>NC_141612.1:36072180-36404680 GCF_047967505.1 Dipteris shenzhenensis
CTTAATACACTTGAAGCAAAATGTAGAAGGTCTATCTCCTTGCTCCAACCATTTAAGCCCAAATTGAATTCTAGTAGTACTAAGATTTTGGTGTTCAATGGAAGGGAAAAAAGTTCAAATTCTTTAAGTAGTAGGGACAAGTGAGGATCCTGTGGGCACTAGTTAATTGCTGTAATGGTACTAAATATGGCAGTGCTAGCAATATTCCCTGATTCCTTCTACTATTTAGCTCTATACCTCCCAAAACTTTCACTAACCCTCATGATACCACACAAGCATATAGGACAATTAGTAGTATGTTGTGTAGATCGCCATGCTTCTTTGATGGTCTAATCAAAGCCAAAATAGCCAAAAGCACTAATGTTCATTTTGAAAGGGAGTAGCTCCTTGTTTAGTTCAACCAAATGTGATCATTAAAACCATAAAAGGATAGGAAGTTGATCAAGTGATGCTAATCTTTCAAGAAATTTTCCTTTGATGTGAGGATCAATACACCATGCATGATCAAACAAAGTATAAATAGTCCGCATCAAGATCTATAGGAGTTCTATTGTGCCATGTGTAGTTCCTTGTATTCTTAGGCCAACCAAATTTAGTCCAATCTACAAGTGCAAAAGAACTTACAAAGTTGCCCCATGCATTTGACTCGACTACAAAGATTTCAGCCCCTTCATGTAGTTTATCTCGAGTGTCAATGTCCATATTCTAGCCACTTGCTATTTCTTTCTATAGGCTCCACTCTCCCGGAGATTCATTCTCTCTTGTAACATGTTTGATGCATACATTGAGGCTATATATATAGGCAACCCTTGAATTATAATTTCCATAGCCGAGGATGCCTTAGAATCCATCAATTAAGAAGACTTGAGGGTTAAGGTCTAAATGCACGAGTGGCACAATCCCACCCTTAACTTTGGTCGGACAATTTAATAGAAGGGTATGGCCATGTATTTGTAAACCTTTTAAGTAGAAGAAGCCCATTTTTAATTCCTACATCGTAAAGTTGTCAAGCCAAGATTCGTGGAAAATGCCTAAGATAAAAAATTTCATCTAGTGAGAATATTCTCCTTATCCATGACATCTAGAAAAGGTGTGTAAAGATTCATAAAGCCCTCTGATTTTTGAGCTGCACCTTTAACTACCTCGAGGGATGTGCGCTTGAGCACTACAAGAGCCTAATCTATTTTTGATGCTCATAACAATGGAACCTAAATTGATTTTATTTTGAAATTGGAAAAACATGGATATTATTGTCGTTATTAGCATCAAAATGAAAATGTCAATATTAAAAGCAAGACAATTTTCGATAGAAAAAACATCACAAAAAACATTAAAAACACAGAGTAAATTTTTATGCTACTTTTGTCACTGATTTTGATGCTGGTAGAGAGCACATCTTTGTGCCATTTTTTAAAAAGGTGGTTTTGATGGTTTTTTCGATGTTGGTAAAATTTCCAAAGAGTATTTTGATGCTTTTGTAACATTGATTTTGACGGTATTTTCAATGCTAGCAAAAAATTCTAGAGAGTGTTTTGATAGAGTTTTTTGGGTACTTTTTTTCTTCGGCAAATCAGGGCTTCCCTTGCCCTGATCTACCCAACATATATTTGGATTATGCTGCCAAAAGCCATTTGTGTTTGTATTTCATTGTTTGCATTACACATTTTGTGAGAACAAAATTAATCGTATCTATACAAAAGCATCCCGAAGTACTTCCTAGCCCTCTAATCATTGTTCTCACCATTGTCATCCGAGTCCTCGTTCTCTTTGTAGCCACTGCTATCCTTGTCATCATCACCCCTACCTATGCCCCACCAGCTTGTTGCGCCCTATTCAATGCTTCATTCATATCTAGACTATTCAATAAGCACAAGTATTAGACGTTAGTATATCATGTACTGTTTGATTTAAGCATTTGATGAAAGATACAAATGTCTATTTGGAAGAGCTTACATCAACAAAGGGGTGAACTCCCCCCGTGAGATAATCCTCTTAAACAACGCCACCATACCATGTCAATATGCATAATTGTATTACGCGTCCATGCAAGACCTTCCCATTTTGATAGACTAAAATTTACAAGAATAGATCATTAGATCAAATGATTTAGATTGTATGACAAACATACCAAAAGAAATCAAATAGTGGTGAACGTACAAATGCTTCAAGGAAGGTATCCCTTCAAACCAAGCCTAGGTGGGATAGGCCCACTTTTGCCTTCTTGTTGTAGCTACCCTCATTTGTTGGTCAAATTCAAAGGGTTCATCCTTCTTCTCTTATTTTGCTTTCTTCCACTTATCATTATGGTCCCAAGTTGGGCTTGTTTGCGCCCTTCTTTCTTAATTCCTTGCAGATTTGACCTTTCCTAGATTTAAGGACCCTTCTTTCTTAATGCCTTGTAGATTTGACCTTTCCTAGATTTAAGGACCGTAGCTATCTTTCTTAGCATCCACCTATATTTGAACTACTGCTCATCATTGGTAACATGGCATTTTGACTGCAACAAGGAGTTGATACCCAATTTTTTTGCTATGCGATTGGTGGTGAATTCTACTGTGACTTTCTTAAATGCCGAGTTGCACAGTGGATGCATCCAATTAATCACCGGTTTACCTCTATGATCTATGATTTTGGCTATCAATGGTGTAGGGTAGACATGAGGAATCTTGGGATGAAGCTTCCACCCCATAGCTTCCACCTCACATGAAAGAGTGTCTACGATGCGCACTCTCCTCTCTCTCGCCTTAAGAAACCCTTGTGAGATATGGACAGATGTTCTTCTGCATGCTCCAATGGCTAGGAAACAAAGTATTTTCTTAGTTGAAAAATAGTCAAGCGATTTATTTCCTAATGAGGGATATTGTAATGGTATCATATTCGCATAAAACTTTGTGAGTACATTCCCCCATTAGTTCTAGGAGATCATTTGACATTCTTGAATTGATAAAAGCAACATTGTGGAGTCCAAACGAGTAGTAAAATTTTCAGCATTTTAATCAATTGTTTTATGGATAAAAATATCGACTTTATTAAATTTTCCAGAGAGCGTATCGGAGAAACATATCAACTAGACAAATTGGACTATTTTCCTTCAACTTGTGCATTTTGTGTTATTGTAGGATTTGTTGGTATAGTGTAATAGGTCTAGCATTCTTCAAGCTCATCGGCATCTAGAGGTAGCACGAGTAGGGGGAGACTTTATTAATTGATCTTTGTGAAGTGCATGATGCAAAGGTGTCATAAGGAGACTACACACCATATCAAGCACACACATAAAGCAACATGGTTGCTTTCAACCTTTACCTAAGGTTGAGTTAAATGATGAGGTACATAATCCATTTTTCGATGCTTGCAAATCAATTCAGGAAATGACTTCTTGTATGTGACTTTTTTTAGATGATTCAATAAAGTCTTTGATTGCAGGGGGGTGAACTTGCTCTAGGAAGTTTGAGAGTACACTCATTATATTCATGAGTCAATGCTATCCCAACATCATTGAAATGCTCTAATGGAAGATCAAGATGTAGAAGAGTGACATGATAGAAGGGTTGAAGACTTGGGGGGGAGGGGGGGTCACTTAGTGTAATGTGTCTATATCATGTGCATTCAAGGCTTCTCTTATAAATCCCTATGTAACCTATCTTTTGCATTTCCTTATATCCCCTCTGTAATTTTTTGCAAAATTTATAAATCCCAAAATGTAAATTTTTTTGAGAGGAATTTAAAAAGTCATTATGTGATAGATACATCATGATGTTTGAGGTCACTTTGGAAGCAATATGAGGGTCTTAAGACATTATATATCTACATCATGTGCATTATTTGAATCTGCATACACAAAACGAGCTGCCCATAGCTCCAACAGGTAGCACTCAACATAAGTTCAAGCCCACGTTCAGATCCTAGTAGTGCCAAAAGACTAAGAGGAAAAAAAAACACAAAACCAAATTCCAAATCACAACCTAGGTGGTGTAGTGAATGCTTTATAGGACATTTGGATGCATTGAGATCCTTGTTGGATGCACTGGTAGGCCCATATTTCCTTGTAGGATGCTTTATTGATGGACGTTTAGCACACAGATGCTATGTTATGCTGATGGATAGCTTTGACATATTATAGTAGATGCACACGTTGTGCTATGATCTCTTGGATGATATTTTGTTGAAGCATATGCTCATGGACAACATTTTTTCTTGAGGCATTTTGGCACTTATTGGCATTGGGATTGCCTTTGTACCCCCCTCTTTATGACTTTTAAACTATCACCTAGCCTCTCCTAACCCTAACCCCTACTCTAACCCCAACCGCAACCCATTCATACTATGGTTGTCCCCCCCACTCTTAGTTCCTATCCCATGGCCACCGCCTTTACCTCATTTCCATTTTTCTCCCTCTTCTTGGTACCCTTTTATTGTACCTTCACTGTTCGCCATACTCTGGGCTTCATGCCCTTTCACTATTCACTTTTGGTGGCAGCGTTGCTATGGCCTAAAAAGTTCTTCACTTGTAGCTATTTCTCGATGGGTCCTTCTACATGATTTTCTTGTTTTTGGTTATAGAAGCTTGTTATTTAGTTGTTGGCTTCAGAGCCCACGCTGCCTGCAGCTTCCTTTTCAGCTTCGTTTGGGTGGAGCTCTAGGCTACCTTTGTCTTCCATAGTCTTTATGTTTGGGTGGAACTCTAAGCTGCCTTTGTCTTCCACTGTCTTAGCTTGCATTGCCTTACAAGGCTCACGACTTCTACGAACCTTTGTCGATCGTGACCTTGGAATTAGCTTTATGCTTGCTTCACATCGGCTTTTGTAAGAGATATATATAATATTTATTATTGTAACTAAAAATTTCATTGTAACTTAATTATTTTCTTGTTTATTATTGTTTCATTTATTTACTTAAGTTCCCTTAATAGCTAGGCTTAAATAATTGCCTCACATAATTTTTCCTTTATTTAATTAACTGTTTGTGTTCTAGTAGTTTCCCTTTCTATATATCTTTCCTTCTTTATTTATTTCTCTAGTTTGTTTGCTTTAAAGATTGTTCTTAGGCAAATTTATTTTTTTATTAAAAGGCTTTCTAGTTTTATAAAAATTATGTATATATATATATATATAATTATAATTATAAGTTTAAGAGTTTCACATTTTAACTCTAATATTTTCCTTCTTAATTTAGTGGCTTTTTTAAAGAGCTCTTGATATATATATATATAAACTTTACTTAGTTCCTTATGCTATTCCTTCTTCCTTCTTTTTTTTATAAATGTTTTAGAAGGCTCTCTTTTTTCCTAATTCAAATTCCCCCCTCCATGTACCCCTGTGGAGCTTTTTTTAATTCAAATCATTCATTTGATTTATTTAATTCTCCCCCTAATAATAAATTAATTCTTGCAAATTAATTTATTGCATAAAAGTTTCACTTATTAAGTGTGTGGTTAACATAAAGCAATTAATAATGGCACAAGTGCTTGATGAGCTTCTTGTTTAGAATGTTGTTTGAAAGTCTTTGCATTGATCACATGATATGCACAACATGGTCATGGTGAGGAATCGATAAGCTCTCTTAAATGGTGTAATAAAAGTGTCTCTAAATGCAACCATCATTATTTGCATCTTAAAAGCTATTGTAAACATAGGGCAAAATAATAGTACATGCTAAAATTGTTAGACAGGGCTTGCAAGGAAATGATATCGTACTTTTGCAATGCCTTAATGGTATATATGGTTCACTTGCAAAATCACTAAAGCAATTGACAAGATTCTCATTCATCTCTCTAAATTGTTAATTGATTGATCTGATGGATGAGGAGTTGTGCAATATATATGTTGCGAGAGTGCCAATCTACTAGGGCGGCTTGTTCAAAGTGGGCATAAGTGTTATATTTATATAATATGGATGGTTGGCTTGCTCAAACTGGGACAACTTGAAATTTCTTTCCACATCTAGTGGTCCCTTGCCTTGCATGCCTATGTGGCTATGTATTCTCTTTGTACTCATGACTGTCCTATGATGATTGTCCACCCTGACCCTCCACACCTCCCGCCCTCTAACAACAACACACATCCCTTGAAGACACCAATCTTGCCTTGGATTGGACATGCCTATCATGTTGATACTTGTCACTGGGAACACTAATGCACTTGATACAAAGGATGCAAAGTGATGGAGTATCTTCAAATGCAGTCACCTTTACTTGCAGCTTGAAGGCTTGTGGTAGCATAGGAACAAAGGAACAGAAGACAAGTTTTGGTAAATGACATTAAAAGAAAAAACTTTAGTTGGGGTAATAATTAGAATGTGTGAGCAATACTAGAGAGAGAGAGAGAGAGAGGGGGGGGGGAGGAGAGGGAGAAAGAAAGAAAGAAAGGTGTATAATGTCTTTGGCAGTCCTCGCGGGTATATGAGACAAAGTACAAAATATATTTAACCCATACAAGCCACTGTGGGCTGAAAGCAAAGGGCACACTAAGGCCCTTGCTAAGTACTAAGTGCTAAGAATGCAAAAAGCTAATAGAAAATAGTAGGAAAAAGAGCAATCAAGTATTGCTCATAGCCAGAGCTCCAAGTACATGTGCAAGCTCCATATAACCCGGCTCCTTGATGGCCCTCTCACGTGATGCAAAGAGCTCATGTATTTGTGTCTGTCGAGCTATCTCCCTCGTGGTGGGGGTACGCTCTCTTGGATCTCTGCATTTGGTGGGCTACATCAAGAGTAATGCCTCATCTCTGAAGGTCCCCTCTAAGAAGAGCTGAGATGGACCTCAATTGTGCTTGCTCTGGTTGCCCCACGTGTCATATGTGGTCTCCACATCTCTCATCCAGTCGTATCCTGGTGACAGATCTCACTGCTGATCCATAATGCTCTCATGTCCTTGAGCTCCTCCCCCTTGATCTCATTTGGCGTTGGCTTGGATGCATAAAAATTAATGATGTGTGTCTTTGCTCGGTCTAGCTCGGTGTCTTGAGCCATCAACTGTAGCTGATCTTTGGCCTGTCGCATAAGGGAATCCCTATGTCTCTGCATCTCAATCAGGTAGAGCCAAATGTAAACCTGGTCGGGGAAATGTATCAGCTGTGTGAGTGATCCAAAGTTGAGCCCCTCCTAAAAGAGACAATGGTATAGTCCTCGGATCTCATAATAGGTTGGACAGAAACATAGAAAATGCTCCTCTATCTCGACATCCCCCAGCGTGCATAGTCTACAGACCTGCTACTCTCTAGGTATGCAAGCCACTCTTCTAGCCTCAATCTGCAACTGGTGGGATGAGAATTGTATCTTTCCAATAGCAACCCGCAAGGTGTTTGAGACTCTCCTGTCCTCGAGGTACTGGGGCCTGATGATGAAGCCCTATTTCGATATCTTCAGTAAGTGGTCATGGTAGAACTGGGTCTTGGTGGAGAACTCCTGATCCCCCCCCAGCTCAAGATGTGTGGAGTTGGAGAAGGTCTAACTGTATGATACAATTAATCTCATCATGTGGAAGGAGCTCCAGTGGTGCATCCATGCTGTACTGAAAGGGGGGGAGCCTATCCATCTCTCGGTAATCTCCACTGAGGTAGGGCCCAAAATATATGGAGAAAGGTCAGGGTCCTGGAAGAGGGCATCCACCTAGAGAGGTATTATGGCAAACTCTGCCTATATGATCTGATGGGGAATTGAAGCCTTACTTTGAATCATCCTAGATCCCATGATCACTTGTAGCCTCTCAAATCCCTTCCAGTCATCAGTAGAGCTAAAAGGTCACTCCCCCAAAAAGGTGCTACATACATGGCATTCGGTCTTATGAGAGAATCGAAGAGCCATCCCTTCGTTAGTGGATCATGGAAATGCACTTGGAGGCATGGTCCCTCTAATGGGGCCAGGGCACCCTTTCCATGTGTGAGTCATGCTCTGGTAGCATGTCCATCGTGAAGCCTGGGTATGTGTAGGATTGCACTATCTCCACTGGCTCCCCTTGTAAATGAAACTATATTGACGTCGATGTTGATGAAGCACTGCTTGGGATGTGTTGAAGATCATAACCTTGGTTTTCCCAAGATTGACCGTTAGGTCCCTCTCTCTACTGAACATCTCTAAGGCCTCCAAGTGTTTTTGTAATCCCTCAACTCAGGACGAAATGAGGACTATGTCATCTACATGTAGTAGTATCTGCACTATCAGATCAACCAATAGGGAGCCCTCTCCTCCTAGGCGATCAACGAAGGATATGATCTCATCAATGTATAGCCTGAAGAGAGTCGGTGAGAGGGGGCAACCCTGCTTCACCCCTATGGTGCTCTCAACCCAATCTGATAGCCCGCCAAGAGCGGGGACGTGCCCTCTAATGGAATCATATAGACTCATCACTCCCAAGATCATGACATCTAGGAGATGCAGCACCTGTAGTCGCCTGATCAAGCGAGAGCGAGGGACTATGTGAAAGCCTTCCAAAAGTCCACAAAGCAAGTGTAAACCTTTTGGCACCTCAACTTTGCTTCCTCGATGATGGCTCCTAGGGTAAACATATGATCCAGCTGTTGAGTGTTGTCTCTGAAAGCTTGCCTGCCTAAGGGCTCGTTGTCCATGATCCTCTGTATGGCTATTGATCACCCTCTCCAATACCGATCCATAAATCTTAGCCAGAGTGTGGCCAATCATGAGAGTGCAGTAATTCCCAGTATCCATGGGGTCCCCTGCCTTATGTATTGGTACAATGGTGGTGGTGCTCCGAGTAGATGGGAATCCATGGCATACGGCATGGTTGAACATATGTGCTAGGACTCCTACCCATGTGCAAAGTGCTCAGTGAATAGTCCCTCATGATCTAGTGATCTCTGGTTATGGAGTCACAGGAGCGCCTCGCGTTCTTCATTGTAGTAAACAAATGACATGTGGTTGGGCTTGGGTATGTCTATCATATTTGGGAGTGCCTACTAGCCTGGGACATCATATAGAGAGCATGCATATGTGTGCCAGACACCTAGTTCTGTCAAAGGAATAGGCACCTTTCCTTCTGATAGGAGCCCCCAACCGATAGTGGGATAGCCTCCTCGAAAGGATATGATCACCTCATCCATCCTACATCTACGAAAAGCTCGCTCCTTCCATCGCATCATACGACTTGAGAACCGTTGTGCCTCGAGTGGTGTCATGTGTCCCAAAACTTGCTCATGTATGAGGTGAGCCCTTGTCTCTCTGCACTCCTCATCAAACTAAGAGTTTTGGGGCATCTTCCCATATTGGACTTTCGAGGACTGAGTAGTGGTGTAAGATCTGATCACTGTAGCCTAGTCACCAAGGTATCTGAGGCATGGGTGAGGTCCATGTCCCCTCTAAGTAGGGTTGGGAGCTCTGAGGCCAAGTGGCTCATGTAGACGAGGTCGATCGTGCGGTCAAAGTGGATCTAGACATGAGTAGGTGCAGGAAGAGCTCTCTCAACAACTAGCATGGTGACCGAGATGCTGAAGGCCATGCATGTATGGTCAACACCAAGAGGGGGGTGGCCACATAGAGATCGAGTATCCATGAGACAAAAGCTAGTGGGCCTATCAGGTAGTCCAGTGTGCTTGACCCTCTACCATGTGGGAAACAGGTGAGGCCTCCAGTTGAGGGCCACCTCTTGAGGTCATTATATATAATCAGGTCATGGAAAGCTCCCATCTCTAGTAAATGACACCCATATCTTGTCACATGTGATGTATTTAATGAGTGCCTCACTATGCCAAACTTTGATGTGGCTAATACAATAAGAAAGTCAGATGCAAAATCTACTAGACCCACTTGCTTGCGACTTGTGTGTGCATTGAAGCAGGAGGAGGATGTCTCCCTTCTGGGAGAACTCATTGATGTCATCAAAGATCGTCTCATATGGGCTATGGCCCTCTGTGGTAACCTTGTACACATAGGAAGAGGTATTAGGGAGAAAGTACTGGCACACAGCAATGAAAAGGGGTCGTGTCTCAAAATGGGGCCATATCCACGCGTCGTAAATGTTCCTCTCTCCGTACTACAGATATGAGTGGTCTTAGGTGTAGTTTGAAGAGGGTTGCCACTCCGACAAGACAGACTCTAGTTTTGCTTTCGCCTCTCATTTCTTTCCTATGTGTTGACTCCCAAGCATACCCTGTCCCTGTAGGTAGCCCTCTCTCAGGGCTCTCATGTGTCTCAGTATTAAAAAGCAGGTCTATCAGTGTAGGTCTCCAAGAAGCCCCTAGGGTTAGACTAGAGAGTGCCATTATAGCTCCATACTACCATTTTTAGCGAGTTTTGGCTCTCACCTCAGGAGTCAGACACCATCATGTGCTATTTTCTGCTCTCCCTTCTCTCTCTCTCTCTCTCTCTCTCTCTCTCTCTCTCTCTCTCTCTCTCTCCATTTTTTGTATTTTTTGCATTTTTTGCCCTCTCCTCTCTTTCTGTCCTCTCTCGAATAATCATCATGGCTCACTATATAGAGGGAGAGAGAGAGAGAGAGAGAGAGAGAGAGAGAGAGAGATCCATCATGGCTCACAATATAGAGTAATCATCATCTTGTCTCTGGATTGGCACTTTTTTCCAGTGGATTATTCCATGGAAGCCATTCAAAAGAGAGACTTCTTAGTTAGAAAGACAAAACAAACACAATGGTGCTCGACATTGAGAAGAAGTCTATTGCCAAGCTCTAAGATGCACGTTATGCCCTAATAGTGATGTAAAACTCTCCATCAAAATCTAATGCTATTATTTAAAATTTTATGTGTGTGTGTGTGTGCATGCGTGCGTGCATGTGTGTGTGTATGTGTGTGTGTATGTGTGTGTTTAGATTTAATAATCCCATTAATAAATGAACCATACAATTAATTCACTCATTTGGATAATTATTTAAAAGATGCATATGAGAAATGGATTGAAATTTCTAAGAAAACTAAATTTAAGTGACTTTTGACAATATTTCAATCCAAAAATTTGATAAAGATTTGAGCAATTTGGATAATTAAAAAAAGATGCATATGGGAAATGGATTGAAAATATTAAAAAAAAACTAAATTGAAATAACTTTTGACAACCTTGTAGTCCAAAAAATTGGTACAGAAAACAAGAGGATTGGCAATAGAATTTTTCTTCATATTGAATTTGCAAACTTAAGCAAAGAAATAGTGTCGAATCCGTCAGGTAGTCCAGGCTCTGAGGTCAGGGTTGTTGGGGTAAAGGGCAGTGTGCCCACCCACTTGTACAGTGCCCATGTATACTCATATATATATGATAGAGGAATAAGCTGGAGTAGCTTTTGCTCCACCACTTTTGGTGTCTCCTATCCCTTTGTGTGTGCTCTCTTCTCCCACAACTGGTATCAGAGCCCATGGGGTTCGATCTACAAGGAGCTCGGTGAGAGGAGAACGGGCACTGCTTCGAGAGATCTACCGGGAGCTTTGGAGAGCTTGATTATCTCATTCACGGAGAGATTTTGGGTAGACATCATCCAAATCTGTTTGCTCTACAATGCAGCTGCAAGAATCACTTTGGGTTATCTTCCAGCGCTCCAGTGCTCTAGCAACCTAGCGTTGGAAGGAGACCGCTGTCCGTTGGTCTTGACGTTGTCTCATGGGAGCCTATCGTTGGCTGTTGATGCATCCTTTGCAGCAAGTGGCTGGTAGTTGTGTGCTTGTTGGAGGCATTGCTTCGTAGATACTTGCTGGAGATCGTTGACATTGGTGTTTCGCAACTCACGAGTGGATATCGTTGGAAGCTGTCGTATGAGTCTTAGAGGCAGCTTGTGTCTTGGAGCTCGGTCGTAAAAGCACCGTTTAGGCTTGCTGTTGCTGCTAAGGCTGGAGCTTTGAGCGATGCACTCTTGAGGCTGAGCCTTCATTGGAGAGCGTTGTTTGGAGAGGGCTGTAGGGAAGCTCTTTGTAGATGCAGTTGCTGCAGATGGCTCATGAGCCACTGCGAGCTCCTAGATGGAGTAGATAGGATTCTCTTTCTCTCCATACCCTTCTCCTTCCCGTGAGCAAAGGAAGAGCAGCCCAGTGATAGCAACAACATCCACTTTGGAGAAAAAGAGTGAGTTCTTTGTTTTTAGTCTGGAAATCTGACAATATTTCAGACAGTAAAAGTGAGCAGAATGCCATTTTCGACAGCAAGTATTTGCAAATCCATAAGGATTTAGGCTCGGTGCCCAACAGAGGAGTCGGAGAACTTTGGAAGGCTACGTTTTCTCTGTTGACAGCTCGGTCATCTGAGTTTACAGTACAAAGTTATTTACTGTCCAAAATAGGGACAGTTCATGATCAGTGTGCAGACTGCCATTTTGCAGACTGTATATTGGCAAATGCATACATGTTGATACACTTTGGCAAGTTGATGCATTTTGGCAAAATGATGCAGTAAATGTCACTTGGTATATGCCATTGGTGATGCATTTTGGATGCATAAGTGAGTGGCAAATGCATACAATTTGATGTTCACTTGAATGCCAATATAATGAGGCCATATACATGTAGTAAATGCATTTTGGGGACTCTTGAAAGGCATTTTTTATTCTCTGGTATGCAATTTCCAGAAAGCGGTTTATGCATTGGATGCCACAGTATATGCAAGTATTTTTCTTAGAAATTGGATGTTCAATATCTGGTTATGCTTTGAAGCCCACGAGAAAATGATTGATATTCTTGACTGACAGGTCATTGAATAGTTGCTGCTGTTTTTTTTAAAAAAATGATAGAGCAGTCATTTTCAGGACTGAATATCTCTTTCCTGGTGCGGAATTACACTTTGTGCCGAACTAGAAAGTTGTAGTTCACAGAACATACTACAACTTTGCTTTTGGAAGCAAGTTGATCCGGTATAAGCTGCAGGAGTTACAGCCTCTGCAAAACCACAAAAAGTTGTAGTCTACTATCTATTTGTGACTAATGTGCAGGAAGCTGTTTTTCAGGTGAGAATATCTGAGAATCCACAAGGATTTGGCTCTTGAGGTCAACTGACAAGTTGTAGATCTTTCTACCAGCTACAACTTTGCTGTTTACAGTATAGTGCAATAGGCAACCCAAATGACCAAATATGTAGTGTTGTCTAGACCAATCAGGTCTCCAAATAAACTGGCTGATCCAATGCTCAAAAGCACTCAGCCATAAAGAGGAATAAACAAGAATATATGCAGCCCAGTAACCTGCTAATGCCTGGCAATCCAAGTAAGAAATGCACTGAACCAAATGAGCAATGCCTGCTCAACCAATGGCAATAGGAGCCCAGCTCAACTATCCATAAACATCAGTGCAGCATCCACCAATGCAAATCCATAATGCATCGAAATGGCATTTACTGCATCACCAATGCATCACCTCAAGCACGCAATTGTTTGGCAACAAAATCAAGCATTCACCACTTGCCAAATGTGCCAAAGTGACTTGCCAAAATGCCAATAATGCCCTTGGACTGAAGTGAGATCCCAATCACTTTATATAATTTACTGTGAGTTCCCAATTCACTGTTGTGCAAGAGAAATTCCTACAACAATACCTCACAGCCACTTTGGGCAAAATAACACGCTGTCCCTATTTTTGAACAGCGATATCTTTTCACTGAAAGACCGGATGCCAAAGCTATTGTGCCACAGATATGGCATCTACAGCTGGTAGTGCCCTCTTTGATATTGAGAGGTTGGATGGTTCAAACTTTCAGTATTGGAAAGAGCAGATTTATGATGTGTTAGTGCAGAAGACGCAACATAAGCCCATTCAATGCAAAGGTGTCAAGCCTAATAGCATTAAACAGAGTGATTGGGATGACATGGATGAGCAAGCATGCTCTATCATTCAGTCATCACTCTCGAAGTCAGTCTACTTGTAGGTACAGGATGGTGTACAAGGTGTAGACTGCCATGCATATGAGTTCTATACTCGTATATGCCGGATGTATGACCATGATAGTGATATGTTACAGCATGATGGGCTGAAATGTCCTGATGGGCTGAAATACAGCCTTGATATGCACTCCAAAGGTTGATCAATTGGTAGAAACAGGTCATGTTCAAGGGGGAATTCTAGGAGCAAGTCTAGCTCTCGGACTTGTGTTAGATGTTTCTATTGTGGAAAGTATGGCCACATGAAAAAGTATTGCTGGAAATGGCTGAGAAAATACAAGAAGAAGAGCAAGGTTAAGAATGACATGAAGAAGGAGAAGAAGCATGTTGAGCTTCAAGGCGTGGATGCCAGGGTTTCCACTGACAGTAGCAGTGATGAAGGCATTCTTTTGTCTATGTCTGACACCTCCTTCTTGGCCACTGATGTACCCATTCTTGGTGATTGGATGTTAGATCCATGTGCTTCATGTTATATGACCCCTCATAGGTCATGGTTCAGTGCATATCAGGAATGCATTGTAGAGAGTGGTTTGATGGGCATTGATCATTCTATGGATGTCTATGGTTATGGGGATATCCACCTTGTTATGCCTAGTGGCTCTATTCTTGTTCTACAGAGGGTTAGACATATACTTGGACTTGCTACGAGCAAGATCAGTACTGGACAGTTGGTTGAGGCAGGTTATCATGTCTCTTTGGGTGATCATGCATGGAAGATTACTAGAGGCAATCTGGTTATGGCTAGGGGATCACGGGTTGGATTCTCTTATGCATTGCATGTATCAGGTGTCCAGGATAAGATGCTTATGATTAGTAAGCAGCCATAAGCTAGTTTATGGTATGCCAGACTTGGACATATGTTTACTACAGGTATGGAAGCCCTTACAACATTGAGATACATTCCTGTTATGGATGTCTCTCAAATTTTATGTCATGATTGTGATGATGATCAGCAGTCAGGATCCTCTTTTGTGAGGAAGACAGTCAGTGAGAGGTATCTTGAGCCATTGCAGTTGGTTCATAGTGCAGTTTGTCGGCCTATGCCTACCGTTTCACTGGGTGTGGCGCCTCTTACTTTGTGACATTTATTGATGCTGCTACAAAGTACATATGGGTATATATGATTTGGCAGAAGCATGATGTATATGATACATTTCAGCGCTTCTTGGGTAATGCTGAAAATTAGTTAGGAAAGAAGCTATTGAGCTTGATGGCTGATGGTGATGCAGAGTTTACCTCTCCTAGATTTCAGCATCTATGTGATACACTTGGTATCAGGAGGGTGTTGACCACTCCTCATCTTTCTGCTCATGATGCCTTGGCAAAAGGCATAAATCGGATTCTATTGGACAGGATTGGTAGCATGCTACGGTATGCAAGTCTTACCGAATGCTATTAGGCTGAGGCATGTAAGACAGCTGCATACTTGCTTAACAGGTCACCCAGGAGATCTCTGAATGGTAGAGTGCCATTTGACTTCTTGACAGGCAGGGCACCATGTTATGAGCATTTACGTGTGTTTGGTTGCGAGGCTTATGCTCATGGTTCCCAATCGAGGAGGTGTATCTTCCTTGGATATAGTGAGTCTAGTAGGGACTACAGGTTATGGGATTCTTCAACTAGAGAGTTGATACGCAGCCATAATGTCTATTTCAGAGAGGATGCTATGTTTAGACAGCCCAGGATTATGGATAGCAGGAGAGTGGTATTCCAGGAGGGTGTAAGTGCACTGATACCTCCGAATTCTTTGCAGGAGCAGCCCATATCCCTTGGAGTGGGAGGTTTTTCCCACGGTGAGCAGGTTATAAAGTTGGAACAGCCACGATTACTTCCTGATTTTGGTCAGAGACGATCAAATGTCTTGAGTATTCCACAGGTTTATACTCCTATGGAGATTGTTGATGCATCTTCTATGGACAATTACAGTTTACTCCCAAGATGCGGAGTGCCTCTTGTAGATGAGGATGAGGCTATGCATGGTGAGGAGGATACCTTGGCTAATGATGCCCGGTATGATCCATTTTGGCTGGTTATGCCAGGACAGATGTGGTTTCTGTAGTTATTGACTGAGGTCATATTGCGCATGGGCAGGAATCATTGATATGTTTGCTTCGTAAGTGCCTTCATGGCCAGAAGCAATCCCCTCGAGCTTGGATTCATAGGTTTGATACTGTTATGAGAGCTCAGGATGTGATGAGCAGTGAGACAAGTTATGGTCTCAGTATTCAGGAGGTTGCTATCCTTCTGAAGTTACTTGCCATATGGTTCCTTATGGACAGGGATGCTTTGCAGTGGGAGCTGCATGATCTTGATGATGTTTGTCAGATACTTGGTTATTTCAGTATGGACAGGGGGAAGTTACTGAGTACTCCATTGCCTGTATTGGCTCCATACTTGAAACACAGCAGGTTTGACGATCATAGATCAGTTGAGCAGCAAGTTATGGTTGATATGGCAGCCATAGTACTTCATGCATCCATGACTGTGTTGAGACTTGGTTCTCACATGTTTGCCATTGGAGCTACACTTCCAGTTCTTGCTTTCGTTGCAGTGGGAGTTGGTAGCATGATTATGGTAGATTTTGGCAGTAGGGAAGCGGTTGTGGACATCAGGTCCTTATGCTTCTAGGAGCAGCATGCAGGTGATGCAGGTTGGGTAGACCAGTAGAGGTCTATTGTAGGGCATGTGCTTATGGTCACAGGTGGTACAGAGACATTTTCTTTACACAGTGATAGTTCAGGTGCTATGGACTTAGCACAGGAGCACGTGGTGGTGAGAGTTCACTCTCCCAGTGAGATCTGGCACGAGATCTTGGTTGACAGAGGCATCTACAGCTTGTCATTTTGTATCCTGCAAACCTGATGTCTGCTAGCAGCTTATCCTCTATGCACTTTGCACATTGTAAAGTGCCGATGGGCATAGGATGATGGTGTGGTCATCTTGTTTTTCAGCCTATGGCTGATTATATTATATTATACTCCCTTAAAGGCACACTGCCTTTAAGTGGGAGGTTGTTGGGGTAAAGGGCAGTGTGCCCACCCACTTGTACAGTGCCCATGTATACTCATATATATATGATAGAGGAATAAGCTAGAGTAGCTTTTGCTCCACCACTTTTGGTGTCTCCTATCCCTTTGTGTGTGCTCTCCTCTCCCACAAGGGTCTACTTACCTGCCACCATCCAAACCAACCAATCGTTAGAACAATGTATAATAAAGTGTACCACATGGTATGTCTACAGTACCACACAATATGTGCAACAAACTCATGCGGTAGTTGAAATGTACCGTGCGATATATCTATCACTGCATGGTAATAAATACCAAGTGGTATACCTATCTTCTTACTGCATGGTATGTAGTTTTACCATGCGATAACGGGCTACAACCAGGGTCCGAATAAAAATCCATGGTAAGGCCGGTTTAAATTGCTCCAAGGGGGCCCAAAAAATGTTGAAGACATTTTAATTCACCAGTTAAAACACCCATTTTAATTCCCTCCCAAATCCATGGTCTCTGAACTACAGTGACTTGGGATGCTTAACTTTTCTTGGCACATCACCCTCGATAGCCTACTTCTTGACTCCCTTATTCTTGCTTCCTTATATAACAACAAGTTCCTAGTAGCCTATAGGTGTCCAAATTTCCATCAAACAAGTGGATCCAATGAACCCAAAAATGTCATCACTTTTCTCAACTGAACTCATGAGCCAGGTTCCAAAGACATCATTACCCGAATGGCACCCCCACAAGCCACGCCAAAAGTCCTTCATCCTTGTTTTACACCTTGGACAGATTCTTGATTCCATTTCTCGTGCGTAATTTACATCCCATCAGTAATGTCCCATCCCTAGAGGTTCAATCTTGAGACAAAAGCTCATGTAGTTTACTTTAGCCCTGCCCATGCTAACATTGAATCCTACAGGTTGAATTTGGGAAGACAAGTAATGCCAGTATCCTTTGGCTTGTTATCGCTTTACCAAAGACCACGTACAAACCTTTCAGAATTCTAAGAGAAAAAAACGAGAAGCCCTAAAGTAATTTAAGAACATAGCAGGGTCTTTGTTCTAAAGAAAATCGATAAAGTGAAAACACTCCTAAGGTGGGTAATTTGCACCCAAGAGTGAGGCAATGCATGAAAATATTAGTAAAAGAAAGGGGCTAAAATTGAGAAAGTGTGAGTAGCTAATTATTGTAAATGCTCAACACATTAAACTTGGGGGGGTAGTCCACACCCATCATTAAGTGCAAAAATCATTCAAGGGGGGTTATTCACACCCTTAATAAAGGAAAATTGTACCACACACTTAATAAGTGAAACTTTTACACAATAAATTAATTTGCGAGAATTAATTTATTATTAGGGGAAGAATTAAATAAATCAAATGAATGATTTGAATGAATAAAGCTCCACAGGGGTACATGGAGGGGGGAGATTGAATTAGGAAAAAAGGGAGCCTTCTAAAACATTTTTAAAAAAAGGTAGAAATAAGGAATAACATAAGGAGCTAAGTAAAGTTTATATATATATATATAAAGAGCTCTTTAAAAAAGCCACTAAAATAAGAAGGAAAATATTAGACTTAAAATGTGAAACTCTTAAACTTATAATTATAATTATATATATATATATATATATAAACATAATTTGCCTAAGAAAAATCTTTAAAGCAAACAAATTAGAGAAACAAATAAATAGAAGGAAAGATATATAGAAAGGGAAACTACTAGAACAAAAATAGTTAATTAAATAAAGGAACAATTACGTAAGGCAATTATTTAAGCCTAGCTATTAAGGGAACTTAAGTAAATAAATGAAACAATAATAAACAAGAAAATAATTAAGTTACAATGACATTTTAAGTTACAATAATAAATATTATATATATCTATTACAAAAGCTACTGTGAAGCAAGCGTAAAGCAAGGTCCAAGGTTAGGATCGACAGAGGTTTGTAGAAGTCATGAGCCTTGTAAGGCAATGCAAGCTAAGACAGTGGAAGACAAAGGTAGCCAAGAGTTCCACCCAAATGTAAAATCACACTAGTCTTCAATGAAGCTGAAAAGGAAGCTGTAGGCGGCGTGTGCTCTGAAGCCAACAACTGAATAACAAGCTTCTAAAACCAAAAACAAGAAAATCATGTAGAAAACCCATCGAGCAATAGCTACAAGTGAAGAACTAGGCCGTAGCAACACTGCCACCAAAAGTGAACAGTGAAAGGGCATGAAGCCCAGAGTAATTCTACAACTCTATAATAAAAGTGAGAGCGAGCAAAGCAGGAGAGCAAGCACCATAGCTTGCTACAAGGCCAAGAAGACAGCGTAGAAAGTGTTGGGAAGCCAAATGAAAAGAAAAACGTATGTAGAGCCAAAAAAGAGAACAAGTACTAGGCAATCAAAGTTGGAGTAGCTTGCAAGGACTCACCAAACTGAGCAACACAAAAGTGGAAGAGGTGCAGCTACCACTTGGTTATTTTAGTTGCAGATAATGTTGTAGATAGGAGCTTAGAGCGTGATGTATAGGCTATAGGCAACCAAGGTAAGCCAAGTATGTAGAAGACATAAGGGTAGGCGATAATCTAGGAAAACAAGGTTAGGGGAAGTGGTTAGGTTGGTAGGGTAAACAAGAGGAATTGTTGAGGTTATTGGGTAGATTAGGTTAGGGAGTTGGTAAGGTACATATGAGGATAAAATTTTAAAGGTTGGTGTGTAAAATAAAAAATTACAGGTTGGTGTGTGCAAAAAAGGGGGAAAAAGGCCAATAATTTTTTCCAAACAATAGGACCTATTATTAAGAGATAATATAGTCCAAGGGGAAAAAAATTACCTAAGGGGAGAACGAGGTGGGTTCATAGAATAAATTTAAAACTAAGCTTAAAAAATGTGTGTTTAGCCATATCACTAAAATTAGCAAACAAGCATTATCCCAACACTCGCTATTTTGTAACTCTGATCTAGGGCTCGGCCAATCATATAAATGGACCATACTTCCCACTCTATGTTGCTACTTATGCTGGTCTACTGTTGGGCACTATATATGGCCCCATTGTAGGCCTATTTCTAGTGGCCCCATAGTAGGCCTATTTTTAGCCTACAATCTAGAATTAATTGTGGGCTAACAAATATCCCAAGATGCTAACAAGGGTGGCCCATGTGGATGCCCTAAATAATCCTCAAATGGACATGTACTTGCCGCTCATATGGCAGCTAGTATGCTGCCCACATGGTAGCCTTTAGTTTGCCCTCTTTCTCCCATCCCTTGCTCCATGTCAATCTCTCCCATGATTTAATATGGGAGCTCACAAGTTAGGAGGTGACCCATCATCCCAATACCCACTACTACACTTAAATTCGAGCCAAGTGTAAAAATGGTTCAACCTCCCCACTCTATAATGTTGCTTGTGCTATCTTTTCCCCATCATTGATGGGCACTATATATGGCCCATTGCATGCCTGTTGTTTCCAACCCCACATCCAACCATAATTGTGGGTTTAAAGCTAGCCCATGATGCTGACAAGGGTGGCCCATGTGGTTGCTGTAAAATAATCCTAAAAAGGACATGGACTTCCTATCCATGTGGTAGCCATTATCCTGCCCACATGGCAGCCTTAATTTTTCCCTCTTTTGCTATGATGGGGGATCAAATCTCACACTGGATGGGTCCATAGGGACTAGATCTTTGGCACACCCATGGTGCTAAAGTGAATTTCCAAATGAGCTTAATGCCGAAGAAGCTGATTTATGGATTGATAGTACGGGTTATCAAATTGCCACCTGAGGCAAGAATTGATTAGGCACATAGTTACTGGCCACTCTAGAAGAGTAAACCATATATTTCTTCTCACTAGATGTATTGTCAAGCTTGGTCAAGGGAGGTGATGATCTGAGGGGTGAGAGAGAGAGAGAGAGAGAGAGAGAGAGAGAGAGAGAGAGAGAGAGAGAGAGAGAGAGAGATGGAGGGAGGGAGGAAGGGAGGGAGGAAGGGAGGGAGAGAGAGAGAGAGAGAGAGAGAGAGAGAGAGAGAGAGAGAGAGAGAGAGAGAGAGAGAGAGTCACTAGCCCTATATGATCATTTTTAGGCCAAAGTGTAGAGAGTACACTAGAAGGCAAGCATCTTGAAGATTTCCAATTGCGCAAATAACAGAGACTCGTTTAAATTGCACCAATGCTAGCAAACGACTTCATCATTGCTATTAAGTTCTGGAACTAGATCAAATTCCTTCCCACTTAAAAATTGAAGGAACTAGATCTGATCATTCCAAAAATCAGACCTAAGTGTACCGCATGTGGCTTCAAGACATACCTCTCAAAGCCTTTAATTTTTCTAGTAGAATTGTGAGTTAAACTCTTTCTTTCTCCCCCACCATAATGATGCCTACTACTATCTTCCTGCAATATATAGAGAGTAAGACTCTTGCAATTTGTTATGATACAAAGTATTGTGAGGTTTCTTTGTCAGACAATAGAGATCACTTCTCCATTGTAGGGGAAGATATTGAGTTGCATCAAGCTACCAAAGATGAAGATGTTTCAATGGCACTTTAGTTGGTTGAGTTGGAAGATGGAGAGAAAGGATTTAGACTCGACGGATGGAAGAATCCAATGTTCATGTGACTATGAAGAAGAAAACGTCCTCTAGTAAAGATGACTCCATGCCAGATGTGAACGTTCTTACTATGTTGCAACACCTTCCATTGTCAAGCTCTTTGCATGTTCCAACACCTGAGTGTACTCCACCTGTGAAACCAATAGAAGGTCTAGCTCAAGTGGCTTTTACGGTTCACCGAGGGCAGCTTCTGCTGTTGGGGGAGCCATATCGCTGCCATGCTTGAGGATCTCCGAGTGCTCATGGCTTGGCATGACTGTGATTTTACCTTTATGTCCCACCATGTTCCATTTCTCCTTTTGAGAGAGGGGGAACTAGGTGCTCCTAGCCATAGTGCTTGGAGATTCTTGGGAGGTCTTATCTTCCTTAGTTGGTGGGGATGACGTTTGTCCACCTGTGCTCTATTTGTCCATCTCACGTACTTCCAACTTGCAAGGAGGGCTTATCACTAACAATAGAGTGTGAGAACCATTGACTTTGATACCACGATAAAGTGGAGAGAGAGAGAGAGAGAGAGAGAGAGAGAGAGAGAGAGAGAGAGAGAGAGGCGGGTGCACACAATATAGCTACCTATACACTATGTTATATCAAACATAATCATGTGAATATATACATGAGATGGTGCAATTTACACTATCCTTAGCACAGTGAGTGTGGAAGAGTGAAACTAAAGCATAACAAGTATGCTAAACATCAAGCTTGCATGTGAGTGTGAAAAGAGTGATGGCCACTGGACTTGTATGCATGACTTAATTTGGTGACTAAACATTGTTATGATCAAGATTGAATAATCCAATACAGGGTTCACTTCTCCAACCCTATGGAGGCAAGTTAGAATCGCCAAACTGGACGCATCTAGAAGCCCACTACACTGATTGCACCCTCTTTTTTGAGCTATAATATCACGAGCATCACCTCCAGTGGCAAAGGGTAAGAGTCTGGGATCTCTAGGTACTTCCAAGGCCCCAATCTCTAAAAGTCCCTCGGAAGAGGGTACCCAGGCTAGAATTTGGGATTTGATGACCGGGAGGACAGCCTCTTTCCTTTGTATCCCATCGCAAATGAGAGGGCTAAGAGTGGTGGGACAAGATGCTGAGATGAGGAAGCGAAGGGGGACATGGTTGTGCCTTTCCCTACTGGCAGGGGAGCCAAGGAATGTCTAATGTAGGGGTGGGAAGAGGGGAGGCTAAAGAAGCTGCTACTACGAACGGGGAGGGGGGTGGAGGCGGAGGGAGGGAGGGGGCGGGTGGTAAAAAATGACCATATCAACAGGGGCGAGGGGGGGAGGAGGGGGTGCTCAGGAGGGCGTGGGGTGTGCTTGGGAGAGGGGGTGGGCATGGAGAGGGAGAGACAGAGGGAGGGGGTAGGTGGTAAAGAATGACCATATCAATAGGGGGAAGGGGGGGAGGAGGGGGTGATCGAGAGGGGGTGGGGTGTGCTCGGGAGGGGGGGCGGGCATGGAGAGGGAGAGGGGATCGAGGAGGAATAGGGGCAACCGCCCTGTTGATCATGCGCACCGGGGCTCTAGATCCCCTCCTTAACCATTTTTGAGATACCCTCCACATCTTCCACCATCGAATGTCGGCACAGAGAGCCACACAAGTTTTTTTGGTGGGTGCAAAACACCCTAATCTTCTTTTTCATTCATTTATATATGTGTTTGAGTATTGTACATAACCGGGGTAAAGGCACAATGACCTTTAACCCCCACAACCTCCCACTTAAAGGACAATGTGTCTTTAATGGAGAACAACCAGTGAGCATACTATCCAATGCCCATCAATAAACGATAATACTCAAACCGCTGACTAGGTAGACTCTTCATCATCATATCTGTAGGGTTATCATTTGTATGAACCTTGACAAGCTCTATGCGCTTGTCCTCAAGTACCTCCCTGATGAAATGGTACCTGACCTCAATGTGTTTGGTCTTTGCATGAAAGACCAGATTTTGTGCTAGCTGAATAGCACTCATGGAATCACTATGCAATGTCGGTACACCTGTATGAGTCCCCAAATCTCCCACTAGCCGATCAAGCCATATAGCCTCCTTGTAACCCTCTATGGCTGCAACATACTCAGCCTCTATGGTAGACAAAGCAACGCACTTCTGTGCATGAGACATCCATGGCACTACACCACCTGCAAAGGTGAACACATAACCAGAAGTGGATCTCCTACTATCCACATGCCATGCATAGTCTGAATCTGTGTACCCAAGTACATGCATGTGTCCTCTACCAAAGCAGATGCACATCTCCTTGGTACCCTTCATGTACCTCATGATGCACTTAACTGCCTCCCAATGCCTCTTTCCTGGATTAGCCATATAGCGGCTAACAACTCCCACTGCAAATGCAATGTCTGGTCTAGTAGCTATCATAGCATACATAAAACTCCCAACCGTTGATGCATAAGGAACCTTGGCCATCATGGCCCTCTCCTCCTTTGATTTGGGACTATCTGTATGACTTAGTTTCACATATGGAGGCAATGGAGTACTCACTGCCTTCCCCCCCTCCATATTGAAATGCTGCAATACTTTTATAATATACTCCTTCTGTGAAAGCCAAAGGAGTTTTCTACTCCGATCACACGTGATGTGCATACTAAGAATATGACCTGCAAGTCCTAAATCCTTCATATCAAAGGCCTCATGCAACTTGGCCTTTAATGCATCTAGCTCATAAGTATTCTTGCTAGCCAATAGGATATCATCAAAATATAGTGTCAGGAGTATCAGGCTATTATTCTTAGCCCTTTTAGTGTAGAGGTAGTGATCAATTTCACTCCTTTTAAAACCCTGGGACCGAATGAAAGCATCAAACTTTTAATACCATTCTCTAGGCGCTTGCCTAAGACCATAGAGACTCTTCTTCAGCTTGCAAACTAAATGCTCTTTGCCCTTTTATTCAAAGCCTTCCGGCTGCACCATGTAAATTTCCTCATGTAATCTCCCCATGCAAGAAAGCTGTCTTGACATCCATCTGCATAAGCTCCATATCCTCTGCTACCACTAGTCCAAGCATGCATCTAAGTGTGGTCATCTTCACAACCATAGAGAATATCTCATCAAAGTGCACACCCTTCTCTTGCTTGAACCCTTTCACAACCAAACAGGCCTTGTACCTAGGCACATCATCACCTGTGACCTTCATCTTGTAGACCCATTTACATGGCAATGCCTTCTTTCCATGTGGCAAAGAAACCAAGTCCCAAGTCTTATTCTTCATAAGTGAACTCATCTTTGATTGCATAGCATACTCCCACTTGCATTGATCCTTGCGCATCATAGCCTCTCTATAGCAAGAAGGCTCCCCGCAATCAGTAAGCATCACATAGTCTACTCCTGGAACAAACCTATTAGGTGGTCTAGACACTCTAGATGATCTTCTCAAGGGCATTTCAGCTTGCTGTCCCACCTGCATATTAGCCACATTTGGCTCATCATTTCCACCCATAGATGATCCATCATCTACCCTTGATTGTATACCTATGGGAGTACTTGGTGGTACCATTTCTTGCACATTTGGTACATGGACAACTTGCTGTCTATCAACATATGCAGGTGGATTCACGTCCTGGAAAGTGATTCTCCTCATTTCCACATCCTTCATGGGTGCTTTATGCATCTTCTTCTCATTGAAGGCTACATCATGGCTACGTATGATCTTCTTTGCTTTTGGATCCCAGAGATGATAGCCCCCATATCTCCACTTTCATCATAACCCAGAAAGATGCATTTCCTAGACTTAGGATCTAGCTTCTTTCGAAGCTCTTTTGGCACATGTGCATATGCCTCACACCCAAATATACACAAATGAGAGTAAGAGGGCTTCTTGCCACTCCATACATCTTTAGGAATACCACCATCCAAACTCTTACTAGGTGATCTATTGATCACATGCATTGCAGTATTCATTGCCTCAGCCCAAAAACCACCAGAAAGACTTGCATTGGAAAGCGTGCATTGCAACCTTTCCTTAATGGTACGGTTCATCTTTTCTGCAACTAGATTTTGCTTTGGAGTACGAGGGGATGTTTTATTGAGATATAGAGCTCCACTCGTGATATGCCAAGGTGACCGTTGTGCATTTATGTCATCGACTTGTTAGCTGCAAATGCAGTTGGTACACCGCCCATGAATAATAGTTGGATGACAGCTATCTTTATGTACTCTAGTTAGTGGCTCAGTTAGTATGCCACCTTAGTTAGCAGAGTTGGTTTGAGACCCACATATAGGGTTCACCTATTCTTTTGTACTTAGAGTTCTTTTGGCTTTCACAACTAAGATAAGGAAAACTATTTTTAGCCTCCACCTTTGTGTATATTCCCCCATTGTGTATGTGAGAAACCTGTAAGTGAGACTCCTTCCTTCTTTCTCACTCTCCACATGGTATCAGATCTTGGTTCGTGATAAAGAGCTCAAGAAAGCAAACCAAGTTTGCGGTATCCTAGTAACAGGATTTGTGTTGCTTTCCTTTTTTTTCGAGTTTGGGAGCAAATCTCTGCAGGTAGCACAGCCGGAAAGTGCAAGAGTGCACTATCTCAGATTGGGATGCCCTTCGCGGTGTGGTGAGAGGGCAGTATATGCTATAGGGCTCGTTTTGATTCGAGGCCATTTCGGGGCCTGTTTTGGTGGCCGAAGTTTTTCGCAGACACTCAGGAAAGTGCCTTGTTTTTGCTGTGCGACCACTGTTCTGTAAGAAAACAATACAACGTTTATGCTTAATAGATAACAGGATCTATTTAATAGATACAACGTGGATGAAAAGTTTGTAAGAAAACAATACAACGTTTATGCTTAATAGATAACAGGATCTCGTACGCAAGAGAGAAAACCAGATAGTATAGAGAATCAAAAATTTGATTACTATAGAACTGATACAATAGATGGTGCTACCTCCCAACCGTGCGCTCCTGTGAGAGAAGCTTCAATGGCATGCTGGAAATAGTAGAGGACGGAGGCTGGATGCTAAGGAATCAAGGTTGATGTAGCCAGTGATGAAATGGGCTTCACGGGCTTGCTCTTATATAGCCACTAGTCGTAGTCAGTTGGGCTCAATTGGGTGACCGACCCAATCCGCCCAAAACGGTTGACTGGGGTCGGGAAGTAGGCCACCGACCACACAATAGAATCGGTGCGCAAAACAGAGCAACTAACCTACGGTCCCCATTCGGCCCACAGCCATCCGAGATCATCTGGGACTCCAAATGGGCCCCGCAACCTGAGAGTGGGCTGCCCCAGGAAATGCTCTGTCTACCCTCAATGTGGTCAGTCATGGGATGCCTTCCTGCACTTGCACGTAGCTAGTTGGTAGTGTGCCAAATCCGTCCAGCCATCAGGCCACACATGGCCCCCATCTGGTGTCCAAACAAGGACCTACTGGATAGCCAAGCTACTCAAATGCCTTCTCCTCATATGGGGGGCTGACAAGTAGAGTTAGCTGGTTCCCACGTAGTTACATGAGAGTGGAGCATTGATATCTAACATCCCCCCTCAATGTCCACCCGCAAGTGAACTTACTTTTTCGGTCCAATGCCAAGTCGATGAAGATGCCTCTCTAGCAAGTCTCTTCCAAGAGCCTTTGTGAAGATGTCCATAGCATTCTCTATAGTCAGACAGTACACCATGCAGAAGCTTTGTCCACAGCAGTTGCATGGTGATTGCAAAGAACCCTTTGTGGTGGGGGCTTCTGCCTCTTGATCTTGTGACTATGCAGTAACTTCAATCCCCAAACAGAAATGCATCAGTCCGAGATCTATCATTTCAAATTCTCTTCCTACCAAATGCTTTGTCTACGAGATCTTCTCTTCATGGTTCCCTATTATGACAAGGTCATCCACATAAAGGACCACGATCATACACCTGCCTCCTTCTCTGAAGATATACAAATTTGCATCTGATGGGCTCCTCCTGAACCCGTTTTGCAGAAAGTAGGCATCAATTTGCTGGTACCACGCTCGTGGCAGTGGATTGGCCTCACCCACATTCTAGTGTTACGAGGCATATAGGGCCAAGCTTTTCAAAGAAGTATAGAAAGCTCTGAGGCCCAATATTGCCACAAGGATAATAAAAATTTCTTTATGCATGCCTCTCATAGTTTTTGTGGACGTTTAATACCTTTCCAGTGAAGGTTTAAAAAACAATGTTCACAGTTAAAGCAACAAGTTCGGCATGCATGCCACAATTTTTGGATAAAGGTTGGGATAAGAAGACATGTAGTTCAGTGTTTTGTGAGGTTGTCCAACCTTCTATGCAACTGAAGTACATGGTTGCATCACAAAATTTTATTTTTTCTTTTTATTATAAGCGCAGTCGAATGCTAGGCACAAAACTAGTCCCAATGGATCAAGATGAAGATTCTTTTGGTGCAGAAAATAAACTTCTTGATATTGATGTTGTTGAGAATGGTGATGTGCTGGTCAATATCTCATTAAGAGAATGTTGCTCCCTAGCTCAATTGCGCAATGACATTCTGTTTGAGATAGAAGGTTCTATTTCAAACGACTTTTTATTTATCTACAACAATAAAAAGGTACACCATCTGATTTATCCTAGTCTCATTAAGCATTGCTATTAGTTTACTTTACCGCTCTGATTCATATTGCTTTTTTGCAGTTGCTCAAAAGAAGAGAGAGCTCAATAAAATGCAAAGACATTGAAAATTTGAAAATTGAGGTAAGACAGACTCCATAAACAAAGGTTTTGTATTCAATCAAGTAAAATTTTGTACAGAAGTGTTTAGTTGTACATGTAGAACATATTTCTGACATCCATTTTCTATTTATGTACAGCTTGATCCAGAGGCTGCTCTACATGGTCCAAGATCTCCCTATCATCCCTTTTTGGAGAATTTGTTTTCTGCTGCTCCATCCTGTCCTGTACAGTATGTTGGTGCTACTCCATTGTCTCCTCTACTACCCCAGGAGCATCTGTTTGCTGCTGCTCCATCTTCTCCTCAACAACATCAGCAGCAGGTCCTTGCTCCTATGGCTTCTCCTCCTCAGCACTAGGTGCTTGTTCCTGTGGCACCACATCAGCTTCATTTGTGGCATCAAGGTGTATGACACCTTCTTGTACTTTAGAGCTCTCACCCAACTCGACAGTAGCTGGTACAATAAGTTTGGGGGAGGCATAGCTCAAAAACCTCCAAATTGTATGAGCTCTAAAATTATATACATAGTTTGAGCTGAAGCTATCTTCTTTCATCTGCAATGGCATATGATGATTTAGAACACTTTGTATCATTATGAATTATCTTCAAGCTAAATGAAAATTATTTTTTCTTATAAGGTCTGGCTGTTCTTTCTCAAAATAGCTTGAAAGTAGATATTTGGCACTGATTAGCACTCTCCATCCACAATACTTGAATCATCTTATTGTGGTGTCTGTACAGTTGGAAAGATATGTTAGAAACTATTAACATCTGAACAAAACAAAATTATTCAATAAGTTCAAAGGCATAGCATGAAATAGACATCAGTAGAGGGAACGACTTTTTACCTCTAGATTTATTGGCTCTATTGAATCCAAAAGAGAGACATTAGGAGGACAGTGATCCAATGCATCTAGAAGCCTTCTAATACAATTGCAATATATATAATTTAGTCAGTATGATATCAAAATAATGAAGTTTTAAGTTCAAAAAGCACACACAGCACTTACAATTTCAGCTCTCTGTGTGTGTTTTTAAGAGAGTTGAATATAAAGCATTGCTTCTACTGGATGTCAATAGAAACAAAACTCCAGTGGTCACTGCATAAGGAAAAAAGCATTAGGAAATCAAAGGCTACAAGAGTTCTCAATCTTAAAGAAGAATCTTAAAAGAAGTATTCACCCACATACCTGTTATGGTATGGAAGTAGCAAAACATCAATTACTTCAAAATTACAGTGTCTAAACTAGTTGGAAATACTGATGGGAGTTTCCTTTGCATCTCTTAACTTAGAAGAAATGGCAGGATCAATAATATGGACTAAATGCTGTACAGAGGGGTGAAGCTAGCTTCTCATCATGCTGCATAGGACCAAAAAATAATTAGGGTAGGGTATAAAGGAGGTACAAGGAGGATTGTTTTGCAAAAAATGTAAAATAATAGACACTTACTAGAGCATTGCAAGAATGATAGTATCTGAGCAATACTCATTCTTATGAGCCAATGCTGCCAAGCATGGTTTTGGCAAGTCAAAATCATTAACTGAAAATTCATCCTCAATATGGACAACTATATTAGGGCCCAGCTCCTGCAACCTTCTATGTATTTGCAGCTCCCTCTTTCTAGTCTCCACATCTATAACAGATTTTGTTTCTTTTATTTGCTGCTTCAGTGACTCCTCATAAGTAGTCTTCCCTCTAGTGTTCTTTGAGTGGGTTACTTCAACAACCTTAACCTTATCTACCTTCAACTTCCTTGTAGGTGGAATTAATAATATGTCTCTCATCTTTATGTCCTGCCATTCCACAGGATGAACAAGCTTGTCATACCTCCATCTCACTCTGGACAAAGTGTTGAAGTCTTTGGCCATCAAAGTCACCTTGTGAGCATGGGCTGCTACCAGCATTGCATCTTCAAAATATTTTTCCAAGTAATCCTCTGCCATTTCCTATAAGGAAAGAATGGCAGTCCTATTCCACCTGAACCCAAGGTGCCAACTATCACATATTTCTCTCACCAATCTTTGAAAAGGTGCCTTGGGGATTGCAAAGCCTATAGCTTTCTGTTGCTTCCTGATCTCCCTTAGCACACCTGCACCATGATTTAATCTCTTGGCCTTTTGCTTGAGCAGGCTCATTGGCTTACCCTTCCTGCCATGTGCAGCTCTTCCCTTTGGAGGCACACTAAATTTCTTGGTACCTGCCCCAACTGCTATTGCTGCAAGCCCTGGACCTTTGCGAGCTTTCCTTGCAGTTGTCTTGGTTCTTGCCATCACTTTGACAAACTGCATACAAAGCAATGGAAAGAGATTACAGCCATGGAGAACATGTTTTGACACAAAAAGGCAATCACAGGGTATGGATGAAGCCCTTCCTTATAACTCCACTAACATCAAGAGCCTCTTGGATTGTAGTGCCATCAACTTGATTATTGGATACAAAGTCCTCTACAACGTTGCATTTTGTATTTTTTTTCCTCAATCAAACCTTTTGCTACACCACAAGAAAGCAATCCTTTCATTTGTTTAACAGGAAGAAGGTTCGGATCCATATTTTCTTTTGCAGGCTCCAATAATTTCCTATAGTAACAACACAATATGCCTATATCATGCAGCACCTCCATTCTTGTTTTGCGGTAAGGGACGAAATAGATATAGTCATTTGAGAGCCTTTTTGAGTATACAAATTGATAAATTTCAATCTAACCTTGCTTCTTGAATTCGAAGCTTGCATCCACCAGTCCCAGCCTTTAAATTTGCAATGTTTTTAATCTTCCTGCTATGTAGTCTGTCTCCAAGCATGGTTCTCTTCTTTCTTGCTCTTGTCAACTCTTTTTTACTCTTTGAATGCTCCTCAATTTCATTCTACAACTACTGCTCCAATTTTGCTCCAATGGCTATCTTCTGCATCTTGGCCCCCTTTTCTTATAGGTACATCATTTTATACGTTTCCACAAATGCAGACTGCGCTGAAATATAACCAAGAAGTCCATTTTGTCCATCACCGGCAGACCTCAATAATGTGGTGGGATTGACAAATGGAGGTGTAGAGTTTTTTACTTGACATTTTGGATATATGCTTCCATCACACCATAAGTCAATATGTTGAAGCCCTTCTCTTCTCATATTTTCCCGCTATTGAGCATTCAGCACTGTATCCTTTCGTCTTTTTTTGTTTTGGAGCATATTGTTCTTCTAAGTCGATGTGAAGATGGTGTAATCGCTTCTTCTGAGATAGTGACTCACTAGTATCGGCCATTTTTTGTGCTTCTGAGGTTGCAAAGTTTGCTTGTCAATCTCATCGTCATTTTGTAACATGAATCGTGGAAGTGTGGTGGTATCCATGTGAATATTTTGAAAACTTGCAATCACCAAGTTCAGTGATGGATTCTTTATGAAAGGCCTGCACACGTCGGCAAAAGAGATGCGGAATCTTTGGTAAACAAAAAAAAATCTAAGGAGATAATTAATGCAAAATCGTGTTATTCAGACAAAAGATTATCTTATTCCCTTTGAATTGATAGTTCTGTAGTCCTGACTGACAGTTCTGAGCCACGTTTCTGTATTTTATTATTTTTGAGGTCTTTTAGGAGAGAAATAAATCGAAAAATAGTGAATTTCTTACAAGCTCCTGAAGTGAAATGGACACCAAAATAAGGCAATGGTTGCCTCTACAAGTCAATACGGAGTCTCTGTCGTCGAACGGAATAGGGAAAAGCTCAAAAAACGACTTTTTCTTTGAAAACACTTAACAGACTCTCAAAACCACTTCGCAAAACCAAAGTGACTTTTCCAAAGGTTCCTTCAAGGTCTTTGCACACTCAAATGCAAGTAAAGTCACCCACAAAGCTTCCCATAGAGCTTCTCCTTCCTCCCACAGAGCTGCTAAGGTTCCAGGCATTCACACACACTCAGCTAGATCACCTGGGCTCTAATACCAGTTGAGAGTGCTCTCAATGGAAGTGGAACGAAACAGGGAGAGAGAGAAACAGAGAACCACACAAGTTTTTTTGGTGGGTACAGAACACCCTAATCTTCTTTTTCATTCATTTATATATGTGTTTGAGTATTGTGTACATAACTGGGGTAAAGGCACAGTGACCTTTAACCCCCACACTCTCCCCCCTACATCTAGCCCATTTCTTGCAGCACTTTAGAACCAATTATCTTTGTTTCTTTTTGCCTACTTGGGTCCACCCTCCCTCTGAAGGTGTCACCTAGGGGGTCTGAGACTCCTGCTACTCCTGTGTGAGTTGGGGGCCTTGGCCTGCTTACTCTTCTTACCCTATTGGGGGGGGGGGGAGGAGCCCATCCCTACTAACGAGGGTAGTTTTAGGCTAAATGGCCCATCTATCTACAACAAAGGCACTATCTTGGTAAATTGGAAATCTCCATTCTCTAACGAAGTGTACCCCCCTTGAGGGTCTCAAGGAGAATCAACTTTGGGAGGGACTCTGGGCTCTCAGCAACAACCGCCACCAATTTGATCCTAGGGACCCCATCATCTTCTACCATGAATGCTACCAAATCTTGCGGGGACTCCAACACCATGCCAAGCACTCTACCAATGGAGGGGAGGATGTCTCTATATTCCTTTGGGAGCCCTGGGAAGTAGAACATCACCAGGAATTAGGGGACATTGTGTGTCGTGTCAATATCCTCCACCGTAAAGCCATGGTACCAAGGGAAAAGGTACACCAGATGCAGAGGCCAAGGAGGATGGGACTCTGGTCCATAAGTGTCAAGGTGGTAGCAAGAGAGCTTAGCTAGATGAGGAATATTCCTCTTTCATAGATGGTGACCTCCTGGATGTGGTCGCCTTTTAGTGCCAAGCTTGCTTGGATCCACTCTCTCACTTGTATCCTTGTGGGAGTTCGGGCCACAATTTAGCCCACAACTACCTTTTCCTAAAGTGACTGGATTGCACGCTGCATGTGTTGCTTGTTGTCTAGAGAAAGGATAATTTTAATGGCTATAGGATTTAAGGGTGTTGCTACAGAGTCCCTCTAACCAGACCAAGGGTGACCACCAAGATATTCTTTCTCCCAACAAGCACAAAAACTCTCGCTGCTGCAAAGAAGGGGAAAAGGAAAATGAAAAGCCATTTGGAAGGTGGACAGGGAAGTTCCCTCACCCCTAAGAAAGGCTAGGGAGTGCCCTTAAAGAAAGAGGATCTGCAAAGAAGCCCCTGCTACCCAAACCCGAACACACCTAAGGCCCGAGGGTCAAAGTAGGAGATGAGAAAGGGCTAGAGGGATGCAATGAGGTCCTTTAAAAATGAAGCAACAAGAGAGAGGAGGGAATGGGGGAGAGGAATGCGGGTAGGAGACAAAGAAGGGGGAAGAGATGTAGGTGGGAAGGAGGTAGAGGGAGGCAGAGACAAGGAAGCATGCGGGGGAGGAAGTGGAGGAGAAGGAGGCAGAAGGGGAGTTGGGGAAGGAGGTGGAGAAGGAGTAAGATGGAGGTGGAGGGGGAGGCAGGGAGGAAGGCAGAGATGGGGGTGGGATAGAGGCAGGAAGAAGGTAGAATGGAGGTAGGGGAGGAGGTAGAGAGGAGGCAAGGGAGAAGGCGGGAGATGGCAGAGGAAGGAGCACTTGGAAGGGGGATGTGGGGAGGAGGGAGATGGTAGGGAGGGCGGACAACAGGAGTAGCCAAGGAGCTCTCCGTACTAACTCAGATTTTAGTCATCCATAAGCATCTTCAAGTGCAAGTTAGACCAATAGATACACAGTGTTTACTCCCATTTAACATACACAATATTCTTCATCCAGTTGGAAGAGAAGCCTAGGGGGCTATCTGACCTTGAAACAGTGCTTGAAGATACATTTTTCATTTCTTAGCAAAAAAAGGATAATGGAGAGAGTTATGAAACCCTTAACAATAGAGTTTTGAGGTCATCTTTATGCATTGCTTTTGGTATCATTCCAAGCAAATACAAAGTTAAAACTTTTGGACGAAATTGTAGTTTAACCACATTGACAATCTTGCATGGAGAAACTAGTTTTACTGTTGTAACATGCTCCAAAAGCCTAGAGCTTACATAGCTATATTGCTATTGCTCAACACAAAATTGAATATTGAAGGCTTGTGCTAGTAAAATTAAAAAAAAAACTAAGAATTGAGTGAGGATATTTAGCTTTAATTTTGTGACAAAAGATAGATAATTGAATGTATTCTCTAGAATATAATATGTGGAAACATCATGTTTTTTAATAATTAATTGCATGGAGAATGGCTTTCTAATGAAAATTTTGTCATTTAAACTTTGTTATAGCATGAAGGATAAAGATTCCAATGGAAGACAACAAAAACAAAGATGTTATTATGACAAAGACATGTTTAGAGTCACTCGTGATAATTTTGTGACACATTAATTCATTAAATTAATCAAATGAACCTTGAAATTTGCTTCAATAATTTTGTGGTTTTCTTCATTTCTAGCTTTTCAATTTATTACAGTTTTTCAATTTGTAATAATTTTTAATTTATTATTTGTCTCTTAATGGATGATTGTCATGATGTATGTACACAACTTTCTAGCACAAGAGAAGTGGTAATTGAATGAAGTTAACAAAAGAGAATGATGTTGAAATGATGTATCCTAGGTTGCTTCCTGTGATAGAGCACTCAAGTGTACTAGTAGCAAACACTTCATTAAAAAATGTAGCCAAGAGATGAAGTTATGGAATGCTATGTAACCTAGGCCTTGAAGTCATGGTACTAGCTATTGGTTGCAAAATTACAATAGATGATGTTTTAGCATTTTAGGACATGGTTATTATCTTTTTATGACAATGCTATGGGCCAGCATCAAATGTGAATCCAAATTGGTATGAGGAATATTTTTGTAAGCAATTTAATCATATTTGAAGCTAAGATAAACTTTTCATAGAGATCAAAATTGGTAAAGGGATGTAACAAGTGAAAGTATGAGGTCTATTTGTCTTTGAAAAAATAAGGAATCTTGTGGAAGGAGTTTTGTGATGTTAGCATGCAGATTCATGGATTGGTGGTAGGCAATATCTAAGGATTGAAGTTTCATAATTGTCTTACATATTTATAATTTTGTTTTATCAATGTTTTACGAGGGATGAATGTCGTGGGGTTATTCGATAAGGGCTTCATAATCCATAACAAACTACAAATCAACCCTTGAGTGGATCAATTATTATGACCAAACATAAATCACTTTTTTTCCTACAAAAAAGCTTTGATTTTCCAATTTCATTTTCTTATAAAGATGGAAAAAATAGATTGTGAGTCAAGGTATTAACATAAATAGGCTAGACTTTGCAAATTTCTTATCCTTTGCCATTATAAAAATAATACAAGAGTTGGCTAACAAGCAAGCTAGATATGTGTGGCTTTCTTTCCCACACTTAAAATATTTTCCTAGTTAATGTATCAAATTTTAAAATTAGGAGTTTTTTCCCTAGTGTGAATGCTTTTTTATTACATGGGATTTTTTTTAGCAGTTTTCCATCTGGGAGACAATCATGGTGCAATGTGGGAATCAAAGGGGATGAGTTTGTCATAAGGGAAAAATGTAAATGAGACTTTTCCATGAAAATTTATTATGTGGGAAAAATCACTTGAAAGAGTTCTAACAGGTGGAAAGAACACATTAGCCATGTGGAAAAACACAGGTAAGGATTCCCATGTGGAAACTACATTCCTATATGATGAAATAATATCATGTACATGAGAAGCATCCTCGAAGCATCCTTGCATCCTTTCACTAGGAACCTTGTACATGTATGGTAGTGCCTACTATTTAACACTCCCTTGGCACTAATCAATCCCAAGATGGTGGAAAGGTTGAGTGTTTGGGATGGGCCTTTTTGTGGATGAGGGGTACCAATAATGTATGGGTCATCAAAATTTAATAAAGAGTGCCTGCAATATGTGATTGCCAAATTGCACATCTAGAGTAACATGACCTTCTATGTAAAGGATTGGGGATGGATTTAGATGGTGTCCCTTTCGTGGGAAGAAAGAGCAGACTTACTTGATACAAATGAAGCTTAAATAAAAGTTCATGGAATTTAGCAAGATTTGGAAAGTCCACTAGGGAAATAGGTATTGCATAGGAAAATACAAGAAAATTTGGCATTTAGGTCCTAACATATCTGCTTCCACCTCATACTATTTGCATTCTCGAGAATCTAGGTCTTCTACTTGGAATCTCAAAAAAAACAAACAAGGACAAGAAAAAAGGGATAAAGAAAGCTTCCAAACTAATTTGTAAGTTTTTGTATCCTTTTAAAAAGTATCCAGTGTTAGTGGTGGGCTTGCTTAGGCCAGCTACTCAAGCCAGCTAATATTTACCCACACTAGGATACAAAATGGATAAATGTAAAGCTCTTAGTTTATGGTTTATCGTTTGTGATTTGAAAGGATTATTTTCGTAAAAAATAGTATTATTTTAAATATATTTGAAGTTATTTTCATGAAAAAATAACAAAGAAAGTTATTTTTGCAGGCATTAGCCAATTAGCTTTTAAAGTTTAGTGAAATCTTATAGTTTTTGGTATTTACAAACTTGTAAAGAAATTACATGTTTAGTAGTCATTAGCTATATAGGTTACAAAAAAATAGTTAAAAATATAGATGGTTTTGAAAGCAAGTATCTACATGTGCCAGTGGGGAGTCCGTGTATGCCGGCTTGTACCTACTCGCATATGAATATAGAATATCTTTGAACCATGTGCCAATGGGTGGTCTGCATATGCCGACTAGTAATTACTCACACATGGATGTGAAATAGTAAATGATATATTATAGTTTATATGTACTTATTAGGAAAATAAAAATACTTGGCTTTTGTCAGTTGTGGCTCGCATTCAGCAGCTGATAACAACTCGTTGGAAGTCTAGCCATTGTGTAGCTTGCAATTGCCAGCTTGTATCAATCCACAAATTACATGCTAGAGCACATTACGGACTATACTTGTTTGCTTACTTGTAAGATGAAATTATACTATACCATGCATTTATGTGTAGATTGTAGTACTTTCTTTTCAGAACAATTAGTTGAACTTATGTAGGTATGATATGTACCTCTAAACTCATGTTAGGTAAGTATAACCTAGGTAGGTTTCCTTTACTTCATAGATTCAAACAAAGAGTCTTGATAAGCACACATGTAGGCATTGTTGGCTATTGCACTAGTGTGTGTGAAATACTGACATTTGCGTACAAAGCATGATGTCGCGAGTGATCATGGTGCATAGATGCTTACTCAAGAAAGAGCAAGACGTGGGAAAAGGTAACTTGCCATCCCACTCCTATTTTCATAGGCAGATTACCACATTTATAAGTGTCCAATTATATAAAGAGTGGGCAAGACAATTGGATGGTTTCTCTCTCTTAACGTCTAGCAAACTTACATTGTTTTTTGATGACACATGTGTTAGTGACATTATCTGGAATTGCTGAAAACATATTAATGATCTGAGATGGTGTATCTCTTTTACATGGACAACAATCATGGCGGATAGGGAAGATAGACTAGGCCAACATCAACCGCACCATGAGATAGGGAAGATAGACTAGGCCAACATCAACCGCACCATGAGATACATAGACGAGGGCAAAGCCTTTGGGAAATTGTAGGATTTTGTTACAATGTTGGGTCGTCAAAAGTGGATGTGCAACTTTTGCAACCAAGTTTTCATAGGATCTACCTTGAGAATAAAACATTTGATTGGCAATGAAGAAAAACTAATAAAGAGATGTGAGGGACCAAGTGCCAAATCCATTGCTGGCATCCTACAAGGCATTTACCATGCAGAGAGTAGAGTAACCCATGTACAAGCTGAAGATGTAAATGAGTGAATGTTTAATATGTGGAACTATTCGAAGGGAATTCGACATTAATTTGGACCATGGGTATGTAAGAAAACAATACGTCTATGCTCAATAGATAACAAGATCTCGTACGCAAGAGAGAAAAATAGATAGTATGGAGAATCAAAAATTTGATTACTGTAGAACTGATACAATAGATGGCACTGCCTCCGAGCCATGCGCTCCTATGAAAGAAGCTTCAATGGTGAGCTAGAAACAGTAGAAGACGGAGGCTGGATACTAAGGAATCAGGGTTGCTATAGCTAGTGATAAAATGGGCTTCACGGGCTTGCTCTTATATAGCCACTAGTCGTAGTCGGTTAGACCCAATTGGGTGACCGACCCAACCCACCCAAAATGGCTGACTGGGGGTTGGTCTTGAAATAGGCCACCAACCACATGATAGAACCGGTGCGCAAAAAAAATAGAGCAACTAACCTATGGCTTCCATTCGACCCACAACCATCCAGGATCATCTGGGACTCCAAACGGGCCCCAAAACCTGAGAGTGGGCTACCCTGAGAAATGCTCCATCTACCCTCAATGCAGTCAGTCATGGGATGCCTTCCCGCACTTGCATGTAGCCTAGTTGGCAGTGTGCCAACTCCGTCTAGCCATCAGGCCACACATGGCCCCCATTTGGTGTCCAAACCAGGACCTACTGGATAACCGAGCTACTCAAATACCTTCTCCTCATATGGGGGGCTTATAAGTAGAGTTAGCTGGTTCCCACGTAGTTACACAAGAGTGGAGCATTGATATCTAACACCCCCCCTCAATGTCCACCTGCAAGTGAACTTACTTTTTCGGTCCAATGAAGATGCCTCTCCAACAAGTCTCTTCCAAGAGGCTTTGTGAAGATGTCTACAGCATTCTCTGTAGTCAAATAGTACACCAAGTCGACCTCTCCATCCATGATGAGCTCATGTACAAAGTGATATTGAATCTCAATGTGTTTTGTGTGAGCATGGAACATAGGGTTCTTTGCAATCGCCATGCAACTCTAATTGTCACATGATAATTGTGTAGGCTTGTTCTGCACTACACCCATGTCCCCTAAAATCCTCCTAAACCACACTGCCTTGCAAGAAGCAAAGCATGCTGATTTGTACTCAACCTCGGTAGAAGAAAGAGCAACTGTAGGTTGCTTCTTACTGACCCATGACAACTCCAAATCCAAGTGAGAAACAGTAACCTGTCATTGATCTCTTGCTGTTCACATCTCCTACCCAATCCGAGTCACAAAATCCAGTCAAGATGTTGCCCTTGGTATAGGTGATGCCATAATCAAGTGTGCCTTTGATGTATTTCAACACCCGCGTCCCTGCCCACCAATGGTTCTCCCGGGGCTTATTGGAAAACCTGCTTAGTAGACCAGTCGCAAAGCTGATGTCCGACCGCATGTTGCACAAGTAAATCAAACTACCCACAAGTCTTCTGTACTTCGCTTCGTCCACCAGTGGTGATGAATCCTCATTTGAGAGCTTCACGTCAACCTCCATAGGGGTACCAACTGTCTTGCACTCAGCCATGCCAAATGCCTTCAGTATCTCTCTAGCATACTTCAGTTGTGAAATGAAGATCTGTTTTGGCTCTTGCCAAACTTCAATCTCCAAACAGAAATGCATCAGTCTGAGGTCTGTCATTTCAAACTCTCTTCCTAGCAACTTGTTTGTCTGCGAGATCTTCTCTTCATGGTTTCCTGTTATGACAAGGTCGTCCACATAAAGGACCATGATCATACACTTGCACCCTTCTCTGAAGATATACAAATTTGCATCAGATGGGCTCCTCCTGAACCCATTTTGTAGAAAGTAGGCATCAATTCATTGGTACCACGCTCGTGGGGCCTGTTTCAGCTTGTAAAGTGCCTTCTTCAGTTTGTAGACTTTACCTTCTGAACTGGGGATCACAAAACCTGGTGGTTGTTCCATGTATACCTCCTCCTTGAGATCTCCATTTAGAAAGGCGGATTTTACATCCATCTGAAATACGAGCCAACTTCCCTGGGCGGCTAAAGCCAAAACACTGCAAATTGTGGTTAGTCGAGCTATGGGAGCAAAAGTATTTTGATAATCAAAACCATGTACTTATGCGAATCCTTTTGCCATGAGTCGAGCTTTTACTTATCCAACGTGCTGTCGGACTTGTACTTGGTCTTGTACACCCACTTGGTGCCGATTACCTTGTGTTTTGGTGGTCGATCCACAAGGTTCCAATGTTGTTCTTCATTATGGAGCCATACTCTGACTACATAGCCTCCATCCACCTATCATCACCCTGTGCCTCTTCAAGACAATTGGGTTCATCAGCACGGATCACCTCTATCATCAAAGCATAGTTGACCAAGTGTTCCTGTGCCCTTCTTTGCTCCTCTAATCTCTTGGACCGGCGGTGTTTGGATGGTTCCTCCTCAATGGCTAGAGGTTCTCTGCCATCCAAAAGCTGCTTTACCCACTTTGGGAATGGTCGTTGCCGTTGTGGTTGTGCAGGCTCTTCTTCATCTTCTTTATCTTGAATCCTCCCAAGCACCGTTGGGGGAGTTCGGTCTACTATTGTGGTGGTACTGGATGGATATCCTAGTCCTGGTTGTCTGGGAAGGAAGCATCCTCCTCCAATCGATGCGCCTGCTCTGAGAAGACCACATTGCGACTTACTATTACCTTCTTGGTAACATAGTTATAGAGACGGTAACCCTTCGCCTCTTCATTGTAGCCCAAGAAAATACACTCCTGCTCTTTGGTTCCCATTTGGTCATGTTAGCATTAGGGACATGCACAAAATAGTCACATCCAAAAACTCTGAAATGTGCAGCTGAAGGTTTCTTACTAGAAAAGTCTTGCAGTGGAGTCATCCTATTCACAGCCTTCATGTAGCTACGATTTAGAATGTAAACTGCCGTGTTACATGCTTCAGCCCATAAAGTTTTTGGCAAATCTTTCCTTTTCATCATACTCATGCCCATTTTGCAGATGACACACATCTTGTGCTCTGCTACTCCATTTTGTTGTGATGTATGTGGTGGGGGCTTCTGCCTCTTGATCTTGTGACTATGCAGTAACTTTCGAATTCACTTGATGTGAACTCTCCACCTCTATCTGATCTCAACTTCTTCACCTTCCTCCGCGATTCTTTCTCGACCATTACATGCCATTCCTTGAACTTACTAAAAGCCTCATCTTTAGTCTTCAGGAAGTATATCCATATCCTTCTACTTTGATCAGTGTCATGAAGTAGTAGGAACCACCCAAAGCTTCTGTCTCCATCTTTTCGCAGAGGTCCATATGAACGAGCTCTAGAGGAGCCTTTGCCCTGTTGACCTCTTTAGGAAAGGGATGCTGATGCTGCTTGCCCATCATGCTTCACATACATCGAGCAGATCTGTGATTTCTGGTAGGTCTTCAATCATTCCACTTTTATGCATCTCCTTTAAAGAACTAAGGTTTAGATGACCAAACCTCTCATGCCACAGCTTAGTGTTCTATTCACATCGGCTCGAGCACTGAAAGATGAGAGTTTGCAGATGTTGTTGCACCATGTACCTTTACCAATGACCTTCCCTTGAAGATCCAAAATATGTGCACCATTCTTATCGAATTGAACTTTGAGGTCCCGATCCGTAATCACAGAAACGGACAAGAAGTTCCTCTTGATATCTGGCACATAAAGAACATCGGACAACTGCTTTACAACTCCATCTAACTTGAGAGAAATCGTACCTTTTCCTTTTGCTAGACATTTTGCATCATTGTCGACTGCTACCAGGATGTCATTCCCTACCGGCTGTAGGGAGGTATACCAATCCTTCCGACTGGTCATGTGGCACGATGCACCACTATCAATGATCCACGATTCATCTGCAGGTACATGAACTGCCTCCGTGCAAATCTCCTCAATTGCTACGAACAGCTCTACTGGTATTGCCTGTGTGCTGTTGCTGGACTCTTTCTTTACTCCATCTACAATCTTCTTTCGGCACTCATTCTGCTTGTGCCCTGCCTTGTTGCAATAGAAGCACCTGATCTTCTTCTTTCTCTTTTTATCATCAGAAGAAGATGGGTTACTAGAGTCCTTACCCTTACCTTTCTTTGATCTAGCTGAGAAAGCCGAATCTTCTCCAGTCCTCATCTTTTGATGCATCTCCTCCTCCAGAAGCATCACACTGAAATCCTCAAAGTTGAGGGGTGGATTTCTGTTCTGCGTATTCAGCATCGTAACAAGACCATCATACTTTGGTGGGAGAATCCATATGCACCTTCGTGCTAGATTCTCACTGGTGATGGTGATGCCAATCGCAGTCATCTAATCGTGCAGATTCTTCACCTTGATGATGAACTTTTCTGCCGCTTCAGACTCAGACAGCTTCTTGTTCACAAGTTGTCTCCAGATTCTGAATCCGCGTCTGATTCATGGGCTTGTACTGATTTTTCAAGACCATGCATGCCTCCTCCACTGTGGTGACATGTTGAATTAACACCATAACGAAGTCACTTACACTGCAGACAATAGAACACAATGCATCTGCATTTCTTCTTGTCCACGTGAGAATCTCATCCGCAGTTGGTACGATCTATTGTCCTGCATTGGTTGGATCCGGTCTCACAATGGGCTTCACGTACACCCTAGTAGCGGTATCCCAAAGCTGTATGCGCTTAGGATGGTCTTCATCTTGAACTTCCAGAGTGGATAGTTAGAGCCGTCCAACTTTTGCCGAATGGTGGGATTTGCAGTCTTGAGGGCTGGGCCATCTCTCACAATTTGCTTGCAAATAGAAACACACTACCAAATCTTCTTGCTAGAGTACAAGCTCTGATACCATGTAAGAAAACAATACAACGTCTGTGCTCAACAGATAACAGGATCTCGTATGCAAGAGAGAAAAATAGATAGTATGGAGAATAAAAAATTTGGTTACTGTAGAGCTGATACAATAGATGGCACTGCCTCCCAGCTGTGCACTCCTGTGAAAGAAGCTTTGATGGCGAGCTGGAAACAGTAGAAGATGGAGGCTGGATACTAAGGGATCAGGGTTGCTGTAGCCAGTGATAAAATGGGCTTCACGGGTTTGCTCTTATATAGCCACCAGTCATAGTCAATTAGACCCAATTGGGTGACTGAACGGCCGACTGGGGGTCAGTCCCGAAATAGGCCATTGACCACACGATAGAACTGGTGCGCAAAATAGGCCATCTGGGACTCCGAATGGGCCTCGCAACCCGAGAGTGGGCTGCCTCGGGAAATGCTCCGTCTACCCTCAATGCGGTCAGTCATGGGATGCCTTCCCGCACTTGCATGTAGCCTAGTTGACAGTGTGCCAATTCCATCCAGCCATCAGGCCACACATGGCCCCCATTTGGTGTCCAAACCAGGACATACCAGATAATTGAGCTACTCAAATGCCTTCTCCTCATATGGGGGGATTACAAGTAGAGTTAGATGGTTCCCGCAGAGTTACATGAGAGTAGTGCAAAGCGCTCCTTATCTGCAGTCTTTTAGGAAAGCACTAGTCCTTCTCCAGTGCTTTAGTGACCACTTCCTCCACCATCCATTCCATGTGCGAGTGCAAAATCCAAGGTCCACATCCAACTCCATGGATATCGAATCATCAACTTGGTCGCACATCATCTCCTGTAGTCAGGGTTCTTCATACAAGTGCATAGCTATTTTCAAAATATACATTCAATACAAAAATCATCCCAAAAATGTAGAGAGGGCCAATGTCATGATATTTCTAGCGACTATCTTCTATCCTATCCATGCTAGCTACATGCGCACCTATCATGCTACTGCCTCCTACACATGAGTGCTTTTATATGACATTGTGATTTACATAGCATATTTCATATGATACAAAAAGATACAAGTCGCACAAAAAGAGCCCATCACCGACTTTTGTGTATAGAGCATGATGTGGCAAAAGATAATTGTGCAAGCTATCTGTGCCACGAGATATCCGTTGAGCGTGGTGCAAAGCCCACATTAGAAAAAAGATGTGGCCTCTGTCACTAAAGATGGCATGGGTTTCACAAGTCCTAGTTATGATACCATCTTTAATAGCATGTTGGATGCATACTACACTAGGATGAAAGAGGAGATGCGGCAAGTGGTTCACGAAGGCATTGAGAAAACGGCTTGCACCATCCTATCAAATGGATGGAAGAATGTTAGCAAGAGGCCCTTGATTAATGTCATGGTTGTGACGTTCAAAGGGGAGGCTTTTCCGACAAATTGATTGATACAATCGGTGAGACCAAGACAAGAGAATTCGTTTGGAGTAGCTAAGTAGATGTATTGAAGACATTGGTCCTGATAATATTATTCAATTGATTACTGATAATGGTAAGAATTGTTGAAAGGCTAGAAAAATTATAAATCATAGATATGAATGTATTTGGGCATCGCCATGCTCGTGCCACTGTCTGAACCTACTCTTGTTGTTGTGGATGAGGCTCAGAAAGTCGTGTTATACTTTCTTAACCATGAGCAATTATTGGGTATATTCAAGAATCACCAGTCTGCGAATCACTCGATAGAGCTTCTACAGCTAGGTGAGACAAGTTTTGGCACAAACTATATAATAACGGTGTGGTTGTTAAATCAACAGGCCCTTGTAACTAAGACATTATTTAGCATAGAGACCACAGATTGGATAACTGAGCCACACTCAAGTAGCTCTCATAATGAATTCATCAGCTTAAAGGTGTTGGTTAATAATCCAACATTTTGGAAGAGGGTATTTGATGTAGTGGAAGCCATGAAGCCAATTTGGTTTGCAATCCTTAGGTTGGATGTGACGGGGCCAAGCATGGGAACTGCTTATATGGCTTGGTGGACTGTTGAGAGGGATGTTTTGAAGGAAGTTGCAAGGCCAGGCAAAGGTGGAGATTGGGATGCAATTTTAAAGATCCCACTAGAAAGCTCAGGGAGGTCACTCAAGAATATGTAAGCATAGCACGGGGGTTCAATAGAAGGGATTAACAAAACCTTGTTTTAGTACACTTTTTTACATACAGAAGGGTACCAATTAAAGGGCGTATTCATAGATTGAATAGAAAAAGAGTGTGTTTTTTTCATGACAAAAATCACACATAAGGGTTTTAAAAATTAGGCCTTGAATACATGTGGTATAGAGGGTTTAGATTTAGTGACCCCCCTGAGCTAGAAAGAGCACATTTTTGTGTCTTGCATGTAGAGATGCATTGATTGATCAGTTGATATACTTGCATATAGTGTATGCATGGAATATGAAACCTAAAGAAAGGGTTGCAGCTTCTATTACAATGCTCAAAGCTCCTTAATCTAGCATGGCCTTGCACTGATGAAATTGTCTGACCATGTTGCAAAAGATAGTGCAAAAATGATGGAATCAAAAGCACACAACTCTTTGCACTACGCCATCCATATATTAGATCCTCAATGGTGGGAATATTGTACAAAGACAGATGCACAGATTATGCAATCGTGGCCATTAGGGGAGAATTGGGATCTCAAAGGGGCCTCATAAGGAATGGATTAAGCTAATACCAAGTGAACCCGCTATGGTAACCCATGGGCTAAGGGTCCCCTAGCATTTACTCACAACTGGCATGGGTACCTTTATTTTGAAATTGATCAACCTTGGCCCTTGCATGGAGGTGGATGAATCAAAGGCCTAGGATGCTCAAATTGGCTCCAAACTAGCAAAGGTTGACAAAATAGAGGTGTAATAAAGGGGGATAGGTCACCATTTATTGTGGATCATTAGATCTTGGATAGATCTAATGGTGGAGATCAAAGAATCAAATGAGAGGGTGTAGATGGAGCCATTGAGATCAACAGTTGAGATTCAAGAGCATGATGGATGGTGTGGATTTGAGTGCCTTTTTCTTCCATCTCCACCCTTGGATCTCCTTGAGATCAATGGCCCGCATTCCAACACCTTTTCCTTGCATCTCCACCCTTAGATCTATTTCTAAATGAATGGCTTAAAATGATCCCCCTTCTCTTTTGATCTCATCCATTAGATCCTGGCCATTTTCAAGGGTTTAGATTTGATCCTTCTATCCTTTGATGGTATCCATTGAATGTCCACCTTGATCTAATGGCTTGGACCATTCTACCACAAATTTGAATGTATCCCTTGGATTGTAGATGAGATCAATGGATGGGAGTGAAGATCATGGGTCTAAACCATGGGTGAGAGGTCTCCCCACCCATAAATGCTCAACATGTCCTTTTGTACACCTCAATGTACCATTGCCCCACACAAAGGAGCACTCTCATTGGTACACCTCAAATCCCTCTCTAATCCCTCGAAATTAGGAAACAGTAATTGGAGGCCCTTTCTACTTACACACCCTGAACTGAATTCTAGTGACTCAGAAGAGACGTTGTTGTGATGTATGTCAGTGTGTTTGATTAATGTTGCAATTGGAGGTAAAATGCAAACGAGACATTGCAATTCATACTTCTTTTTTGTCATCAAATGAAATGTTTCAATTCTTTTAAATGCAATCCTTTTAAAATTCAATTTATTTAAAATGCAATTTATTTCATATGTAATTCATGATGTTGTATATCGTGTTTGCTGGAGCGGTGTGTGCTAGCCTTTGATGAAGTTATAAATCTTTCCAAGCATGCTTTGCACAGGGAGCTTAAACCCCATCAAAGCATGCATGAAAGATTTATAATTTTAGGAATGCTAATTTGTGAAGGCAAACGTGCTGCTTCTCAAATGATTTGCAAACTAAAATCATACTGGATTTACATGCGAATTTATATTTCACCAAACATGACAACAGCTTGTCATCATGTTATATAAGTTCAAAGTGTACACAAGCTAACTTGTAGAATTTGGCCAAAGAATACATTTTATGCCACAACTGATATGAGAAAAGTATACATGTGCTTAGTTTGCAAAATTTATAGTTACATTTGAGGTGGCCAAAAAATTAAAGTGTTGCCCATTTTCTAAAAATTTAAAGACCCAAAAAATCATCCCATTTGACACTTCTACGAGGGTGCGTCAATTTGGAGGTCCACATGAACAATTGCATCATCGATAATTATTCAAAAGAACGGTAAACAGGCCACACATAAGCACCATTAGCATGGCGGTAGTCAAGATCGATAGCAAGATGACCAACATGCTTACTCGATGGGTGTATATCTAAAGAAAATCGATTTGTAAAAACTCAAGCATTAAAATCACTCAACATTTAAGTATATCGCAACATTAAAGTTCTATTTTATAAAAATGAATGCAAAAACAATACTCATTTGCAAATAAAAAATATAACATGCTAACTTGTATAATTCATTGCATCATCTCCAAAATCCATTAACAAAACCTGGGGCGCCAACTCCCTTTAGTAAGAAAACCTATCAAAATCTTGAGTATGAGATGAATTTAACAGTATGTTATGAGTAAAAATTAGTCAAATTAACATGGTTGTGTTCAGCACTAAAAGAGCTTCAAATGTCTTTACACCTTGAAATTTGGGTAACACATGAAAAAGTTACATTAATTTTAAAGGAGATGGGTTTTCATATTTTAGTGTATTTTTTGTATTACCCCCCCCCCCCCCTTGGGCCTCACATATTATGAAAAATATGTACAAATCTTAAAATCTTGCATATTTTTCAAGGTATATACCTTATATTTTGTGGGAGGGGGGACATGAAATTTTCATATTTTTTCCTTGCATATTTGAAAATTTTAAAGGAAATCCACGTATATTCTATATGGACCTTGTCCCCCCATACCTTGGATTTTGGATTAGGGTAGTAACATATGACATATTGAGTTGGTGCCCCGGGTAACAAAATTGATATATGGCATTTCAATATATGTCATAGAACCTATACAGGAACTATAGTCTTTGCAACTGTGGATCTATAAAAAATGTTTCTCCAATGCCAAGAACATCGTACAGTTGCTTGGCATGAGGAGCATTACATGTTGGACATGCACTTCTAACCTTTAACATATTTACCAAGCATACTAGGTGAAACCAATGGTGGCATGAGAGCACACAATATTTGGTCATCGTATTAAAGTGATCTTGGCATATTGGACATAAAGGCCCATCATCTACAAAGGTAATACACGTCATAAGGTTGGAGGTTTTTCTAATAGCTAGGCCCAAAAAATTAGGATCCAAATTATGAACACGGCCTCCATCTTCAATGTGTTGGAGTGTAGCTTGTGCATCTCATGCTTGCTGAGTATACGCAGCGGAGATGCGGTATTGCTCCTCGTAAGAATTTTCAAGGTCTTGCCTCTTTTCGATCTATTGGAGCATTGCATTCAGTCGATTCAATTCCAGCAAAAAGCCGCTTGTTCTCACGCATCACTGGTCAATATTCAGACATAGCATCATGCACTATGATGCTTGGAAACATGAGATCTTCCTACGATACACTTTGAGGCGCAGGCTGTGGACCCTCTGCACCATCACCCCCCTCTACAGCTTCATCTCGTGCAGCTTCACACATGTTCAGAAATAATTCAGAGCTTTATACAGAAGCTACACAGATTCAAAACATGGCTAATGAGTACACTCTGTATGATATAACAACTATGAGTAGAGATGGAACAAAATTGGCATGTACTTCACTCACCTGAAGTCGGGCTTCCCATGTTAGCAGGTGGTGATGCAACGACGGGGATAGTGGTGGCAGCGACTGTCCTTGGTTGCAATGACATTTTGCTACCTGTTCTTGGTTGGGAGGCAAAGTCTATAGGCAAGTCAAGCATGAACTTTGCATACAACATCTTTGCAAAGTAGAGTGGCATAGCTCTGTTATGAAACTTATCTAATTTGATCATGCAATGAATATAATATGCATTCTCCCTCATAGCTAGGGGGCAACAGTTTTTGATGGGCCACCATCCATGTGAGGCATCGCCGCAATCCCACACAGCTCTATGTCGTTGTTTGAGACCATTGTGTTGATGCGGTCGTATGTCCAACCATTCATATCATGAAAGATGCTTGTGTTGACAATTGTGTGAGCCTCATCTCTTCTTGTTGGTAGGAGAGTAGCATCAGCCACATCCATTATGTGTTTCATTTTTTGATTTCCCCTCATGTTTAGGTCATGGGAGGCGTATGCAACTTGCATTGATCGTTGCAACGAGGATTCCATGGCGAGTAAGAGAGTGAGTGAAGATCTAACAACCATGCCAAAATCAAGTGAGCGACGTATTGTTGAAGCATTTAATTATAACATACTCATGCAAATTACAAGATCTGAGAATTTACCCAACTCTTTGATTGTGGATTGACCATGATTGATTAAATTGTACAAATAGAACATGCAAACTTTGGCAAATTGTTACATTTGTTTTAAAGATATATGTCATAGTAATTTTTAAATCCATGTGTACAATACAAGGACATTACAAGTTTGGCAATCAAAATTGTGATCATATGGGTTAAGGTCAAGAAATGATGTAGCTTATGTTTAACAACATGTCTTCATTTCCTCAATGGGTCACATTGTTGCCACATCCTCATTGACATTGAAACTATGCATTTTTGTCAAAATTGCTCCCATGGTAGGTCTGTCCTTTGGATCAATCCTACATAGCGAGTTCCAACAATCAACCAAGAGGTTGATTGCAATGTCTCCCTTCACCAAGTTGTCACCAAGAGCTCTTGCAGCATCTATGAGAAAGTTGGCAATTTCTCTAAATATAGCAAACCAACAGTAAAACAATCTAACTCTAGTGCCCATGCACACCTAGGATTTATAAGTGTAGTAATTATATTGGCATATAATTCTAGCGCTAACCATGGAAATGCTTTTGGAGGAGAATAAGCTAGGTCTTGCAGATATCTACTTTTGATCCAGTGGAGGCTTCTTCCCCAATCAATAATCTTTGATATATCTGTAGGTGTGACAAAAAGCCTCGGAACTCTACATACTGAGAATACTCGGCTCTTCCTATAGAAGCCATGGGAAAGAGCTAACACTTGGCGCCATTGTCGGGGAGACTAGCATCTCAAGTAACGAGTAAACATGCGCGAGTATGTGTAAAAAAACAAACTACTTCAAACTTTCATGAACATATCACTCGAGCTAGGAGAGCTAAAATTTTTCCAACTCAGGTAAAAAATAAAAAAATAATTCCTAGCTAAAACTCTTCATTACCGATTTAGGAAAATGCATGTTTTGTGGAAAAACAGCACCTTCAGGAATAAATCAGACGATGTGATGGTTGTCAAAGTGTAGAGCTTGAAATTCTGAACATTTCTCCTTTCTATAGAAGCACATTCTGACACAACCACCAAAAGTTATGGGAAATTAGTGATTAAAAGTTCTAAATGCCATAACCCAAAAGAAAAATTAAAACCACCTCTCTAGTCAAACTTGGACAAATTCAAAGGTGCACATGTGTTTGACTAAATCCACAGCTCCCCCTCCTTCCCTATAAAAAAGCACCCATCCCTCTTATACTTTTTCTTTCACATCTTGCCTCCATCCTCTTCCCCATTCCGAGCCTTGTGCAAGACACTCCTCCTCTCCATCAACCACCACCCTACTCCCATCACATGGTGAGTTACTTCGAGCCCATCTCGCAATAGCGAAAACCTTGCCATCCACCCACTGTCCCTTGGTCCTCAACAATCCGATTACATCGAGAAAGACTTAGAGAGCGTTCAGGTAACCATCTCTTCCTCCCTTTGGATTTCCATCAAAGTTTTCTGTCCGTCAAGTTTTTTTCTTTTTTCTTTTTCCCCCTCCACCACCATCCCCTCCACCCCCCCTTTTTTTCCTCCTCCTCCCTCCATTCTCCCACCCCCCCTTCTCCATCTCCCCCACCACCACCACCCCCTCCCCCCCCTGCCTCCTCCATCTCCACCTCCCCCCCTCCATCTCCACCACTCCCTCCCCCCTCCTCCATCTCCACCACCCACCCCCCCTCCATCTCCACCTCCCCCCCCTTCCATCTCCTCCAACCCCCCCTCGTCCATCTCTCCCTCCACCACCATCCCCTCCCCCCCCCCTCTTTCTCTCTCTTTTCTCCCTTTCTCTCTACTACCCCCTCCCTCCCTCTTCTCTCTCTCTCTCTCTCTCTCTCTCTCTATCTCTCTTTTCCCCCCTTCTCTCTCTTTCCCTCCCCCTCCCTCTTCTCTCTCTCTCTCTCTCTCTCTCTCTCTCTCTCTCTCTCTCTCTCTTTTCCCCCTCTCACTCTCTTTCCCTCCCCCTCCCTCTTCTCTCTCTCTCTCTCTCTCTCTCTCTCTCTCTTTCCCCCCCTCTCTGTCTTTCCCTCCCCCTCCCTCCCCCTCTCTCTCTCTACCTGCTCTCTCTCTCTCTTTACCTCCTCTCTCTCTCTCTCTCTCTACACCCTTTCTCTCTCTCTTTCCCTCCCCCCCTCTCTCTCTCCCTCTCTCTCCCTCTCTCTCTCTCTCTCTCTCTCCCCCTCTCTCTCTACCCCCCCTCACCAGTCGCTCCTCACCCTAAAACTACCTAATAACTAACCTATTAGCAAGGGCTTAAGCCCTTGCTGTTGCTGCTAAGGGTAGCGACGCCTGCAGTGATGCTCGTCAGCAAGGCGGTCCTCATGCGCAGTGCTCACCGTGTGCCCTGCCTCCCTTGTGCCACTTACCTCCACCTCCTTTGTGGCGCCCCGCCCTCCTCCATCTTCCCGCCCCGCACCCCGCCTCCCTTGTGCCACCCACCTCTACCTCCTCCACAGCACCCTGCCCTACCTCGATCCACTTTGCCTCCTCCCTCCTCCTCCCTACACCTCCTCCCCCCTCCCCTCACTAGCCCTCCTCCCCTCCTCTCCACTCCATACTCCCCTTCCCCCCCATTCGCAAAAACGCCCTCCCCCCTCACATAGTCCCGTCGGCCGCAGCACGACCCCCCTCTCGAAATATTTTTTTAAAATTAATTAATTAATTGTTAATTATTAATTTATATATATTAAAAGAAACACCCTAACCTAATCCTAAATCTAACCCTATTTAGGTTTAACCTAAGTTAGGGTAGTTTAACTTAGGTTAGGTTAGCTTAGCTAACCTTCAATTAGTGACTCATTGTAGTTAGTGAGAGTAGTTAGGTTAGTTAAACTAACTACCCAGTTACAATAAACTGAGGAGGTTATAGACTAGTTAGACTAACTGGAATTAACTTGGTTCAAACCCCTCAGTTGGACTTAAAGTCCATTCACACCAACTGTAAGACCAGGGATGATTTTTTAACGTTAGTTTTGTTAATAAGAAAAAGTTTTATATGGCTTGTGAAAGTTTATATGCTTTTATAAAAATTGCACATGCTCAGTAGACGGAGGTAGTAGCACAAGCTCAACTCACTCTAATTCACAAAGAAGAAGAGCTCCAAGATTGCAAAGACAAGCTTGAAGACATGAAACAATCTTTGGCAGTATGTGCCTACAGCATTGACGAGCTTATAAGGGAATGCAGAATCTTAAAGGACCAACTTGCTACCGCTCAAGAGGCCAGCACTTCACAAGCACAAGTCTTGGACCAATGGTCCAATACCACTGAAGACATTCCTCAATAGGCAAAGGTAACCTTGCAAATGAGAAAGCTTAAGGAGGCATATACAACCATCTACCAACAATACAAAGAATAAATGATGAGATGCATTCCCAAAAGATAATCATCTCCAAGCTTGAACTCCAATTGCTAGTGCACAACAATGAGGCATTGGAAGACAACACCAATGAAGCCCCACTACAATGCACAACGGTGGTGTACCAAGAGCTTGTGGCTGCTCTACAAGTGGAAGATCACCTCAATGCACTCATGCTTATCCAATGGAAGCAACTCCAAATCAGGATCATATCTGCTCATCCATCAATCAAATGGGAATGCTCCATAGGGACCAAAACTCTACGCATAATTTGCTAAGACTTGTCTGAAGATGAGAAAAATATCTTCTGCCTGTCTACACATTCCGGGTTTATAGCACTCAAGACGGATGCTTTCATTGCATATGTATGCCTCATGGGTAGTCCTCCCCTCACAGTTATTACTGGTTTGTTGCCATTGCTACAAAGTCCATCACTATTATTTGCAAGGCATGACATAACCGACATCCCACCCATGCAGCTGATGATCCCATCACACCAGCAAAAAGAAGTGTCAGAGATGATAGGGCCTCTGTCTCACATCCAACTTCCCATATCTAACCACTCTCTTTGCCAACCTCATAACCTCACTTACCCTTGCTGCTACCAACCTCTGAACCTTCCCCGAGCTCCATTCGAACATCTATTCCCTCCATCGTCTCTTTGCTCATGCCTCTCACCATTTTCAATTAACCCAACAGTCACAAACTTACGAGCCCCTCACACCTAGCTTCTTCCCCTCCCTTGCTAATCCTACCCTTGAGGATTACCAAGCTACTCAAACCATTTACCCAGTTCTTTCCCCCCTCCCCTCTACTCCCCCTTCCATAACTAACACTCTTCCTTATTTCTCCCCCATGTCCCCAGATTCTCCCGTCATCACCTCCAACACTACTTGTGCTTCCATCAGTAGAAAATGACACAGTATTTGATTTTGAATATCAGGATCTGGATAATCCAATTCGTACTCCCATGCCAAGTTCCAATGATGGGTATGATTTTGATGAGATACCACTTTCCAGTAACCCCATCAAGGAATTTTAGAGCAAATATCATGATATGAAAACTCGTGGTGGATGGACCTTGGACAACTTTCCTACCAACCTTTATCAACGTAAAATTAGTGAAGGATAAGCAAGTTGGATCCACAACCTGATTGGCGCTGTCCCAAGCTCTTTGATGTAATCTTGTTGTTGGAGTACCTACGTGCACCTCCATGTCTCAGAACCCATCCCAAGTTCTATGCAGTTCCATGACGTAAAAAATGGGAAGCCAACATACACATTTTGGATGAAGATCGAACCATTAATTGGCCAATGATTGAACCTCTGGTGTAGAATGGAATATCCAAGGCACAATGATCTGATCACTTTAGCAGCATGAGAAAATAATGCACGGCAACATTGATTACTTCCTTTGCCTAAGTGCTATATCCTGTAAAACATTGGAATTCATTCTGGAGGTCCCATGTTATCTCGATACCCATTTGCCTCCACTCAGTTTCAATCCCAATGAATGGGTTGATGCTCAGATTACAAGCCGACTCTATTAAAGAGTGATCTTCTTAGAAGCACACCACATATCTCTATTCGAACTAATCGTGGATATAGGCTAAGCAGAAATTGTATGGTGCCAAGACTTTATAGTAGGACTGACTGGCACAACACAAGTTCCATAGCCACTAGACTAAAGGCATGGCAATCTAGGTACATGCTCGCAATAAGCCATAACCCAACAACGGGTAATAAAATGGATCCGAGAGTATGTTGTCTCTATTCCAAAATTGACTTAGGTAGAACAAAATATGTGTGTAGAGTAGTAGTGGCAAAGCTTCGCTTGTACTTGCATAAAGCTAGAAATAATCCCTCTTAGAAATCCAACTTGCATGTTCTACATGCGAGTTCTACATGCAACTCCTACATGTGAGTTCTACATGCGAATACTACATGCAACTCTGACATGCAACTCCTACATGTGAGTTCTACATGCGAGTTCTACATGCAACTCCTACATGCGAGTCCTACATGCAACTCCTACATGTGAGTTCTACATGAAACTCCTACATGCAACTTCTACATGTGAGTTCTACATGGAACTCCTACATGCGAGTTCTACATGCAAGTCCTACATGTAACTCCTACATGCGAGTTCTACATGCAACTCCTACATGCAACTTCTATATGCAAGTTCTACATGTAGAGAGAGAATGTCTTACAATTCCTACATGCAGAGAGAGAAGCTCTCCAACTTGTATAAATACCCCATAATGGAATGAAGCCCACACTCTTTGGGACATTGTGTTGAGTTCTACTTTGGTATTCCAAGAAATTGTCTCAAGTGTCCATGCTTCCTTGCACTTCACGTCCAAAGCATGTCCTAACCTTGCAACTCCTCCTCCCCTCTCTAAGCAATTGTCTCAAGTGTCCATGCTTGCACTCCACGTCCAAAAGCAAGTCCTAACCTTGCAACTCCTCCTCCCCTATCCTCCAACCTTGCAACCCATCCTCTCCCTTCTCCTCCTCCTCCCTACTCCTCCCTTCTCCTCCTCCCCCTCCTCCTCCTCCCTCCTCATCCCTTCTCCTCCTCCTCCCTCCTCCTCCCTTCTCCTTCTCCCTCCTCCTCCTCCTCCCTCTCTTCCTTCTCCCTCCTCCTCCTCCTCCTCCCTCCTCTCTCTTCTTTCCCCCATGCTCTTACACCTTCTTCCTCTCCCACTCCTATGCTCCCCCTAAACCCTTAGTTCCTCAATCCTTAACCTCCATGATCTACAAGGGAGATGAGTTCTCCACCATGTACTCTACCTTAAACCTTGGATCCTCCTTCTAACCTTGGAACCTCTTCTAAAATTTGGAACCTCTCTCTAAACCTTGGAATCTTCTTCTAACCCTTGAACCTCCTTCTAAACCTTGGAACCTCCTTTTAACCCTTGAACCTCTTCTAAACTTTGGAACCTCTTTCTAAACCCTAAACTTTCCTCTAACCATTAAACTCCTCCTCAACCCCTCAACCTCCAATGAAGGAGAAAGCCTTCATTACCTCAACCATGATGATACATGTTCCTTTTACACATGCATGCACTATGTTTGCTTACCACACTTAAGCCTACATCTCTCAGCAGAATACGACTCGAGGTCCTAAGCTACACGTATACTTCAAACAACAACCCTGATATATCTATAGGTGACAAAAAGCCTTGGAACCCTGCATATTGAGAATACCCTGCTCTTCCTACGGAAGCCATGGGAAAGAGCGAACAATGACACTTCGAGTACATTTCTTGCACCATGTCTATGACTAGCAACCTCAATCTAGAGGCATCTACTAAGCTAGACAACTCCAATTACAGCACACGGAAATACCCAATGGAGACCATTCTAGTACTTCAGAACAAATGGGAGTATGTCGATGGATCTACACCTAGACCATTGGATGATCTAGCCACCAATAGCTCTACTCCATCTATTGTCACAGCACCAGAAGCGGGATCTACAATAGGATCTACAGTTGCACAAAGAGTTTTCGCACCTGTAGTAGATCCTACCATTGCTCGACGAGCTCCGGCAGAATGGGATAAGAAAGACAAGTATGCCTATCATCTGATCAAGTAGAATGTGTAAGATGTCATGCTGGGATATCACGACCTCCAGATCAGCATGATCTACGTGGGCTTTCTTCAAATCTCAAACTTAGATTGCTAGAAGGTGATGGAAAACGTGTATTAAGGCCAGAAGAGTACTTGCTTGAGAGCTCAGTAAGATTTCGTGGTCCAGGTTATCTAGAGATAATCTTTGGATTTATTTCTTGAGATGGTTCTTTTGTTGTGGACCTTGCCAAAGGAAGAGGTTGAGACAGACCCTCAAACCATGTTTCTTTGGGAAGACTCCAGGTTGTTCACTCATTATGAGGGGGCTCACTCCATGTTGGCATTGGGTTGAGATGTGTTGGTGAGAGGGGTGTTGGAAAGGTCACCTCCCCATCTGTAAGCCCCTAGATGAGGAGATCATGGGAGAGGGAGACCTAGGGCAAGATCTACCCAAAGAAGAAACAAAGGTGAAGAGGGAGCTACCACATGGGCAACACCTCACAGAGAAAGAGAAGAGGTTGCCACATGGGCAACACATAGGCTGCCATGTAGGCACCAAGCCAAGGCACATACCTGGAGGTACAAAATAAAATGAGAGCAGGGTTTGTGGGTTGAATGGATTTGCAACATACAAGGAGGATGATAGTGCAGTAGTATAGACCTGTATGGAGGGATGGAGTATAGCTTGGAGTAGATGCAGAGGACCATGATGCTGGAATGGAGGCACGTTGCAAAAAAGACATTAGGTTTAGGTGTATGGGATGGTTTGGTTGGGATGGGAATAGCTAGCCAACCATGCCAATTTATAGGCTGGGTATTGGGCTAGGCCATGCATGAAAGTATGGGCCACAAGCCCTAGTAATTCTGAGAGATGGCAACATGGGCAACATGATGGCTTCCATGGGGGCAGGAATCACATAAAGAAAAGGAATCACCATTTTAGTGAACAGAACGACTGCTGGACGATAGACCAACAAATGACCGATGGATGGACTAACAAAAATCCATAGATATTAGCAGCCACCCCTTGGTGATTCTGTTGTATTCTCCAAGTCAATTATATAATAATTGTATATAATAAATTCCTAGTGTTTTATCTTCAAGTCATTGTGACTTATGGAGAATTAAACCCGAAGCAGAGCCAAATGGCTAGCCCACCAGGAAGTCATCCTTCATGAAAGTGTTAGTAAGGAAGATGAACAATGCATTAAAAAAAATGCAGTTAATACTTAAAACATAACAAAAGGATAATACACTTCAAACCTCCTCAATCTCATCTAGCAACATTTCCTCATTCTTAATTTTTGAAAGTTCTATCTCTTAAATCGTAACATTTTCATGCTCATCAATGTTGCCTCTATCATCTATACTCTCCACATCATTATTTGCATCATTTTCATATGCTTCATCAACATTATTCTCCTTTTCTTCTACATCACCTCCTTGTTATCGAATGGCTTCATTATTGTCAGCCCTTGTGTCTTGTTCACATTCATCAGGACCTTGATCATTTATGGTTGTGACTTCATCCTCATCCATGTATGTGCCTTCAAAACTATGTTTCCCATGAGCATTTACATGTTCCCACATGTAGCCATTTCTCGTCTTTTGCATCTTTGTGAAAGAATGCCTGTTGACAATGCCTAGGAAACACATGATTCATCTATTCATAGAATCAATAGAATAAAAACAAAATTTCTCCCTTCTAACTGTTGCATTGGGACCCTTATACATCACTTGGAACCATTGTGCTTTAAATAGAGCAATTTTAAAAAGCCTATAGTTGTCTTCTATTATTGGCTTGAATACTCCAACATAATTCAACTTGTTGCCAATTACATTTGTGTCTCTGGCACTTGCACGACTTTGTTGTTGAAATGATACAACAAGACCAGAGTCCATTGTTATTTGTCATCGATCAATTATTCATGCATGGTTACATGACTTTGTTGAAATGATACAACAAGACCATAGTCCATGGTTATTATACACATGTGCCTATAATAATATTGAAAGGATATAAGTCATAACAAAAAATATAAATGCTCATATAGATGCAATATAAAAGACAGAATGTAAATAGAGAGATGAACGAAAAAACAATTCGACTTACATGCCAATCACATCCCAAGGAAATCTCTTGCTCCTCGCGAGTCACATGGAATCCATTAGAGCATGCCTTGCTTATGGCATCTTGGCACCAATCTAGAGTACACTTTTTTGGAAGTATTTCTAAATGTCTAACTTGCCTTCTACCCGTTTTGCTTTGTCTGAGCCTTTTTCTCTCTTGTATCTTGTTCTCCTTCTCATTTTGTAGAGGTCTATCCATTTTTGCATATTCTCTAAATTATACAGTACAAATGTGGAAATTTGCTCTCAAGTTCCATGAGACAATTTTATCTCCCTTCCTTTTCCTTATAACACTTCACCTACCACCTTCTCATCATCCTCATCATCCTATATTCTTGGAGATTCTTTTCTCAAGAAAATATTATTGGAGATTCTGGGTCTACATTTTTTGAATATTCACTAACATAAAATAGAGATTTTTGAGCAAGCCATCCTTGTGCCATAGACCCTTCCGGTCATGATTTTTAATGAACAAATCCCTTAATGACTTTCATGAATCTCTTAAAAAAGAACATCCATCAACTAGTGACAACACCTATAAGAGACATCTCATCCACAAGGTGCACTAGTATATGCTCTTGTATGTTCAAAAAACTAGTTGGCAATTCTTTTTCCATTAAACATAAGAGTGAGCTATACACTCCATCCTCATCCTTGGGAGCTCCACTAGATTCAATTCTCTTGAAACCGGCCACCTGTACAATGCACATGTTTGCTAATTAGTCAAAATACAACATAGTGTAAAATAGATAAACTAGTTGAAAGAGGTCATTTACTCATGGTTTCTTACCTCACGAATATGTCCTTAGCTGATAAATGACTTCACATAAACCTTCAGTCAAGCAATCTTGAATGGCCAATGGTAAAATATGTTGCCATATATTTATAAAACTGGTAAGAAATAGCTGAGATATAGTCACTTATGAGGATTACCAAGAATATTAACATGTTTCATATATTAGAAGACCAACCTGTAATAAATTATGCTAGTCGTGGCTCTTTAAGCCAGATAATTGATCCTCATTAGTAAACATGTTCTTAAAAGATGCTCCATATCTAGTACTCATCTAGTAGGTGTCCTTATGACTACCATTCTTTCCTTGAATAGCTTATACTCATCCTTAGATAAGATCCACAGAGCTGTCTCATATGTGACTTGTTCATTGTGAGTTAATTGCTACCCTCTTTTGACCATAAGAAAGATTTTGTATTAGCTAATTCAAGATCTCTTCTAGATGCTATTGTATCTGTTTCACTGATCATATGTCTCCACAAAGCTTGCCCTATGTTCTTGAACATATGCATGGGATCTATAAAATGAGCAATCTTTAAGGATCTCTAGTATGGCACTGTATAGAAAATGGACACATCAGGTTTCATCCCTTTTGGCTTTTCTTGTGGATATTTTTCTCTTTTTTCCTGAAATTTGGCCCACTTCTCACACCAATATGCAGGATCTCTCCTAGGTGGGCATTTCCCTGTTTCTTGCTTGCCATCATATTGCCATCTATCCCTCTAGCGAAAGGGATGGTCCATTGGCAAGAACTTCCTATAATTTGGATAAACCACGTTCCTTAGGTCCTTACTATATATGCCATCCAATTCTTCATCGTTGGACATGCATAGTGACCCTTTGTTGAGAGACCTACAAAAGATTTTTTTCAAACAATTAAAAGGTATCTTATCAATGGATCAATGTATATTTGCAAAGGACCATGCTACCAATATAGAATATACTTGAGCATAACCCTACACCAGGATAATTATGAATTGTCCATGCTAATATGCCATGTAGTGTGAACTTTTGACTAGTGGAGGTTGATATGTCAGTCATATCAACACCATTCCATGGAATTCTCAATTCTTCTATTACCGGCTCCAAGTATACATCCATCTTTCTTAATTGATGTTTTCTTGAGAGCACATATATTAGAAATGAATAAGGTTACAATCCATAAAATATATGTTGAGTGGCATAGATGTAAACTCATATAAATGTGCAAAAAATTGTTCATACCAGGAATTAATAAGGTTAGCAACAATGCTCCTTCTTAATCATCATAAATGATGGAATATTATAATTAACAAATACAACTGGCCACATGGACCAGTTTGTTGAGCGTGCTCCAAAATTTTTAACTCCATTAAGAGCAAGTCCAAGCTTTACATTACGAGGCTCATTTTTGAATATTGGCCATGTTCTTTCAATATGTTGAAATGCCTCACAATCGGCGAGGAAATGCCACATCCCATCCATACTTTGTTTCTTTGCATGCCATCCCATGTATTTGTTGAGATATCAAACTCCACTCGTGATATGCCAAGGTGATTGTTGTGCATTTATGTCACCGACTTGTTAGCTGTAGATGCGGTTGGCACACCGCGCATGAATAATAGCTGGATGACCGCTATCTTTATGTACTCCAGTTAGTGGCTCAGTTAGTATGCCACCTTAGTTAGCGGAGTTTGGTTTGAGATCCACATATAGGGTTCACCTATTCTTTTGTACTTATAGTTCTTTTGGCTTACACAACTAAGAAGAGGAAAACTATTTTCAGCCTCCAACTTTGTGTATATTCCCCCATTGTGTATGTGAGAAAGCTGCAAGTAAGACTCCTTCCATTTCTCCCACTCTCTTCACATGGTATCAGAGCTCAGGTAAGGAGCTTAAGAAAGCAAACCAAGTTCGCGATGTCCTAGTAAGAGGATCAGTGTTGCTTTGCTTTTTTTTTTTCGAGTTTGGGAGCAAATCTCTACAGGTAGCATAGCCAGAAAGTGCAAGAGTGTGCTGTCTCAGATTGGGATGCCCTTCGTAGTATGGCAAGAGGGAACTATATGCTACGAGATAGGGCGAAGCCTTCGGTGAAATTATTTTTTTGATTCGAGGCCATTTCAGGGCCCGTTTTGGTGGTGGAAATTTTTTGCAGGCACTCAGGAAAGTGCCCTATTTTTGCTGTGCGACCACTGTTCTATAGGTCGGTGAAAAGTTATCACAGAAATTACATCGTATCCCTTGCGCAAAGATATTGGGAGTGACAGAATCATTCTTGTTGCATATTGATGCATAATCATCACTAGGAAGTGACTGTGTGGTCAAATACCACTTTTTGCAAATTTGCCCTTGTGAGGCAAAAGTTGTGTTTTTTTGCAGTGACAGAATATTTTGCAGTGTTCTGTAATGGCGTCTGATGCTCTTTCATAGATTGTCACTGAAAAGCTTGATAAGAACAAATTCCAAGCATGGAAGTTTAGAATGGATGAAAGCAATGATGTGTGGTATGTTGACTCAGGTGCGTCAAACCACATGATAGGTCATGCAGAATGGATGCAGGATGCAAGGAAAATGAAAAGACCAGGATTTGTGCAGACTGGTGATGATACTGCACATCCTATAGTGTAGATTGGAAAAATTTCTTTGTTTATGCAGGATGGAAAAAAGAAATACCTGTCTGATGTATTTCATGTCTTGAATATCACCAAGAACCTAGTTTCTATTGGTCAAATGGTTGAGCAGGGCTTGCAGGTAAGATTTAGTCCTCATGGATGCTTTGTTGAGGATATGAAAAATAAATTTCGCTTGATAGAAAAAGGGAAGAAGAAGGGCAGGATGTTTACGTTGGATGTGGAGATGCCTGAATTGGGTGCATCAATGTTTGCACATGGGACCGGTGTAGTTGCAGATATTGATATTTGCCATAAACGCATTGGTCATGTTAATGTACATTGACTTAAATTAATGCAGGCCCAAAATATTGTTACAGGATTGCCTAAGTTCAAGTTTGTAGAAATGCATAAGGTATATGAAGCCTGTCAATTTGAAAAATAGGCAAGGAAACCATTTCCTAGACATGTTTAAGAGAGTAAGAGGCCATTGGAATTAATCCACTCTTATGTGTGGACTACTAAAGCTGCATCTATTGGAGGATGTCATTATTTTGTCACTTTTATTGATGACTACAGCAGAAAAGTTTGGGTGTATTTTATGAAAAAGAAAAGTGAAGTGTTTGGGAATTTCAAAGCTTTTAAAGCTATGGTTGAAAAAGAAACAGGCCTGCAAATAAAATGCCTAAGGTGAGATGGAGGGGGAGAGTACCTATCAAATGAGTTTGCAAGTTTCCTACAAGAGCATGGCATAAAGCAGCAATATTCATGCAGTCATACCCCACAGCAAAATGGACTTGCAAAAAGGAAAAACAGGCATATTGGAGAGGTATCTTGTGCCATGCTCAATGAAAAAGACTTGCCAGATTATTATTGGGTTGAAGCAGTTGCTACAGCATTCTACATAATGAACAAGTCTCCCACTACAGCAATACATGGCATGACACCAGAGGAGAGGTATACTGGTAGGAAACGAGATATTTCTCATTTGAAAGTTTTCGGTTGCATTGCCTATGTTCATGTGCCAGATGAGTTGAGATCCAAGTTGGATCCAAAAGCTGAGATGTGCATCTTTATTGGTTATTCTCTGCCAGCAGAAAGGGTATAGATGCTATAACCCTTCTACTCGTAAGTGTACAGTGAGTAGAGATGTTGCTTTTGATGAGATGAGAAGCTAGTAAAAAACAGTAAATGTGATTGATGATGTAGATGCACAAAATGGTAATGCTACACAGAATTCACAGCATGCAATCACAAAATATTAGTGGACCTATAGTGTCCTCTAGCAGTGGTTCACATACTTCACCATGGATAAGCAGATTGAGATCAGAAGGATCTCCTCAAAGCAATGCAGATAGTGGTATGCAAGTATCACAAAAAGGAAAAGAGAAAGTAGATCAGCCCATGGTTGATGTGAATGCAGGTCACTCTTATTGGTGAATCCAATGGCTCATAATAGAGCCTTGATGATGAGTTCAAGGGTATTCCTTCTGTTGTTAAACCTGGAGTAAGAAAGACAAGGGATGTTTTGAGAGCACCTGGTAGTGAGCCTATTTTGCGCAGGTCTACCAGAGCTAGGTATCCTATGGATAGAGGCTGAAATATGATGGATTTACAGCCATTCACTATGCCTATATGGTCAAAGTGATACATGAACCAGAACCCACTTCTTTTGAGCAAGCCATAAGAAAAGAAAAATGGGAGAAAGCCATGGATGAAGAAATGGATTTCTTGGAAGCAAATGCTACATGGAAATTGGTGCCTTTGCCTAAAGACAAGAATGCAATTGGCCGCAAGGGGGTTTATAAGGTGAAGCACAATGCAGATGGTTCTGTGAACAGATACAAGGCAAGATTAGTTGTCAAGGGGTATGCACAGACATATGGCATTGATTATGAAGAAACATTCAGTCTGGTTACAAGGATGGCAACTGTAAGAGTAGTCATTGCTATGGCTGCATCAAAGGGATGGTCTTTACATCAGATGGATGTAAATAATGCCTTCTTGCATGGTGATTTGCAAGAAGAGGTCTATATGGAGTAGCCACCAGATTATGTTCATGCTGTTCATCCTGAGTTTGTTTGCAGGTTGAAGAAAGCCTTGTATGGCTTGAATCAAGTACCCAGAGCATCATTTGACAAGATAGGATGGTATCTTGTCACTATTGGCTTTCAGATTTCCAAGGCAGATTTCTCACTTTATGTGAGAAAAACAGAGAAAGGTATTATGCTGCGTGTCATTTATGTTGATGATTTGATCATCACAAGTGATAGTGATGAAGATATCCTTCATGTGAAAATGCTATTGAAGCAGAAGTTTGAGATGAAGGATTTGGGAGAGCTGCGTTACTTCTTGGGCATTGAGGTGATTAGATCCACAAGTGGGATATGGCTCTTGTAGAGGCAGTATGGATTGGACATGCTGTCCAAATATGGGATGATAGGTTGTAAGCCTATTTTAGTTCCTTTGGAGTAGAATGTGAAGTTGAGCGCAGATGCAGGTGAGCTTATGGAAGACCCTACTATGTACAGACGCATAGTAGGAAGTTTGATTTATATGACTATTACCAGGCCAAATTTGAGCTATGCTTTTGGGTTGGCAAGTTAGTTTATGCAGGCTCCAAGGAAACCGCATTTGGATGCGGCTAGACGCATACTGAGGTATGTGAAGTCCACATTGTACTACTGACTATTTTATGAGACTGGGGTTCAAATACAATTGCATGGATACACTGATGCTGATTGGGCTAGTAGTATTTTTGATAGATGATCTACAAGTGGATATATGTTCTCTTTTGGGAGTGCTGTAGTCACTTAGAGCAGCAAGAAACAGCCTACAGCTACCTTGTTGAGCACAGAGGTTGAGTATATGGGTGTAGCAATGGCTGCATGTGAGGTAGCTTGGTTGCATAAGCTATTTTATGATATGCATTAGTCTACAGATGGGCCAGTTGTCATTTATTGTGACAACATAAGCAGTATACACTTGGCAAATAACCCACTCTATCATGCTAGAACAAAGCACATTGAGGTGCATTATCACTATGTGTGGGAGAAGGTTCTAGTAGGTTTTATTGATCTAGTTTATGTCAACACAGAGGATCAGGTAGCTGACATATTCAAGAAGGCATTGGATGCAAAGAAGGTACACAAGTTCAGAGACCTGCTTGGTGTGCAGGAATTGGGATTGAGCTCGAGGGGGAGTGTTGAGATATTGAGCTCCACTCATGATATGCTAGGGTGACCATTGTGCATTTATGTCATGACTTGTTAGCTATAGATGTGGTTGGTACACTGCCCATGAATAATAAACACCTATTTCATTAATTTTGGACTAGTCACTTTCCAAATTTGTTTTGTTAGATAATTTTGGATAAAGCATTTCAAAAAAAGAGGCTCTTATAAAATAAAACTTTGAGTCAAAAAGTAAGATTTTAAAAAAGCAAATTAGAAAAAATGACGTGACATGTTATTAAAACTAGAGTACATTAAAAAAAGAGGACTTCATGTTGTTAAAAGAGACAAAAAGTAAGAATTTAAAAAATCAAATTAGAAAAAAAACTAGAGTACATTTTAAAAAAAGCATGACATATTTGTACAAGAAGTAGATCATATAACTCAAAGCCATATGGTGTTAAAAAACACCTTCCAGTAGCTCAGCCTAGAAGATGTCATCTTTGTCTCTCTTGTCTATTACAACTTTACATTAGAGAACTAAAAAGTCTTTATGGAATTGTAGTTTCATTTCTTGTCTATTACAGTTACACATAAGTCTATGGAATTAAATTTCACAGTTACTTTAAATTTCTATAGAATTAAATTTCCATCACTTGACTATTAAGTCATTAGAGAGAGCATATGTCCTCGAAATTGCCTACTATGGCATTAGCTTCATGAAAACAAGCAGACTTTAAACTTGCAGGCCATGCGTAACCAGGGCTGGCATCGCAAATCTCCTCACAGACTCTCCTCACAACTTGTTTCGAATCTTCCGCCGACTTGTAAGGATTCAACAACTCTTCTTTTCTCTCTTGGCTTTCCTCATCTTCACCATTTTTTTCAATACAGCTTCTAGCCACCGCCATATCCTGTACCAAAATTTAACTCGTTCACATAAGAAGTACATGATTAAAAGAAGCGAAAAAGAAAGCTAAGGATATTCACCTCTTTTGTTGAGTTCAAATCAAGCAGCCATGTGCGTAACATATCCTCCTCGAATGATTTTCCCTTCATTGGTCCATACAAAAGAGATCTAAGACAGAATTTGAGTTCAGTAAATGAAGTCAGGTAGTAACTAGTCATTGTCTTAGAGGGAAAGTGGGAGAAGGAGAGTGAAGGAGCAATAGCGAGGGATGCACAGTGAGCTGTCCCTCCTTCAAGAGTGATAGAAAGTGAGGGAAGACGTAAAGTGAAAGATGAATACAAGTTAATCAAAAGGACTAGGATGTAAGAAATAAGAGAGTGTTTGTGGAAGGACTACGATGGAAGATTACAAGTGCACTAAGGCACGATGTGTTTGCTATGATAAGGATAAGGGTTGGAATAAAGTGAGAGAAGCATTGGAAATGCTCTACTTTAAGTGAGTGGAGACTGTCCAACTGAATAAAATTTTGCAGAGCATTGGTAATGCTGTACTTTAAGTGAGTGGAGCATTGGGAATTGATACTTTGCCATGAAATATATTACAAATATTACATCATCACATATTCATATCAAAATTCTCATCACAAAAGATTATATTTCCTAATAATCACATCATCACACATTCATATCATAAAATTGTGTGCATGAAATAAATATATAAATATCATGACTAAATGCCACTTAAGTAATAAGTCAAAAATTGGTGTATAATCAACAAAAACTACATCATGATTCATACATTGCAACAAATAAATGTCAACCATAATATTCATGGAGTAAACAACATCATGAGAATACGCTCCTCATGCATATATACAAACACAACATCATACATGCATCATAACTCTTTTGATGCTTCTAGTGGAGACTATGGCAACTCTTCTGATGCTTCCAATGGAGGCTGTGGTGCTCTAGTCAGTCTCTACTTCTTCTGTAGTATCTAGTGCTTTCAGAGTAGACTCAGTATCCTCTTCCTTAAATGCAAGCGGAGGCTGTGGCAACTCTTCTGATGCTTCCAATGGAGGCTGTGGTGCTGTAGGTGTACACTGAGTCTCTACTTCTTCTGTAGTGTACAGTGCTTTCACAGTAGACTCAGTCTCCTCTTCCTTAAATGCAAGCTCTGATATTGCTTCAGTTGCACATTGTATTCTAATGGCAGCAATTATGTCTCAAATGATTTCAGCCCTAAAAAATTGTATATCCTCCTCTGAATATTTGAGCTCCAAAGAGTCTTCTGATGAGATCTGTGGCTTAAGTGAGAAAATTTCTTTGAAAATCAACATGCAGTTGTAGGCAACTCTCCACCCACAACTATGCCCATCTTCCTGCTCTACTACTAAATGCTTTTGGAAGTCTACCGAGTCTTTGTACTGTCCTGTTTCTCTGATAGCAGATACCAACTTCTCAATCGACCTGCTCATCATGACATATTAAAAAAACTTAGTGTGTCTATTACATAAGGTACATAATATAGAAGTAACAATAGATTAATAGAATACTTACATTTGCACTGAGCCATGAAAGCTTGCAATCGAGTTAACAAACCAACAATAGTTGTCTTCAAGGTCCCAAACCACCAGACTCCAATGTTCCCTACACGAATAATTAAGAACCATTATTATTTAACACAATGTTGCCAGTATAAGATGAAAATAAAGGTTGCCATGAAAGGAGGGAATCCAACATATACACACGGTTTTGTACGGCTCTACCAAATCGTGAGATAACTATACTGCACCAACAAATAAATGAATATTAGCTTATTAGATTTAATCAAAATATTGAATTATCAAGCAGAGAAAAAGTTTGTATCAAACCTGAGAATGGCCATCATAACGTTGTTATTGACCTCATTTGAAGCTCTAGAGAGGATTGAAATCTCCTCTCCCCCAAATTCAAGATACTGAGGTCTATGTTGAATCATAACCCTAACATTAAAAGAGCTTCCCAATTCTTCTAATGAAGCCATGTTTGTAGAGTAACTCTAACACAGTGCCATGGATGGATGTCATTGAGTTGGCAAAGAGGCACTTCTTCGCAAAGATGTCCATGACTACCAGACTCCAATGTGAGCTGCATTATCAATAAAGAATAATTACTGTGTTTGAGACAATTCTAGCAATGCAATAGAAAAAACAAGTAGGGTTTGATGCTTACTTCTCATAATATGCTGTAAAAATAATTCGTGCGTCATTCATAGGAACGTGCTTCAACCACTTGCAAACATCCTCTATGGTTTCTTCTTTGTTGCTAAGCACTTCCGAAATATGAGGATCGAGCATATATGAAACGCTTTGTATATTTTGCAAAAAATTTGCTATAACATTACTATATTAAAAAAAAAAGTATTAGCTTCTTGGGTTTAATCAAAATAAGCAAAGTATAAAGCCAAGGAAAAGGCTGCATCAAACCTGAGGATGGTTGTAATGACTTCGACATTAACCTCTTTCTTAGGATTCAAGAGGATTGAAATCTCTTCTTCACCAAATTCAAAAAAATGGCGTTGTTCTCGAATTAACAACATAGCGGTGAATGAACTTCCAATCTACTCCAATAGATTCATATTTTCATGACTCATCTTATTGAGAGAGTAGTCTACATCATATTCTTCTTCACTTGCTATGTCTTCTACATCCTCCTTCTGCTATAAAAATATAAAAAAGTTATGCGATGTACACATCCCAAATAAAGGCTTAAACAAGCAGATAAGGTTTCATACATGCTTTCATTAGAGTGAGTCTCTCCTCCGCTTAGAGCAAAAATTTAAAAAGTAAGGTTTCATACATGCTTTCATTAGAGTGAGTCTCTCCTCCTCTTGGAGGAAAAGTTTAAAAAGTTATGAGATTTACACATCCTAAATAAAAATAAAGGTTTAAATAATCATAGAAGTATAAAGATAGCATGCTTTCATTAGACTCAGTCTCTTCTCCTCTTGGAGGAAAATATAAAAAAGTTATGAGATTTACACATCCCAATTAAAGGCTTGAACAAGCATACAAGTATAAAGATAAGGTTTTATACATGTTGCAATGTAGCCATATTTTCAGGTTGTTTCCCAATGGTAGCAATTAGACGCTGAATACTCTCAGCCTGAAATGCTAGCAGATCGGCTTCTGTATATGATTCCATTTTGACTGGTAACTCCAAATCAAAAATCTATTTAAGAAACAACATGCAGTTGTAGGCAACTCTCCACCCACAACTGTGCCCATCTTTTTGCTCCACTGGCATACGTCTTTTGAATTCTACTTGGTCTTGTTGCTCCGTGGTTGTTTAGACTGGTTGTTTAGACAGCAGATACTAGCCGATATGTAGCATTGTCCATCATGACATATTAAATATATTAATATGTCATGATTATAAGATACAAAATAAGAAAGTATAAAAAATATTAAGAGAATAATTACCTTGGGGAGTTGGCATGATAGCCTTCCATTGAATTCACAAACCACAAACGGTTGAGTTCAAGGTCCCAGACGATCAGACTCCAATGTGAGCTACATGACCAGAATAAAAATGATTATTGTTTTACACAAACTTGCCAAAGAAATAGTAAAAATAAGGTTAGAGTTGATACTTATGCCTCATGATAAGGCATTAAGATGACTCGCACCCCATCTAAATTCAAAGGGCTTAACCAAGTACAAACATCTTCTATAGTCTTTTGAGGAGAGCTAAAAATAGAAGAAAGGAGAGCATCGAGCATGTAGACACGATGCTGCACTGAGAATTGATTTGCATTCTGCACTAGGAAACTGATATATAACTACACTGTGAATAAATAAACAAATGTTAGCTCATTGAAGTAGCAAAAAATAAACAAACGTTACCTGAGAATGGCCAAGATAACATTGTCATTAACCTCTTTTAAAGGATTGGAGAGGATTGAAACCTCCTCTCTACCAAAGCTCAAATACTGAGGTTCTTGTTTCAAAATGATCCCAACTTCAAATGAGCTCTCCATTTTATCCAATGCAGCTAAATTTGCAGAATGGGTCTCTATCATAGATTGTATTCTCTGTTTGGGGTCATTCTGCTTTTCCATGGTGTCTTTAAAGCTCTTGTGCTCATGGGATTCTTCAATCAAATTTAGAGGTGGTTGCATTGTTGAAGTAGAAGGGAGTGCCTCCATATTGACTTCATCCATTTCTTCTTCCTCTATTGCCTGTAAACAAATATGAGAGATTAGATTCATTATCTTTAAATTTAAATCTTATTTAAAAAATTGTATTTAGTTGAGAAATAGAGAGTTCATATCGCTAACTATTGTCGTAGTGGGCTTTTTTCATAACCCTGTGAGCCATAATTATCAAAGAAGGCATCATCATGTTTGTCTTCATCCACCAACCTCTCTCTAAACGGGTCATGTAAGTCCATATTTTCATCATCATCAACTGGGACATTATGATCTTCAAGGTAATCATCCATGTCATCAGTGTCCTTGTGGTCTATCTCTTTTTCATAGCCTATGGTTAGATCTGCTTGAAGCTGAAAATAAGCCATGAAATGCTTATTTTCAATAATATTTGTGGAGTTGCCTTTTCTGAGGAGATCCTCAAATAAATATCCCATCCTACACAAGGTTACCTCCCAACCTGCCGGAAGCAAATTCTCCATCATGGTAAGCAAGAGACTCCCACTTTTTGCAAGACTTCCATAGTTGTTTTTTTGATAATGTATGGACCTGGGAATATCTTGCTCTTCTAGCATCAATCTCAAATTATTTGAATTCCCTCTTATGTTCTTTTGTAAGGAGTGATCAGGGTTGGGACTCTGCATATACAAAAAGAATGATTCAAGAGATTGAATCGCTATGCACATTCTCTTTTGCCTCTCTTTGCTACATAAACACCACTATAGATCTTCAAATTTGATGAATATGCTCGCTCTAGAGTAACCTGCATGGCTTCTTTGTCTTTTTTATCAACAAAAATGACAATGTTGCAAATTGCCACTTTGCTAATGGTGGTATATACTATTCTATCAATGAAGTTATGGATATCATCGCTAGAAACTTCATTGATAAAGAATAGTTGTGGCTTACAGATATATCCGACATCATCATCTGTAACTGCTTCATTAAGACGCAGATTAAGATTTTTGATTGATGTGAGTTCATCCTGATCATCTTCAGCCTCGAGTTCTGAGTCTTCTTCATCTTTCTCTTCTTTCAATCATTTTTCATCCACATTATCTCTCTCTACAGTGGGATGTCTTTTTTTACTGCTTGGAACCGTAGCTCTTGTAGTATTAGCCTTTTGCATTTCATGTCATGGTTTGCTAGCAAGAGCTTCTAGCATAATTGTAGTGGATCGACCTTGATCTTCTTTAATTTTTTTTAATTCCCGTGCACTCAAGGCTTGTGTTTCATCATCCTTAGTTACATCCACCATTTCTTGCTCTAAAAGTTTGCGCTCATGTTCTACACATTTGTGACAGTGTGCCTGTTCTTCTTGTCCCTGCATCGAAGTATGAGCTTTTTTATCTCCTTCATGTGAAGATCCTTGAATATGAGGAGCATATTGTGCATCTTGAAAGTACTCAAACATTATCTTTGCATGCATCCTTTTTGCCACCACACTAGGAAATTGCTCCCAAGTATATGAAAGAGTCTCCAATGCACTTTGCAGCTCTGGAAGCTTAGATGGTTGAGGAGGAGGCATCACAAAGGTCTTTGAGTCTCTCCTTGACACAACAATATGAAGACCGCCAACTTCAGGATCTGAACTCTTTGTAAAAATATCCACAAAGGTCTCTTTTGGCTCTATCATTATGCCTACCACAAGGCTTGAAGTCATATCTTTTTTGAAGAAAGTAGCATCCCATGGATCTTCAACACCATTGAACTCCCTTTTTGACATAAGTAGAAAGAGTCTCTTTTCCTTTTGATGAAGAAACCAAGCTCTTTTGCCCATGTGATATCGAGTCCACCTACCAAAGCCATTGGGGCTATATTCCTTTCCTTTGAAATTCAAAGTGACATCAGAAACCCATTCTCTGATCTCAGAGTCATTTAGGATAGCCACCACATTAGTTGATTGGTCCATAATCCTACAAGAAAAGATAATGAAGAATTTAGATACATACAAGTAAAGTACAATATACAAAACTTGATACAATAAATGTGGGAAATAGCCCAAAAGGCTTTACAAGGCTTCATATGGCAATAAATGTGGGAAATAGCCTAGAAGGCTTTACAAGTCTTAAATATTTGTACAAATGTAAAAAAATTAGCCAATAAAGCTTTACAGTAATATAAAATGTCATCTAGTGATAAAGCTTCAATCTTTGTGAAGACATGTAATCTGTCCATCCATTGATTTGCCCTCTAGTCATAAAGCTTCAATCTTCGTGATGACATGTAATCTGTCCATCCATTGATATCTGTGCACTGATACCCAACTGATGCAATCTACCCACTAAAAACTGTTCCACTGATATCCACTTATGCAGCCCACTGATACTCGTTACATAGTGAATGGTTGGGATGGTCGAGTTTATTACAAGGCACTTCATATGACAATAAACATAAAAAATAGCATAGAAGGCTTTACAAGGTTTTTTATGACAATAAAGGAGCTTAAATATTTATACAAATGCAATAAAAATAACCAATAGTCATCAAGCTCCAATATATCCCATGACATGTAATCTGTCCACTGATATATGTAATCTATCCACTGATATCTGCTCATGCAATTTGCCCACTGATAAACTTCTTGGTAGATGGTAAAAGTTCTTATTTAATAGCATGTTATGAGTGTTAAACCGCATGTGAGCGAAGGGACTGACAACGATTAGAAACTAGTTAGAAAAATTTGAGCATGGCTTCGATTGGCAACTTGGAGAATCGTCTCTCCTCTAAGGCAATCTAATCTATGCTAAACTATGCTAAACCAACCGTTGAAGCGAAGAAAAGCAATAAATAATTTCTTTTTTTGTGTTCATTTTAATGTGCTGTGGTTTAAGAGGCTTAAATATGCAAAAGAAGGGGTTTTGATGTAGAGGCTAAACTTGCATGTGAGAGAAATGAAGGACAAGTATCTAAAGAAAAGTTAACATTTTTCAATTTAAAAGATGAATTTATATAATAATATTATCTCATCTTCAAAACAAACCATAAATTCACTCTTTTATAAAATTTTAAAAGTATAATATAAAACTCTCTTTACTTTCTCTCTCTCTCTCTCGGCTCCTAAATCTCTCTGTAGCCATAGTCAAGACACCTCATTCTCTCTCTTAATCTCTCTCTCTTTCTCTGACAATTCTTATGTGTTTCCCTCTCTGTCCTCATCCCAATCATTCTCTCTCTTAGTTTATCTCAAGTCTCTCTTTCTCTCCTTCCCATGGCGGCTAAGATTTTTCATTCTCTCTCTCTCTCTCTCCCTAGGATTTGTAATTATTTCTCTCTCTCTCTCTCTCTATCTCTCTCCTCTCTCTCTCTCTCTCCTCTTCTCTCTCTCTCCCTCTCTCTCTCTCTCTCTCTCTCTCTCTCTTACCCTCTCTACCTCCCTACCTCTATCCTCTTGGCCACTAGGATTTGTCATTCTTTCCCTCTCTATGTCTCTCTCTCTCTCTGAATTCTCTCTCTTAATCTCTCTCAGCCTTCCTCCCTCCCTCCCTCCCTCCCTCCCTTGGTGGCCACGGCCGCGAGAAGTCTCTCTCTCTCTCTCTCTACCTCCCTCTCTTGGCAGCCCTCCCTCCCTCTCTCTCTCTCTCTCTCTCTCCCTCTCTCTCTTTCTCTCTCCCTAAGTCTCCCTCTTCTCTTCTCTCTCTCTCTCTCCCTCTCCCTCCCTCTCTTTCTTTCCCTTCCTACTCTTCTCTCTCATTGCTGCCAGGAGACTCTCTTCTCTCTCTCCCTCTCTCAGCTCTCTCTTTCTTTCCCTCCCTACTCCTCTCTCTCATTTAAGGAGCCCCTCTTCTCTCTCTTAATCTCTTGTCTGTCTCCCTCTCTCTCTTTCTCTCCCTCCCTACTCTTCTCTCTCATTTCTCATTCTCTCTCTCCCTTTGGCAGCCATGTCTCAGCTCTCTCTTTCTTTCCCTCCCTACTCTTCTCTCTCATTTAAGGAGCCCCTCTTCTCTCTCTTAATCTCTTGTCTCTCTCCCTCTCTCTCTTTCTCTCCCTCCCTACTCTTCTCTCTCATTTCTCATTCTCTCTCTCCCTTTGGTGGCCACGGCCTCGAAGAGTCCCTCTTCTCTCTCTTAATTTCTCTCTTTCCCTCTATCCTCTCGCCACGTTTCATTCTCTTAAACTTCTCTCTCTCTCCCTCTCTATCCCTCTCTCTCTTTCTCTCTCTCTCTCTCCCTCTCTCTCTCTCTCTCTCTCCCTCTCTCTCTTTCTCTCTCTCTCCCTCTCTCTCCCTACTCTCTCCCTCCCTCAAGCAGCCATGGCCGCCAGGAGACCCTCTTCTCTCTCTTAATCTCTCTCCCCCTCTCTCCTCTCTCTTTCTTTCCCTCCCTACTCTTCTCTCTCATTTAGGGAGCCCCTCTTCTCTCTGTGAATCTCTCTCTCTCTCTCCCTCTCTTCTCTCTCTCTTTCTCTCCCTCCCTACTCCTCTCATTTCTTATTCTCTCTCTCATTTCTATTCTCTCTCTCCCTTTGGTGGCCACGGCCACCAAGAGCCCCTCTTCTCTCTCTTAATTTCTCTCTTTCCCTCTCTCCTCTCTCTTTCTCTCCCTCCCTATTCTCTCTCATTTCTCAAATTTACAAACTCAAATATAAATAAGAAACTAATTAAAATAGAACTCAAAAACTCAAATAAGAAACTAATTTAAAAAGAATTGTAATGCCTTCTAAAAAACCCCCCTCCTCAAAAACTTTAACAATAAACTAATTGAAAAAGAATTGTAAGTAAAGAAAAAGAATTACAAGATGAATTTTAAGAAATAAAACTCAAAAACTTTAACAAGAAACTAATTGAAAAAGAATTGTAAGTAAAGAAAAAGAATTACAAGATGAATGAAAAAGAAAGCAAGTACCTAGAAAAAGTGAAAAAAATAAGGCTCTGCTTATCCTTTCTCTTCAGCTCTTGGTTGCTTCAATGAAATGAGGAGAGAGTGAGAATGAATGAATGGAAAGAAGAGTATATATAAGAAAAACTAGCCCACTCCTCCCATGCATAAATTTGAATTTTCAAAAAACAGAGGGAAATTTGAATTCATTATAAATTTGAATTCAAATTTGTGTTCAACATTCTTCTTATACTTTCTTCTCGTACGTTCCTTTTGAATTCAAATTTGTGTTCAACATTCTTCTTGATACTTTCTTCTCGTAAGTCTCTTTCATTCTTCTCGTAAGTCAAATCTTATTTGTCGCTCTTGCTTGTGATAGTAAGTCAAATCTTATTTGAGCAAGAATATTATTTGTCACTCTTGCTCGTGATAGTTCTACTCTTAGTTGTAAGAATTCAAATTTGTGTTTAACATTCTTCTTGATACTTTCTTCTCGTAAGTCCCTTTCATTCTTTTCCTAAGTCAAATCTTATTTGTCGCTCTTATAAGAATTCAACCTCTCTCCCTCTACTCCCTTGCTTCTCTCTCCCTCACTCTCTCCCTCTACTCCCTCGCTTCTCTCTCCCTCACTCTCTCTCCCTCCCCTCACTCTCTCTCTCCCCTCTCTCTCCTTTCGCTCCCTCCTCTCCCCTCCCTCTCTCTCCTTTCGCTCCCCTCCCGCCCTCCCCCCCTCCCTCCCTCCCTCGATGCCAACCCCCCCCACCCCTCCCCTCCCTCCCTCCCTCGACCCCAACCCCCCCCCACCTCCTCCCTCCCTCGACGCCAACCCCCCCCACCCGCTCCCTCCCCTCCCCCCTCCCTCCAAGGGGTCCTGGCGGCCGTGGCCGCCAGACCCCCCCTCTCTTGACCCCAACCCCCCCACTCCCTCCCTCCCCTCCCCCCTCCAGGGGTCCTGGCGGCCGCGGCTGCTAGACCCCCCTCGCCCCCCTCCCTCCCTCGACCCCAACCCCCCCCACTCCCTGGTCGCCGTGGCCACCAGACCCCCCCCTCCCTCCCTCGACCCCAACCCCCCCTCCCCCCTCCCTCCCCTCCCCCCTCCAAGGGTCCTAGTGGCCACAGCCGCCATAACCCCCCCCCTCCCTCGACCCCAACCCCCCCACCCCCCTGGCGGCCGTGGTGGCCAGACCCCCCCCCCTCCCTCCCTCGACCCCAACCCCCCCACCCCCTCCCTCCCCTCCCCCCTCCAGGGGTCCTGGCGGCCATGGCCGCCAGACCCCCCCCTCCCCTCCCTACTTCGACCCCAACCCCTCCCACCCCCCCTGGCGGCCGCGGTCGCTAGACCCCCCCCCTCCCTCCCTCGACCCACCCCCTCCCTCCCCTCCCCCCTCCAGGGGTCCTGGCGGCCGCGGTCGCCAGACCCCCCCTCGCCCCCCTCCCTCCCTCGACCCCAACCCCCCCACCCCCCCTGGCGGCCACAGTCGCTAGACGCCCCCCTCCCTCCCTCGACCCCAACCCCCCCACCCCCTCCCTCCCCTCCCCCCTCCAGGGGTCTTGGTGGCCGCGGCCGCCAGACCCCCCCCGCCCCCCTCCCTCCCTCGACCCCAACCCCCCCCACCCCCATGACGGCCATGGCCGCCACACCCCCCCTCCCTCCCTCGACCCCAACCCCCCCACCCCCTCCCTCCCCTCCCCCCCCCTCCAGGGTCCTGGTAGCCGCGGTTGCCAGACCCCCCCCCCCTCGACCCCAACCCCCCCCACCCCCTCCCTCCCCTCCCCCCTCTAGGGTTCCTGGCAGCCGTGGCCGCCAGACCCCCCCCTCCCTCCCTCGACCCCCCACCCCCCCTGGCGGCCGTGGCTGCTAGACCCCCCCCTCCCTCCCTCCCTCGACCCCCCACCCCCCTGGCGGCCGTAGCCGCCAGACCCCCCTCCCTCCCTCCCTCGACCCCAAACCCCCCCCCACCCCCTCCCTCCCCTCCCCCCTCCAGGGGGTCCTGGCGGCCGCGGCCGCTAGACCTCCCCCCTCCCTCCCTCGACCCGGCCCCCGCCTCCACCCCTCCCTCCCCCCCTCCCTACCCAACACCCCCGCCCCTGCCCCCGCCCCCGCCACCCCCTCCCCCCGTCCCCGCCCCCCTCCCTACCCGGCACCCCTGCCTCCGCCCCTGCCCGGCACCCCCTCCCCCCTCCCCCAGCCCCCGCCCACCACCCCCTCCCCCCGCCCCCTCCACCCCCCTCCCTCCCTCGACCCCGCCGCCGCCCCTGCCCCTCCCTTCCCCCCGCTCCCTACCCGGCTCCCCTCTCCCCCCCTCCCCCCCCCCTCTCCCTCCCTCCACCCCACCCCCTGCCCCTCCCTCCCCTCCCCCCTCTCCATCCTCTCCCCTCCCCCCTCTCCATCCTCTCCTTCTCCTCCCCCCTCCCCCCTCTCCATCCTCTCCCCTCCCCCCTCTCCATCCTCTCCTTCTCCTCCCCTCCTGGTGAACCTCTCTCTCTCTAGTTCCTCTCTCTCTCTAGTTTCTCTCTCTTCAAATTTAAAAAAAAAATCTAGATAAAGAATTAATCAAAAAAATTTGCAAGTACCTGGAAAAAGTTTGTAAGTTTGCTCTTTCTTGCTTTCTTGTTCTTCCTTCCTTGCTTTCTTGATCTTCCTTGCTTTCTTGATCTTCCTTGCTTTCTTGATCATCCTTGCTTTCTTGCTTCAATGAATGAAATGAGGGGAGAATGAATGAAGAAGGAAGACTATATATAAGAAAAATTAGGTTTTCCTCCTCCTCTCCTATTGGCTTTCCATTCCTCCCCTCTCTCTCCTATTGGCTTTTCATTTATCCCCTCTCCCATTGGCTCCCATTACTCCCCCTCTCCCATTGGACCCCCATCCCTCATCCCAATCTTATGATTAGCCCTCCCTCCATCCATTTCTTCTTCCTCCCCCATTGCCACCACTCCCATCCCACATTTCCACCAAGTCCCATACTCCTCCCATTTCCCAAAATCCCATATTTCCCCATCTCACCCTTTTTTTTTAATCCCCTATTAACTCTCCTCACTCATTTCACTCCCTTATTATCGTACTCCCCTATTACCTTCCCCTCTCCCATTCCATTCTTCCCTCCCCACTCTCACTTCCACTTCCCATTACTCACTTGCCATTTGAAAACTATTAATATATTATTATACTATTTTTTATACTTATTATCATACACCCCTATTACTTCCCTCTCCCATTCCACTCCTCCCTCCTCACTCCCACTTCCACTTCCCATTACTCACTTGCTATACACATTTGCAAACTATTAATATATTATTATATGATTTTTTATACTATTTGCAAACTTACATGTGGGCAAAATCACAGGTGTCAAAGCGATCCTATTGTGGTCATACAACAACTGTGCTTTTATTCAAGGGCATATTTATCCTCATCAACAAGCTTATTTACTCAAGGTATGAAGTGCATAATTTGTGCACTAGGTGTTTACTTTGTTATATCAAAATTGTTGGCCACACACACACACATATACACATACCGAGAATTTTCTAATATTATTGCATCTACATTTCTCTGATGGGCACAAAACTTTGTACACACCTCAACCTAGGTCGTATTGACTTGCATACAAAGTGGTGCACGCATCCCATAAGTACTTGTTCGGATAACACACCTCCAAACGTATTTTATGACGATTGTGCATAACACTAGGAACAAAATGGTGTATAATGTGTGATCGACTATGCAAAGCATATCCAATGGACACAAGACTTTGCACGTTCCTCAACCTAGGCAGTATTGACTTGTGTGCAAAGTGGCATCCCCATCCGATAAGTACTTGTTTGAAAAATACACCTAGGATCGTGTTTGAAAAATACACCAAGATCGAAAACGGTATTTAATACTCAATCTACCATGTAAAGCATATCAGATGGGCACAATACTTTGCACATGCCTCAAAAGCAGTGGTATGGTATTCTATGCAAAGTGGAACGCCCATTCAATAAGTACTTGGTATGATAATATACCTATTAAGAGCGTGTTCTTTGACGGATGTGCATAACACTAGGGAGAAAATGGTGTATAATGTGTGATCCCCCATGCAAAGCATAACCGATAGACACAATACTATGCACGCACATCAACCTAGTTGAAATTGACTTTCTTGCAAAGTGGCTCCCCCATCTGACAAGTACTTTTTAGAATATCACACCTAGGACCATGTTTTTTATTGGTTGTTGTCCATGACACTAAGGCAAAAATGCTGATTTATGCTTAATCGACAATGCAACGCATATCTGATCATCACAATACTTTGCACACATCTCAACCTAGGTATTATTGACTTACATGCAAAGTGGCATACCCATCCCATAAGTACTTAGTCGAATAACACATCTAGGACCGCGTTTTTTGTGCATGATACTAAGGCCAAAACAGTGTTTATGTTCGACAATGTAAAGCATATCTGATGGGCACAATACTTTGCATGAGTCTCACAAATTGTGGTATTACATTGCATGCAAAGTGGTACACCCATCTGATAAGCAGTTGGTCGGATAACACACCTAAAAGCATGTTTTTTTATGGTTGTGCATGACATTGAGGCACAAACGGAGTTTAATACGTGATATATCATGCAAAGTACATCCGATGGGCACAATACTTTGCACCCACCTCAACCTAGGTGTTATTGAGCTGCATGAAAAGTGGCGTGTTGGTTAGATAAGTACTTGATATGATACCACACCTAGGATCATGTTTTTTTACAAATGTGCTTGACACTAAGGCAAAAACGGTGTTTTATGCTTGATCAACAATGAAAAGCATATCCGATGGGCACAATACTTTGTGCACACCTTCAACTAGATGGAATTGACTTACATGCAAAGTGGCACGTCCATCCCATAAGTGCTTGATCGGATAATATACCTAGTAGCGTGTTTTTTAACGGATGTGCATGACACTAGAGAAAAAATAGTATTTAATGTTCAATCGACCATGCAAAGGATATCCGATGGGCACCAAACTTTTCCTACACCATAACCTAGTTGGTATTGAAATGTTCTCAAAGAGGCACACCCATCCGATAAGTACTTGGTCAGATAACACACCTAAGGGTGTGTTTTTTTGCGGATGTGCATATCAATAGGGGAAAAACGGTGTATAATGCATGATCGACCATGCCAAGCATATCCGATGGTGACAATACTTAGCACACACCTCAATGTAGTTGAAACAGACTTGCCTGAAAAGTGGAGCCCCCATCCGATAAGTACTTGTTTGATTAACACACCTAGGACCGTGTTTTTTCATGGTTGTCAATGACACTAAGGCAAAAACGTTGTTTTATGCTTGTTCGACAATGTAAAGCATATCCGATGGGCACAATACTTTGCACACACCTTCAACTAGGTGGAATTGACTTTCATGCAAAGTGGCATTCCCATCCCATAAGTGCTTGATCGGAAGATACCTAGCAGCGTGTTTTCTTTACGAATGTGCTTGACACTAGAGCAAAAATAGTATTTAATGCTTGATCGACCATGCAAAGGATATCCGATGGGCACAATACTTTTTCTACACCGCAACCTAGGTGGTATTGAAATGTTCTCAAAGAGGCACACCCATCCGATAAGTACTTGGTCAGATAACACACCTAAGGGCATGATTTTTTGCGGATGTGCATATCACTAGGGGAAAAATGGTGTATAATGTGTGATCAACCATGCAAATCATATCTGATGGTGATAATCCTTTGCGCACACCTCAACGTAGTCGAAACGGACTTGCGTGCAAACTGGAGCCCCCATCCGATAAGTACTTGTTTGATTAACACACCTAGGACCGTGTTTTTTCATGGTTGTGCATGACACTAAGGCAAAAACGTTGTTTTATGCTTGATCGACAATGCAAAGCATATCCGATGGGCACAATACTTTGCACACACCTTCAACTAGGTGGAATTGACTTACATGCAAAGTGGCACTCCCATCCCATAAGTGCTTGATCGGATAACATACCTAGCAGCGTGTTTTTTTACGGATGTGCATGACACTAGAGTAAAAATAGTATTTATTGCTCGATCGATCATGCAAAGGATATCCGATGGGCATAACACTTTTTGTACACCTCAACCTAGGTGGTATTGGAATTTTCTCAAAGATGCACACCCATCCGATAAGTACTTGGTCAGATAACACACCTAAGGGCGTGTTTTTTAGCGGATGTGCATATCAGTCGGGAAAAAATGGTGTATAATGCGTGATCGACCATGCAAAGCATATCCGATGGTGACAATACTTTGCACGCACCTCAATGTAGTTGAAACAGACTTGCGTGCAAAGTGGAGCCCCCATCCGATAAGTACTTGTTTGAATAACACACCTACGGCCGTGTTTTTATATGGTTGTGCATGACACTAAGGAAAAAATGGTGTTTTATGCTTGATCGACAATGCAAAGCATATCCGATGGGCACAATACCTTGCACACACCTTCAACTAGGTGGAATTGAATTACATGCAAAGTGGCATTCTTATCGCATAAGTACGTGATCGGATAACACACCCAGCAGCATGTCTTTTTACGGATGTGCATGACACTAAGGCAAAAATTGTATTTAATGCTCGATCAACCATGCAAAGCATATCCGATGGGCACAATACTTTTCCTACACCTTAACCTAGGTGGTATTGAAATGTTCTTAAAGAGGCACACCCATCCGATAAGTACTTGGTCAGATAACATACCTAAGGGCGTGTTTTTTTGCGGATGTGCATATCACTACGGGAAAAACATTGTATAATGCGTAATCAACCATGTAGAGCATATCTGATGGTGACAATACTTTGCACGCATCTCAACCTAGTTGAAACAGACTTGCGTGCAAACAGGAGCCCCCATCTGATAAGTACTTGTTTGATTAACACACTTAGGACTGTGTTTTTTCATGGTTGTGCATGACACTAAGCCAAAAACGGTGTTTTATGCTTGATCGACAATGCAACGCATATCCGATGGGCACAATACTTTGCACACACCTTCAACTAGGTGGAATTGACTTACATGCAAAGTGGCACACCCATCCCATAAGTGCTTGATCAGATAACATACCTAGCAGCGTGTTTTTTTTATGGATGTGCATGACACTAGAGCAAAAATAGCATTTATTGCTCGATCGACCATGCAAAGGATATCCGATGGGCACAATACTTTTCCTACATTGCAACCTAGGTGGTATTGAAATGTTCTCAATGAGGCACACCCATCCGATAAGTACTTGGTCAAATAACACACCTAAGGGCGTGTTTTTTTGTAGATGTGCATATCACTCGGGAAAAAATGGTGTATAATGCGTGATCAACCATGCAAAGCATATCCGATGGTGACAATACTTTGCACGCACCTCAATGTAGTTGAAAAGGACTTGCGTGCAAAGTGGAGCCCCCACCCGATAAGTACTTGTTTGAATAACACACCTACGACTGTGTTTTTATATGGTTGTGCATGACACTAAGGCAAAAACGGTGTTTTATGCTTGATCGAAAATGCAAAGCATATCCGATGTGAACAATACCTTGCACACACCAACTAGGTGGAATTGACTTACATGCAAAGTGGCATTCCCATCGCATAAGTACTTGATTGGATAACACACCTAGCAGTGTGTTTTTTAACGGATGTGCATGACACTAAGGCAAAAATGGTATTTAAAACTCGATCGACCATGCAAAGCATATCTGATGGGCACAATACTTTTCCTACACCTTAACCTAGGTGGTATTGAAATGTTCTTAAATAATCACACCCATCCGATAAGTACTTGGTCAGATAACATACCTAAGGGCATGTTTTTTTGCGGATGTGCATATCACTATGGAAAAAACGTTGTATAATGCGTAATCGACCATGCAGACCATATCCGATGGTGACAATACGTTGCATGCATCTCAACCTAGTTGAAACGGACTTGCGTACAAACTGGAGCCCCCATCCGATAAGTACTTGTTTGATTAACACACTTAGGACCGTGTTTTTTCATGGTTGTGCATGACACTAAGCCAAAAACAGTGTTTTATGCTTGATCGACAATGCAAAGCATATCCAATGGGCACACTACTTTGCACACACCTTCAACTAGGTGGAATTGACTGACATGCAAAGTGGCACACCCATCCCATAAGTGCTTGATCGGATAACATACCTAGCAGTGTGTTTTTTTTATGGATTTGCATGACACTAGAGCAAAAATAGTATTTAATGCTCAATCGACCATGCAAAGGATATTCGATGGGCACAATACTTCTCCTACACCACAACCTCGGTGGTATTGAAATGTTTTCAACGAGGCACACACATCCGATAAGTACTTGGTCAGATAACACACCTAAGGGCGTGTTTTTTTGCGGATGTGCATATCACTCGGGGAAAAAATGGTGTATAATGCGTGATCGACCATGCAAAGCATATCCGATGGTGAAAATACTTTGCACGCACCTCAACGTAGTTGAAACGGACTTGCGTGCAAAGTGGAGCCTCCATCCGATAAGTACTTGTTTGAATAACACACCTACGGCCGTGTTTTTATATGGTTGTGCATGACACTAAGGCAAAAACGGTGTTTTATGCTTGATCGACAATGCAAAGCATATCTGATGGATAGAATACCTTGCACACACCTTCAACTATGTGGATTTGACTTATATGCAAAGTGGCATACCCATCGCATAAGTACTTGATCGGATAACACACCTAGTAGCGTGTTTTTTAACGGATGTGCATGACACTAAGGCAAAAATGGTATTTAATGCGCGATCGACCATGTACTTTTCCTACGCCTTAACCTAGGTGGTATTGAAATGTTCTTAAAGAGGCACACCCATCCGATAAGTACTTGGTCAGATAACATACCTAAGGGCATGTTTTTTTGTGGATGTGCATATCACTACGGGAAAAACGTTGTATAATGCGTAATCGACCATGCAAAGCATATCCGATGGTGACAATACTTTGCACTCATCTAGACCTAGTTTAAATGGACTTGCATGCAAACTGGAGCCCCCATCCGATAAGTACTTGTTTGATTAACACACTTAGGACCGTGTTTTTTCATGGTTGTGCATGACACTAAGCCAAAAATGGTGTTTTATGCTTGATCGACAATGCAAAGCATATCCGATGGGCACAATACTTTGCACACACCTTCAACTAGGTGGAATTGACTTACATGCAAAATGGCACACCCATCCCATAAGTGCTTGATCGGATAACATATCTAGCAGCGTGTTTTTTTTACGGATGTGCATGACACTAGAGCAAAAATAGCATTTAATGCTCGATCGACCATGCAAAGGATATCCGATGGGCACAATACTTTTCCTACACCAAAACCTAGGTGGTATGTAAATGTTCTCAAACAGGAAGACCCATCCAATAAGTACTTGGTCAGATAATGCACCTAAGGGCATGTTTTTTTGCGGATGTGCATATCACTAGGGAAAAAATGGTGTATAATGCATGATCGATCATGCAAATCATATCCGATGGTGACAATACTTTGCACGCACCTCAACGTAGTTGAAATGGACTTGCGTGCAAAGTGGAGCCCCCATCTGATAAGTACTTCTTTGATTAACACACCTAGGACCGTGTTTTTTCATGGTTGTGCGTGACACTAAGGCAAAAAGGTTGTTTTATGCTTGATCGACAATGCAAAGCATATCCGATGGGCACAATACTTTGCACACACCTTCAACTAGGTGGAATTAACTTACATGCAAATGGGCACTCCCATCCCATAAGTTCTTGATCGGATAACATACGTAGCAGCGTGTTTTTTTACAGATGTGCATGACACTAGAGCAAAAATAGTATTTATTGCTCAATCGATCATGCAAAGGATATCCAATGGGCACAATATCTTGCATCAACCTTCAACTAGGTGGAATTGACTTACATGCAAAGTGGCATTCCCATCACATAAGTACTTGATCGGATAACACACCTAGCAGCGTGTTTTTTTACGGATGTGCATGACACTAAGGCGAAAATGGTATTTAATGCTCGATCGACCATGCAAAGCATATCCGATGGGCACAATACTTTTCCTACACCTTAACCTAGGTAGTATTGAAATGTTCTTAAAGAGGCACACCCATCCGATAAGTACTTGGTGAGATAACATACCTAAGGGCGTGTTTTTTTACGGATGTGCATATCACTACGAGAAAAACATTGTATAATGCGTAATCGACCATCCAAAGCATATCTGATGGTGACAATACTTTGCACCACCTCAATGTAGTTGAAACGGTCTTGTGTGCAAAGTGGAGCCCCCATCCGATAAGTACTTGTTTGAATAACACACCTAGGGCTGTGTTTTTATATGGTTGTGCATGACACTAAGCTAAAAACGGTGTTTTATGCTTGATCCACAATGCAAAGCATATCCAATGGGCACAATACTTTGCACACACCTTCAACTAGGTGGAATTTACTTACATGCAAAGTGGCACACCCATCCCATAAGTGCTTGATCGGATAACATACCTAGCAGGCTTGTGTTTTTTTACGGATGTGCATGACACTAGAGCAAAAATAGTATTTAATGCTCAATCAACCATGCAAAGGATAACTTGGCATGTCCATCTGATTAGTACTTGATCAGATAACTTCTCCCACCAATAAATTAAGTACTAATTAAAATTTATAATAAATGAGTAGATTATTAAAAAGAGACTAATATTTATGTAATTGTTGCTATTGCAGCTTGCTTGTGAAGGACTCTCACAAAGGAGATGGCTATAGGATGGATGTGACTTTATGTACCGAAAGAGAAGTAGTTGCATTTGCTACAATCCATGATAGTGATCCCAATTTAGTTTGCCACTTTCGAAGACTTGGCGAAGATAAGTGGCAGTTATTGTATCAAAGATTCTTAGCTCACATGTTGAGCTAAAGTATAAATGTGGAGATATGGAAACACTTGGAGATGTTATGCCCTACAATACATCCAACAAATCATTTATAGCATGGGACAAAGATGAGACTTATGCAACAGACATTATCAAGAATACAAAGTGCACCACCTTGGATTTTACTATAGGGGACATTTTACAAATGAGATCATTTGCAAATAAGACTGTAGCAGAAGGTGAAGTATTGGGATTTGAACAAGTGGAGCAATGGTCATTTGCACAGATGAGGATTCTAAAAGTCACTGATGATGGTATGGTTGATAACATAACATCCTTATGTGATCCCTACTATGAGATAGGCAAGAATATGAGATGGAGCATGCAATTTTTAAACATGAGAAAGAGGCACGTGGTTTTCAATGATAAAGACAAGGTATACTACAATATCAAAGGACCTAAAAAGCGTGCCCATGTACCAGGCTCTATCACTTCAAATGTGGATGACAGAGGACACGTGTGGCAAAGAAGAGGAAGCAAAAGAAATGAATACCTACCTTCTCACAAGTCTCTCTTGCTTTCTTCAGAATGGCAATAAAAGGCTAAGTTCAAGACAAAAGGTAAAACCTCTCATAAATGGAAAAAGGATTTGCAATAAGGCATATCGCAGTATTACTGGATTATCCCATGGTACATATTGGGATTTAGTCACCAAGGCAAATTTAGCATTCACGGTAATAGACGAAGGTCCAAATCAAGAATCTCAACTGTCAGGGAAGCAGAAATTTTGCAAGAATTCATACATGAAAATGCTTTACCTCAAACCCATATATCTACCAAACTCCCTAACGGTGATGCGATCACTGAAATGCACCTTCCAATGGGCTTGACAAAGCTTGAAGTATTTGACTCTATTGCAGAAAAGCAAAGGCAAAGAGGGGATGCCGTAGCTTCTTCTCATACTTTGTATACTCTTTGGAAGAAGAACTTTGGATATGTTAAAATCCCAAGGAGGGAAAAAATGTCAAAGTGCAATGTCTGTGATGATTTAAAGCGAGCGATTGAGAGTGCAACATGTCCAAATCAAAGGGAATTATACAAAAAAAATCAAAAATCTCATCATGACCTTATTTGACATTCCAGACAAAAATATGCATTTTGGAAGGAGCAAGCTATTTCGCATCCCGATGACTACATGTGCCTTATTGTAGATGGCATGGATCAGAATACAACAACATTGCCTCGTTTTGTTGCCACTCCACCTAAATTACAAGGAAAGAACTTTCTAAAGACACATCTATGTGGAGTGTTAGTGCATGGAATTAAGTTCTTTGCAGATATATGGATTGATTCCTTGCATCTACATGATAGCAATCAAGTTGTAACATCTATTATGAAGGCAATTCGCAATGTACATGCAGAAAAAGGTTGCCTACCACCGACTTTGAGAATACAAGCTGATAATTGCTGGCAAGAAAATAAGAATGTACTCATGTTTACATTCTGCTCCATGCTAGTTGCTCATCGAATCTTCAATGAGGTCAAATGTGGATTTTTGTATGTTGGGCATACACATGAGGATATCGATCAGGTTTTTAGCACAGTCTCAAGGGAGCTTAAATGCAAGGATGTGGAGACAATAGATGACTTGGTAAGAAGATGTGGCAAGCAAGTTGGTGGTCGTAAGGAAAGTACAGTATGTGAGAGGCTCGAAAGAATGTATGATTGGAAGAGCTTCATTCTACCTTTCATACAAACGGGTGGTGATGCATTGACAGGTCATACCAATCCACACTACTTTCGTTTTTTTTTTAAAGATGAAAAACCTATAATGCAATGGCAACAGTATTCTCATGATACAAAATGGGAACCTGAAGAACCTTACAGTCTCTTAAATTCAATTCCCAGCAAGGAAAGGTATCCAACATGGGCTCCTATACAAGAATTCAATGAGAGGTCTAATTGTGAAATAGAAGGATTAAAAGCATTTATTACATACAAAGAGGAAATGCTCCGGAGATATCCTAATTCGAAGCCTACTTGGAGAGAACACACTACCACTGTAATTAACAAGACACGAAATTTAATAAAGGACCTTGAGAGAATGCGAGGCTCAAAGGATGTCAAGGAAGAATGCAATATGTTTTGGCCAAATGTTCATAACGATTTGCGCCCAGCTCCAGTCTTTGAAAATGAATTTGTATCATTACTCCCACATCCATATTGTGGACCGAAGAAGAGAGAGTTTATGCCACAAGTAGATATAGAGGTCGATTGTTTTGTTGTGGTTCGGCCATCGGATGATGAATATGAGAATGTGAAGTTTTGGGTTGCAAAAATAGTTGATGTGCAAAGAGATGACCAAGGGAGAGCTACAACATTTACAGCAGTATGGTATGAGCCAAAGGGCAGGAAGGAGAATATGGATAACAACACATTGTATACTAATTGTATAATGAAGGAGTGGGTCCCAAATGATGAAGCGGTCTCTCAAGTTTCGACGGAGACAATCGTAGTGTCTTGGCATTCAAGGGCAAAGAAATCAAAGAAGTGCATGGGATATGAGGTAGAAGGAAAAATAAAAATACCACAGCAAACTATTTTGCATATACACGAATATTTAAGGATGCTCGCCATGGAGGAAGTAGAAGGAGACAACGCAAATGAAGAATGTCCATGATTAAAGCTTTGTATTGAAGTCCATTGAAGGACTTTATTTGGGTACTAGGCAAGAAGCCAATGAAGGACTTTATTTGGGTACTAGGCAATTATAATCAGAGTCATCACCTCCTATGTCAAATGAGAGTCAAAATATGCATTGGATGTCACCCAAGGGTCAAGGCTTGCCAAGACAATAGGGAGCCAGTGGCTTTAAGTACAAAAAAGAGTAGCTAGCACTACTTCTACGACTAATCCTTGCTACCTTCCACGCTCCCTTCTGTGGCTCCTTCCTCATCTTCGTCGTCGTCTTGTGCACGGGCCTGTAAACAAGGGACAACATATATCAATGTATAAAAAATCAAATCTTTACTTATAATTTTGGCATTATTTAATTACTTTCAAATACCTCAGGGGCCACTCTAGTAGCTCGGATATACTGCTCCTCAGTAATCAACCCGTCATCATAGAAGTGCCTCCATGTATCTCCTCTGTGATGGTGGCGGTGGTAGGTTGTCTCCACAGGAGTAGGGTATCTGCCCATGATCTCAAGCTACAAGACGACATACTTTGTGGAGGGATTAGTACAAAGAAACAACCTCCTAATAAACTACATAAGCAATATAATTTGAGATCGATACTTACAAATTGGGCCTCCCATGATTCAACACCCCCTGCTCCAAAATGCGTGCTTCCATATTCCTCCATCTGGATCCTTCGTGCCTCCACATGCTGCACACTGGGGTCCTCCCTCGCTGACTTCATTGCTTTCTTCCACTCACGCTTGTGAGCTGTGTGGGGCGGGCCCCTTGGTGGTTGAACTCCCTCAAGCCTAGCAAGCTCCGCTAGTGCCTGCCTCTTAAGCGAAGATCTTTTATTGCCAAGTATCGTAACAATCTTTGACTTGGCCCATTTATCTGTGAACTGGCGATTGGGGGGGTTAGGATACCTAGAGTGAACAGCATTGAGGGTCTCATCAGCCAACCTCTTTGGCTGGTCTTTGAAGTGGATAAAGCAAACTCTGTAATTGTTAGCAATTACAGAGTGCATGAAGGCCATGATGTCCTTCCCCCACGCATCCATCAAGATGCCTCCTGTCTGAGTGATGTCATAGAATATCGTACCATCACCCTGAGGCATGTCTAAATCATCTGAATCATCATCGTACCCACCGCCACATGGCCCAAAGCACTGTGCCATGCATCCCCCACCGCTCTCCCTGCTACTACACCTGCTACTGTGTCATGTCGAGCTCGTACACTAGCCACTCGTAGCTAGATACTGCACGGGACTACACTGACCACTCGTAGCTGGAGAACCGAGTCTCGACGGCACAGGAGTACATCGATGGCTCTGCGAGACAGAAGGACCTCCTGATGGCATGGGGGAAGGGGCATAAGACGGGATGGCAGAAGGGGCATAAGACGGCATGGGGGAAGGAGCATAAGAAGGGGCATAAGACGACTGTGCTGACTTCGCTTGTGATCTCAGGCGGTGTGGGGTGGTTTGGAGTCTGTAGTGCTGACTCCTGGGGAGTGTTTAGAGTACCCATCATATACCCGTATAACTCCGCAACACTAGGAGGGTGCCCTAAAAGGTTATATAAGTCCTTCCAAATAGAATCCCGAGGATCAGGTGAGCTGGAAGCACTTCCTGGCCACATGTTGAACTGGAAAAAAGAAAAAAAATCTATTACTGATGAGCTGAGAAGAAAGGGGAAGGGAAGAGAGGCTTACTGTCAGAGCGCGTCTATAGACGCATCTGATTAGCCCGTCTATTTTTGCGTATATCAGCGCGTCTATAGACATGTCTGTCTGTGTCTGCAAACAAGCTAGATGCGTGTTTAGATATGCCTATAGATGCGGTTTTAGACGCGCTCTGAGATGCGCCTATAGACGCGCTCTGACAGACGGAATTTCTAAAAAGTAGAAAAGGACATTGCGCCCAACACACAGACGTGACACTACTACCCACATCATGCATTTCTTGGATACGAGAAAGTACAAATCTAAAGAGAGCAAATTTCCAAAAAAGATCAACTTCAAAAAGACTTACCTTGGATAAAGGTATGGAAGGTTCTTCTTCTTTTTCAAAGTTGCTTCTCCTCCTTGTTCGTCCTCCTCTCCTTTAAGCTTGGAAGTAAGTGTGGGTGCCTTCCCCTTAAGTGTAAGCTTGGAAGTAAGTATGGGAGCCTTCCTCTTAAGCATCGAGACTGTGGATCTGCTAATAAGGAAGGAAGCAAGCCGCACGAAGTATAAGTAATGTGAAGAAAAGCAAAGCGAGCGCGCTAAAAGCAAGTTTAAAAGCCGCATCTATAATCACGTCTAATAGCGTGTTTATAGGCACGTCTAAATACACAGCGTAGATGCACCTTTAGACGCGCCTTTAGACGCACTTGTAGACGTGCTTTTAGATGCGCCTTTAGATGTGCCACAGAGTTTAAAATTAAACATTTGAAGAAGAGCAAACTTGGTGGGTTGTTTGTTTATAGGATGTCTTCATCTTCAATAAGTAGCTCCAGTGAGGATGAATCCCTCTATATCCACCATCGCGAAATGTGGTTGGAGCGAAAAATCAAATGTTTGTGTGATCGATGTTGAGGAAACATGTATCGTGCACATAGGATTACACTCAATCACATCTCAAAGTATGGAGAATGGGATGTGACTGTAAACAGCGTAAGGGTTTGTAAGTTAAGGTTGATTGAGATACCTATAGGTGTTCATATGTTTGAGTTATGATCCCATTTTAATTTGATACAGGATGAAGTGCCACACCCGCATATGTTGCCTTATGCTCATCGTGAGGAGGTGAAGCGTCGGTGATATGAGGTGGGATCTTCAGGAGGGACCGTTACGGATGCATGGAGTGATGGTGATAGTAGCCCTCCACCATTACCTCATGAAGCCATGGAGGAGGAGGTGTTTAAGAATATGGTGCGGGATTTATATGTCCATCAAGGGAGGGATGATAGCATGGAGCAGGATGATCTTTTTACTGCAGCATCGACTGCACTATTGGAGGGGTGCACATTCTCTGTTCTACGTGCCTCCCTTGAGTTACTAAACTTGCAAACCATCTATGGATGGAGCAATGCAAGTTTGAATGCATTACTCAAGTAAGCTTTAAAGTCTATTTTGCAAACATGGTGAATTATGCTAGTGGGTCAATTACTCAAATGCTTTTCCTCATTTATGGTCTTCACGTGCAGGCTATTGTGTAAAATGCTTCCAAGGGACAATAAACTACCGACCTCAAGAGATATGGCAAGGCAACATGTGACCTCTCTTGGAGGATTAGATTACAAGTGCATCCATGCATGTGTCAACGATTGTGTTTTGCTTCGTGGACTACATAAGGATGCAAGAGAGTGTCCTACTTGTGGAGAGACAAGATATAGAGCAGATCTCAAAATCTTGGACATGCCTCGTAAGGTTCTGCCACATTTTCCCATAATCCCTCACATCCAACATATGTTCAAGTGCAAATCCATTGTAGAGCTCATGTCATGGCATTCCTCCCATCGATCAACCGATGGCAAGTGGAGAACTCCTGCACTAGACTCTCCTGCATAGAAGCATATTGAAGACACATGGCCAAGCTTCAAGGAAGAACCTAGGAGCTTGAGACTTGGATTGGGTATGGACGGTGTGAACCCATTTGGTCTCAAAAGCACCTCTTACAGTGTATGGCCAATGATATTAGTGAATTATAATCTTCCACCCTCTATGGCTATTAAGAAAGTACATGTTATGCTGTCCCTTCTAATTCCAGGGAAATATAAAGTCAAAATCTTGATGTTTATTTGGAGCCTTTGATTGACAAATTAGAGATACTTTGGAGAGGTATCGAGGTGCATGATGGAGAAGGCCTCCCTCGTCACAAGACTTCAACTGCAAAGCAGTCTTGATGTGGATGATGCATGACTTCCCTTACTATGGTGAGTGTTCAAGTATGCATTGCACTTCTAATTATGAATAGGCAAAGGATGTGGCACCCTAAACCCACCTTCAACTCTTAATTGCGTCTATTGTTCAGGTCTCACTACATCGGGTTACCATGCATGTCCTATTTGTGGTCCTTTGCTAGTTGCCTCACGGGCAGACGCATTGAATAAGGTCATCTATGAGAATCACCATCGATTTCTCCCACCTGATCATCCTAGATATGTTGCCCCTTGGAATGAAGTCCTCCCACAATCACTCACTGTGGGAGATTGGATGAGAATTTGGGTCGACTCCACCACTTGGCATGAGCCGGTAAGGGTTTGTAACTATTGTGTGCTATATTGGCTGGAAGTAAAGATTGCCCGCTAACACTTTATTTTGTTTAGATACTCCATCTTTTATCGTTTACCATATTGGTCCCACCTCAAGATCAATCACCTACTTGATCCCATGCATATCTTCAAGAATGTGGCATCCACCATTTGGGAGAATTTGAATGGGACACGAGATTCCATAGGCATAAGGGAGGATCTACGTACCACAGGGAGGATGTGTGAAGCTTGGCCTCAAGAGAGACCAAATGGGCATGTTTTTTTACCTCGTGCACCGTGGATGTTATCAAAGCTAGAGATGGCGATGGTGAAGTGTGCTATTACTACAATTTGTACTGCCACTGGATGCATGAGGTATTTGAAGGGAACCTTTACAAAGAGCAAGAAAAAAGGTGTAGAGCAATTATATGGCTTGAAATCTCATGATTGGCACAAGATGCTCCAAGTAAGTATTTTATGTGCATAATATCTTTTTCCTTTCAAATTTGTGAGTGAATAGTTATAAGCAACTAATCAACCACCTCCTCGTGGGTTCAGTTCATACTACCTACTAGCATTTCACGTAGTGCATCAAAGGACGTGAAAGATTGTATTTATAAGATGGGCGAGCTTGTGAGGTACTTTACATGATACAAAATATGATGTGTATCAATGCTCCATGCAAGTTTGAATGCATATTGCTAATACGCTGTACTTTTTCATTTTTAGGTATGTGAGCTCAAAGGAAATAGATCCCACCACGCTTGAGAATGCTCGAGTTATTCAGTGGAGGCGGTTTGTTTAGTGGAGGAGACATTTCCACGTTCTATTCTCACAAGCCAACTACATCTTATAGTGCATTTGGTGGATGAGATTGCTATATGCGGTACTATACATGCACGATAATTGTTCTTGCCCGAGCACTTCATGAAGACCTTGAAGGGCTTCATGAGACAAAATGCAAGACCCGAAGGTAGCATGGCCAAGGGTTGGTTGGTACAAGAGTCACTTGTATATATTTCTGAGTTTCTTGTTGATGTGGATAGCTCTCTCCCACGACTATGGAGAGATGATGAAGACCTAAGGATGACCTCTATTGTGCCTCAAGGAAAAGGACGCAACAAAGTAATAGACACGGAGTTGCATAATAGTATCAACCTCTTTTGCATGCTTAATAGTGATGTGATGAAAAGATGGGTGACAAGATACGAGGATGCAAAGGCAAGAAGACAAGAAGAAAGGGCCCTCTTTCGTACATACCACGGATCTCGTGTGCCATACCCTCAGTATCTAAGAGCACTTCCAAAGGATATTCATGTGGATTGGGTACTTGATGAAATGGAGAAAGCAGAGAAAGATGAGGGGATGCATATCACAATGGAAGAATGGGAGTATGCTAGGGGATGCATGAGCAAGGTCGGTATATAGAATCTTATGCATAAGTTAGGAGCTTTCAATAATTTAGATTTCTTATTTAATTAATTTTTTCTTGGTGTAGTGCACTATGTTCAATGCTATATGGTGTGAGGGCAAGCATTTTTGAACACAACGGATTGATGATAAGAGAAACACACAAGACTATGGCATCATTGCTAGTTTTGAGGGAGCTAATGGAGCCATGGATGATTATTGTGGCATAATCCAAGATATTATTATGCTTGACTTTCGACGCTTCTTTGTGTATGTTTTGGATGTAAAGTGGTTTAAGGACGTGGTGGAAAGAGGCCCTAATGCAACAATCAAACGCCATGCAAGTTGCTTTGTAACTATTGACTCCACAAAGTTTTGGCAAAGTAGGAAGGACACACTAGTACTACCGCAACAATGTGAATAGGTACTGTGCACACATATAAAAATACTCGCTTTTAAATATTTGATGCAAGAAAAATAACATGATTTTATTTGTGTTGAATTAGGTTGTCTATCAACCAATGGTGGATAATAATAGATGGTGGCATGTCATACCTATTATGCCATGTTCCAAAGTGATGTATAGTACATTTACTAATATGGAGTGTATGGAGGATGATCATGGCCATGGACGTGATGATGACCGTGATACGAGAGAGGAGGATGATCATGAGATAGGAGATACAGATATTGAGGCCATTACCCGTGAGGACGAGCCTACCATTCGAGATGCTGATTTCGATGAGCACATGTGTGGCACAAGTAGTAGTGGGTTGAATGTATTTGTAGATCTAAACACTTGTTTGGATTTTGAAGTAGATAGTTTGGCAAGGGTTGATCTCATTGAGGATGAGATTGAACTGTAGCCCCATAATTGATATTAGCAAAACTATTTTACATATTGTCTCATTCTCTTCATCTCACTTAATTCTTGTATATGTGGGCTTGCAAAAAATTATGTGCTTTGGTAATCATGGGCAATGTTTGGAAAGCAATGATGTACACCAAAATCGCACTTTCTGTATTCTCTGGTTTGCGTCTATCTATGTGTCTAAATGCACATCTGATTCTCAGTGTAAACGTGCAAATAAACGTGCTAATACACGTGCAAATAGGCACGCTGATAAACGCGATATTAGACTGGTCCGTATTTTCTCAGTTTAGATGTGCAAGTAGAGACACGCGCAAATAGACGAGTTCTTAGATGCACTTTTAGACGCGCCCATAATTCCTCTACTAAAGCAATGCCTATAGACATGCCCGCTATTTTGTGCGTCTACCAAGCACATCTATAGTTGCTTTGTGTTGTTGTGATCGTCAAGTTAGTACGATCGAAGCAATGTCTTGAAGCAGTCTTTATATCTTGTGATGGTTTTACCATGTTGCAATTGCCAACAACCATGAGATTTGCCACGTACTTCTACACTTTGCAATCGTTGGCAAAAAATAGGAGTTTTCTTATAGAGACATTTCATAGTGATGCACATTTGAACGATAGATGTTAGAGTTGACTGATAGGGCAACAAAGGAGAAAATGTATGACCTAAAAAAAACATTGGGATCCCTAGCATTATGGAAACGGTTTGAGGATGCCGCTAATGCTATGAAACCTGTTTTATATCTCGGGGGGGTCACTCATCATATGTAACCCTATCACGTGAGTTCAACAAAAGGATATTTTTTATTTCTAAAATTTACAGAAATAAATATACATAAGGGACTATTTAAAATAGTTTTGGAAAAAAATTACAGATTTGTATAGAAAAGGGGTACATTTTATTAATGAAAAAATTACAGATAAGGGATTTTAAAAATAGGCCTTGAACGCACGTGATATAGAGGGTTTATACATAGTGACCCCCTTGAGTTTTATATGCGCTTAAGGAATTGGACTCAAAGCCTCCAACAATTGGAAAAGCATGGATGCACTTTTGGAGTATTGAGCAAGCTCTTATTGTGCGAGAAACCCCCCTGCTCGCCCAGGCCAAGAGAATGAGAGATGCTAAAAAATGCAAGGAATTGTGGCAAATTTTTAGGCCACGATGGGAGCAAGCTCATAATCCATTGCATAGTGTTGGGTACTTTTTAGACCCTGAGTGGTGGAATATGAAGCCTGAAGAGATCCCAATCATTATGCATGACTTTCATAAGGTGGTACAACAATATTATCCCCACAACCATGAGTTTGCAAAGTGTTGTAATGAGTGAGCCAAGTATCCATGCAAGGAGGGGTTGTTTGTATCGAGCGTTTGGTAGAAACTACATCTTCTTGGAAATGGTGGATGATGAATGGTGGCATGTGTGAGCTTCTACACCTGATCACTCATCTAGCAACATTTCCTTATTCTCAATTTTTGAAAGTTCTATCTCCTAAATCGTAACATTTTGATGCTCATCAATGTTTCCACTATCATCTATACTCTCCACATCATTATTTGCATCATTTTCATATGCTTCATCAACATTATTCTCCTTTTCTTCTAGATCACCTCCTTGTTATTGAATGGCTTCATTATTGTCAGCCCTTGTGTCTTGTTCATGTTCATTAGGACCTTGATCATTTATGGTTGTGACTTCATCCTCATCTATGTATGTGCCTTCAAAAATATGTTTCCCATGAGCATTTACATGTTTTACATGTAGCCATTTCTCGTCTTTTGCATCTTTGTGAAAGAATGCCTATTGACATTGCCTAGGAAACACATGGTTCATCTATTCATAGAATCAATAGAATAAAAACAAAATTTCTTCCTTCTAACTATTGCATTGGGACCCCTGTACATCACTTGGAACCATCGTGCTTTAAATAGAGCAATTTTGAAAAGCCTATAGTTGTCTTCTATTATTTGCTCAAATACTCCAACGGTGTTCAACTTGTTGCCAATCACATTTGTGTCTCTGGCACTTGCACGACTTTGTTGTTGAAATGATACAACAAGACTAGAGTCCATTGTTATTTGTCATCGATCAATTATTCATGCATGGTTACATGACTTTGTTGAAATGATACCACAAGACCATAGTCCATGGTTATTTGCCATCGATCAATTCTTTCAATGTCAAAGTGATGCTGTGGGCCCACATACTACCATACACATGTGCTTATAATAATATTGAAAGGATATAAGTCATAACAAAAAATATAAATGTTCATATAGATGCAATTTAAAAGTCATAATGTAAATAGAGAGATGAACGAAAAAACAATTCAACTTACATGCCAATCACATCCCAAGGAAATCTCTTGCTCCTCGCGAGTCACATTGAATCCATTAGAGCATGCCTTGCTTATAGCATCTTGGCACCAATCTAGAGTACACTTTTTAGGAAGTATTTCTAAATCAGAAGGATGTCTAACTTGCCTTGTACCCCTTTTGCTTTGTCTGAGCCTTTTTCTCTCTTGTATCCTGTTCTCCTTCTCATTTTTCTAGAGGTCTATCCATTTTTGCATATTCTCTAAATTATGCAGTACAAATGTGGAAATTTGCTCTCAAGTTGCATGAGACAATTTCATCTCCCTTCCTTTTCCTTGTAACACTTCACCTACCACCTTCTCATCATCCCATATTCTTGGAGATTCTTTTCTCAAAAAAATATTCTTGGAGATTCTGGGTCTACATTTTTTGAATATTCACTAACATAAAATAGAGATTTTTGAGCAAGCCATCCTTGTGCCATAGACCCTTCCGGTCATGATTTTTAACGAACAAATCCCTTAATGACTTTCATGAAAAAAAGAACATCCATCAACTAGTGACAACACTTATAAGAGACATCTCATCCACAAGGTGCACTAGTATATGCTCTTGTATGTTGAAAAAACTAGTTGGCAATTCTTTTTCCATTAAACATAAGAGCAATCCATACACTCCATCCTCATCCTTGGGAGCTTCACTGGATTCAATTCTCTTGAAACCGGACACCTATACAATGCACATGTTTGCTAATTAGCCAAAATACAACATAGTGTAAAATAGATGAACTAGTTACTCATGGTTGCTTACCTCACGACTGTGTCCTTAGCTGATAAATGACTTCACATAAGCCTTCAGTCAAGCAATCTTGAATGGCCAATGGTAAAATATGCTGCCATATATTTATAAAACTGGTAAGAAATAGCTAAGATATAGTCACTTATGAGGATTACTCAAGAATATTAACATGTTTCATATATTAGAAGACCAACCTGTAATAAATTATGCTAGTCGTGGCTCTTTAAGCCAGATAATTGATCCTCATTAGTAAACATGTTCTTAAAAGATGCTCCATATCTAGTACTCATCTAGTAGGTGTCCTTATGACTACCATTCTTTCCTTGAATAGCTTATACTCATCCTTAGATAAGATCCACAGAGCTGTCTCATATGTGACTTGTTCATTGTGAGTTAATTGCTACCCTCTTTTGACCATAAGAAAGGTTTTGTATTAGCTAATTCAAGATCTCTTCTAGATGCTATTGTATTTGTTTCATTGATCATATGTCTCCACAAAGCTTGCCCTATGTTCTTGAACATATGCATGGGATCTATAAGATGAGCAATCTTTAAGGATCTCTAGTATGGCAAGGTATAGAAAATGGACACATCAGGTTTCATCCCTTTTGGCTTTTCTTGTGGATGTTTTTCTCTCTTTTCCTGAAATTTGGCCCACTTCTCACACCAGTATGCAGGATCTCTCCTAGGTGGGCATTTCCTTGTTTCTTGCTTGCCATCATATTGCCGTCTATCCCTCCAGTGAAAGGGATGGTCCATTGGCAAGAACTTCCTATAATTTGGATAAACCACGTTCCTTAGATCCTTACTATATATGCCATCCAATTCTTCGTCGTATGTTGGACATGCATAGTGACCCTTTGTTGAGAGACCTACAAAAGATTTTTTTCAAACAATTAAAAGGTATCTTATCAATGGATCAATGTATATTTGCAAAGGACCATGCTACCAATATAGAATATACTTGAGCTTAACCCTACACTAGGATAATTATGAATTGTCCATGCTAATATGCCATGTAGTGTGAAATTTTGACTAGTGGAGGTTGATATGTCAGTCGTATCAACACCATTCCATGGAATTCTCAATTCTTCTATTATTGGCTCCAAGTATACATCCATCTTTCTTAGTTGACGTTTTCTTGAGAGCACATATATTAGAAATGAATAAGGTTACAATCCATAAAATATATGTTGTGACATAGATGTAAACTCATATAAATGTGCAAAAAATTGTTCATACCAGGAATCAATAAGGTTAGCAACAATGCTCCTCCTTAATCATCATAAATGGTGGAATATTATAATTAACAAATACAACTGGCCACATGGACTAGTTTGTTGAGCATGCTCCAAAGGGGTTAACTGCATTAAGAGCAAGTCCAAGCTTTACATTATGAGGCTCATTTTTGAATATTGGCCATGTTCTTTCAATATGTTGAAATGCCTCACAATCAGTGAGAATATGCCACAACCCATCCGTACTTTGTTTCTTTGCATGCCATCCCATGTATTTGTTGAGATATCGAGCTCCACTCGTGATATGCCAGGGTGATCGTTGTGCATTTATGTCACCGACTTGTTAGCAACAGATGCGGTTGGTACACCGCGCATAAATAATAGTTGGATGACAGCTATCTTTATGTACTCTAGTTAGTGTCTTAGTTAGTATGCCACCTTAGTTAGCTGAGTTTGGTTTGAGATCCACATATAGGGTTCACCTATTATTTTATACTTAGAGTTCTTTTGGCTTACACAACTAAGAAGAGGAAAACTATTTTCAGCCTCCACCTTTGTGTATATTCCCCCATTGTGTATGTGAGAAAGCTGCAAGTGAGACTCCTTCCTTTTCTCCCACTCTCTTCACATGGTATCAGAGCTCAGTTGGTGGTAAGGAGCTCAAGAAAGAAAACCAAGTTCACGGTGTCCTAGTAAGAGGATCAGTGTTGCTTTCCTTTTTTTTTTCGAGTTTGGGAGCAAATCTCTACAGGTAGCACAACCAAAAACTACAAGAGTGCACTGTCTCAGATTGGGATGCCCTTCGCAGTGTGGGGAGAGGGAAGTATATGCTACAGGATAGGGTGACGCCCTTGGTGAAATTATTTTTTTGATTCGAGGCCATTTCAGGGCCCGTTTTGGTGGTGGAAGTTTTTTGCAGGCACTCAGGAAAGTGCCCTGTTTTTGCTGTGTGCGACCACTTTTCTACAGGTCGGTGAAAAGTTATCGTAGAAATTACATCATATGCCTTGTGCAGAGATATTGGGAGTGACAGAATCATTCTTGTTGCTTATTGATGCATAATCATCACTAGGAAGTGACTGTGTGGTCAAATACCACTTTTGTGAGTTTTGCAAATTTGCCCTTGTGAGGCAAAAGTTGTGTTTTTTTGTAGTGACAGAATATTTTGCAGTGTTCTGTAATGGCGTATGATGCTCTTTCACAGATTATCACTGAAAAGCTTGACAAGAACAACTTCACTGACTGGCATTGCTTTGGTTTGTAAACAACCTAAAGGGTGGGCTTAGATGACGTGAACGCCATCCATGCTACAGATGCAAGGAAAATGGAAAGACTAGGATTTGTGGAGACTGTTGATGATACTGCACATCCTATAGTGCAGATTGGAAAAATTCCTTTGTTTATGTAGGATGGAAAAAAGAAATACCTGTCTGATGTATTTCATGTCTCGAATATCACCAAGAACCTGGCTTCTATTGGTCAAATGGTTGAGCAGGGCTTGTAGGTCAGATTTAATCCTCATGGATGCTTTGTTGAGGATATGAAAAATAAAGGTCGCTTGATAGCAAAAGGGAAGAAGAAGGGCAAGATGTTTAAGTTGGATGCGGAGATGCCTGAATTGAGTGCAGCAATGTTTGCACATGGGACTAGTGTAATTGCAGATATTGATATCTAGCATAAACGCATTGGTCACGTTAATGTACAGTGACTTAAATTAATGTAGGCCCAAAATATTGTTACAAGATTGCCTAAGTTCAAGTTTGCAAAAATGCATAAGGTATGTGAAGCCTGTCAATTTGGAAAATAGGCAAGGAAACCATTTCCTAGACATGTTCAAGAGAGTAAGAGGCCATTGGAATTAATCCACTCTTATGTGTGGACTACTAAAGCTGCATCTATTGGAGGCTATCATTATTTTGTCACTTTTATTGATGACTACAGCAGAAAAGTTTGGGTGTATTTTATGAAAAAGAAAAGTGAAGTGTTTGGGCATTTCAAAGCTTTTAAAGCTATGGTTGAAAAAGAAATAGGCCTGCAAATAAAATGCCTAAGGTCAGATGCAGGGGGAGAGTACCTCTCAAATGAGTTTGCAAGTTTCCTATAGGAGCATGGCATAAAGTAGCAATATTCATGCAGTCATACCCCACAGCAAAATGGACTTTAAGAAACGAAAAACAGGCATATTGGAGAGGTATCTTGTGCCATGCTCAACGAAAAAGAGTTGCCAGATTATTATTGGGCTAAAGTAGTTGCTACAGTAGTCTACATAATGAACAGGACTCCCACTACAACAATACATGGCATGACACTAGAGGAGAGGTATACTGGTAGGAAACGAGATATTTCTCATTTGAAAGTTTTTGTTTGCATTGCCTATGTTCATGTGCCAGATGAGTTGAGATCCAAGTTGGATCCAAAAGCTAAGATGTGCATCTTTATTGGTTATTCTCTATAGCAGAAAGGGTATAGATGCTATAACCCTTCTACTCGTAAGTTTACAGTGAGCAAAGATGTTGTTTTTTATGAGATGAGCAGTTGGTATAAACCAGTAAATGTGATTGATGATATAGATGCACAAAATGGTAATGCTGCATAGAATTCACAGCATGTAATCACAAAATATTAGTGGACCTATAGTGTCCTCTAGCAGTGGATCACATACTTCGCCATGGACAGGCAGATTGAGATCAGGAGGATCTCCTTAAAGCAATGTAGATAGTGGTATGCAAGTATCACGAAAAGGAAAAGAGGAAGTAGATCAGCCCATTGTTGATGTGAATGCAGGTCATGGGTGGTAGCAAGCTAAGGGTGTCCACTTTTTGTTCACTCCCCAATCCTAAGGAGGTGGAAAAACAAGCTTTTTAGCACACAAAAATGCAAATCTCACCTACTTCCCTATGGATCTAGTCTTTGAAGTCTTCTGACACAACATCACACTTGCTATTGTGCACACAATCGTATAGTCTGATCGAAAATTCGATGCACACACAAAAAATTTCTTTGTGTCACACGGCATGGGGTCACACGTTTGTCACGAACAAAGAGTGTCATATTAAATTCTAAATTTCTCACTCATTTTAGATTAAATGTTATTGAAACTTTGTAAGTGGTCTCTTTGCATTATGTAGAGCTTAACTTGATTTATTGGTAATTTTTTGAATGATTTATCTAATTATAAATAATTATTTATAATAAATAAAGTCATAAAATACATGCATTTTAGTAGCACACCACATTTTTTTAGTATTTTGAATAATTAAGCAAATCCAATTCGGTGGAAGGTTAGTAGGCACATAAGGGTGTGTGGTTGAATCATCAAATCCCAAATCCAACGGTTAGATTTAGGAAGATTGAAGTTTAATTTTTACTTTTACTCCTCAAAGGATCAATAAAGAATATTAAAAATAAATCTAGTAATTCTCAAACATAACCAAACATTTCAAAAATGTCAATATTTTTAGTCCTCTGCATGATGAATAAGAGGAAAAAATTTTGGTTAAATTTGAGTAAGGGAAACGTACGATATGGCCTCCAACAGTTAAATCTCCCTTTGTGGGGGAAAAAGGGCCACCCAAGCCTAATACCAAGACAAGGTAGGCTTGGTATTAGGCTTGGTGAGGTAGGCTAGGAGCATCATCGATCCTAGTGGCAAGCCTTTGGAGTCTGCATGCTGCCCATGCGGAAGGCTGAGTCATCAAAACCATGCCACGTTGTTAGACCACGTGGTGCCATCTCATCAAGCAGATGTGACATCACTCCTTGCCATGTCACCTTACATTGCCACACGTGCTGCCACATGTGCCACCTCATCATTCCACATCATCAGCCATGTGATCACACAATGCCACCTTGGCATACCTCCTCAACCTTGCCACGTCACCAATCCCTCCACCTCAATTTGCCATGTCAATCTACCACCTCATGAATGCCAACTCATCATGCCACATCACCTTTCAATGTCATCGAAGAGGCCCAGTACCACATCATGACCATGCAGGAAGAGACTATATTACCACATCATGACCATGCATGGTGCCACATCAGCCAGATGTATACACATGACGATGTGCAATGCATACAATACCTCGATCGAGGTATATAACCTGGGTGAGGCATACAATACCTCGTTCGAGGTATGTGACCGAGGACACCTAGAGATACCTCGATCGAGGTTCATACATACATGCGCAATGCACTAAATACCTCGATCGAGGTATAAGGTCTGATCGGGGCTCTGGGCATAGCAGACCTCTCCACCAAAACTAAGCCAATTAGTATCAATCTTAGCACCTCTCCACCAATAATAATGAAGAGCAATCTAAGAGCAATCTAGTGGATGAGTTGAGGCTCTCTATAAGACACCACGTTTTGGTTCATTTCACCCATTCTTAGCCATTCTTGCCTCCTCATCACTTTGTCACACCTTCCATCCTACTTTCATTGAGAATGGGTTCTCAAAGCCGTAGAGCTAGTAGACGTGAAAGATGTAGGAACCCCCCCCCAAATCTCATTGATGAGGAGCGCAAGCGGAAGGCTCGTGAGCGCAAGAGAGCCTCTAGAGCTCGAGCTCGCGCTGCCACCACTGATCCACCTCTAGCTCTACCTCTACATCCCACCTCCACCCCCACCCCCACCTCCATTGTCCCCCCATGCTCATCCGCTCCCCTACCTCTAGCCTCCGCCCTTCCCCTAGCCACCTACATTTTGGCCTCCACCTCTACCTCTTCCCCCTCCACCCTCCCCCCTCCCCCTCCCCCTCCCCCTCCCCCCGCTCCGCTTGGTGCCTCCCTTCCCTCGTCCACCCTACCATCTCCCATTGATCCCCTTGCCCCACCTTGTAGCAGCAGTGTTGCTTCACGACGTGACTTGCCGAAGTCCACTATCCGTCGTCGTACTAGCAAGATTGTGTAGTCTTTTTTTTGTGACCTCACGCCAACTTCGCAGTCTTCTCTTCTTACGTCCCTGATTGATCACCCTGACTTGGTAGAGTGTAGGAGGCTTGCTGGTCTTGGTGCATGTAGAGATAGGGTTGTATCTAGCGAGGTCCTTAGCAGTGCTCGACGTTCCTATGCTTCTATTAAGCATAGGAACTCCAGTGATGCCTTGGCAGCACGTCGTGCTATTGTGGCTGCCATTAGTAGAACTCATATGATAGGCCATGTGCGTACCGCTTCACGTCTTCTTCAGATTGCACTGCGCACATTGCGAGCAGGCATCATTAGGAGGCAGAGTCTAGAGGATAGTGAGACCGATGCTCTTTGGGCTTCGAGTGGTTGTGCACCTCACAGCGATCAATTGTTGGATGATTCCACTAGGTCCTTCATACAACAATTTTGGGAGGAGCATTGCAGAGCATCCCCAGTGTTCAAGAAGGCATTGCGGAAGAGGGTGTCATGCGATGTGTACATTGAGCATGGTGCATGTTTTTTGGAGTGTACCCAGACTGAGTTGTACACTCAGTTTGTAGAGGCGCACCCGGAGTTCAAGATTGGGCAGAGGTCATTTGAGCGATGCAGGCCATGGTTTGTGCGATGCTCTCAGGAGCGTGACACATGCTGTTGTCGCTACCATGTGGATTTTGGATTGATGTATGACGTATTCCGTTCCCTTGATGGTCATAGGGGAGTGGTTCCTACTAGCCCTCGCGACTTCATTCATTCCATATTGTGTACACGAGATGGTGATGCTTTATTCCACTCCCTTGATTGTGTGGAAGGCACGTGTACTTTGTGTGGTGACTTTGCTAGAGTGCCACGAGTTGCACTAGATACTTGTGATGTGCAGATGGTTCGTTGGCAGCAGTATGAGTACTGTACCTTGACATTAGATGGTGGTGCACAGTCGAGGAGGTTGCAGCTTGTGGGGAAGGAGACACCACGTGTTGTATTCATTGACTGTTTTCGAGGGAAGCTGTACCGCTACATACGCCACTCGCACACTGCGAAATGGGAGGATCGTCAGTTTCGTGCATGTTTGAGGACATTTCCTATAGGGGTGGTTGTCTCAGTGGTGGACTTTGCGGAGAATTACACCTTTGCACCACAGCATGAGATCCAATCGGAGTATTATTTCTCCGAACAGGTGACGTGTGATTGAGTATTGATTTTTTCCCCGCCTCATTATATTGAATTATTTCAATAGTCATATTTTTTTTTCAATGCCATATTGCAGGTTGCTATATTTGTGCACATTAGCTATCGTCATGCACAGGCTCATGTGGATGGCATTGATAGCACCATGGACTCACGCATCATTGTGCGAGAGTATCACTTCTACATTAGTGATGATCGATCGCATGATGCCCATTTTGTGCAGCATTGCTTCACTTTGCATGATAGTTTCTTGAGGGATCATGGTGTCACATGGCAGCGGCGCTGGATCTGGTCAGACGGTTGCGGTGGTCAGTTCAAATCCGCTAGACAGTTTTATTGGTTCTGCAGATGGCACCGTGAGACAGGCATTCCGATCACATGGAGCTACTTCGAGACAGGGCACAGTAAGGGAGAGCACGATGGTGCAAGTGCTTGCGTGAAGCGTGCTTTGCGTCGATACCAGTTGCGTCACAGTGCCGATCGCTTCAAGGATGCACATGATGTGGTGCGGTGGTGCAGCCAGCACTTATCCACTAGTGCTACGTCCTCGTTTCAGTCGCGTGACGATAGGGTGGTGAGCCGGTATTTTTGGTGCGTGGACATTGGGAGTCTTGATCGGTCGAGGCCTTTTGATTGTCATTCTGTGCCTGGCACTCTTGATTTCCATTCCATCAGGAGCGTAGGTGAGTCTCACCCCACGATCTTTTCTCGACGGTTTGCATGTTTTTGCTCTGCATGCATTGATGATGATTGGGGAGGGTGCTCCATGATACCATGGGCCGATCCATGGGTACGGCGAGTGCTTTCTCCCTTCCAGCCTTGGGAGGAGATACATGATGATCAGGAGATGATCAGGATGCGGGATTTAGTTCCTCTAGAGATTATGACCAGCTTACAGATATTTTGCGTATTGGTGATATCTTCGCGGTTATTGCTTCGGAGGGCAATGAGGAGGGTGTGGATTATTACTTGTTGCGATGCTCTATGCTGAAGAGTGTGCTGAATGAGGATACAGTGGATGGGCATGGGATGCACTTCAATGCTCATAGCATGATCGTAGGTGGCCACTATTTTCAGCAGATACAGAGGCGTGGTCGCTATATTGAGTTCCAGGAGTACATGGCAGATCAGGAGGCATACATGTATTCTCATCTTGTTGTTGGGATCAAGATTACTTTGAGTCGTGTTCGCACTCGCAAGGCGACGTCCACTCCACGATGGTGCCTTGCAGTGGCGGATCACGAGAGCATACTTGCAACTATTGGCATGAGAGCTGATCCTGAGGAGTAGCACATTACATATCATATTTTTTGGGATCATCAGTTGATCAGATTGATTTTTATTGGGTATCACTAGTTGATTACACTTTTCTGTATTCGATATGTATAGGCTCACTGTGTGACCGTACCATTGTAATTTTCATGGACTCATATTTTGTATTTCACTATGATGGCTATATACACGTTCATACACATCATTGTATTAGATTCTATTTTTAACATGATGTCCGATGTCTTCTCAATGGGATTTGTTGTGTTTGTAATACAAAAAATTGTTTATTAGTAGTAATGTTGTAATTTGTTTTGTGCATTAGGACATTTTAAAAACGTGACTAAGAAAATTCGCGCACGTACTAACGAAATACGCGTGTGGACTTGCTTGTTGGGGATGAAACTTCGCACGACTCTTAGGCCACCCTAGACATACATCCACGCGAGATTTGGTCTGAATTGATTTGGTATGCGCCACGTGGAAGGTACAATGCGTACATTTTTACAATCCCTACTAGCACTCGTGACTACATATGAGCTATGGCGCATGTACTGACGAAATGCGCGTGTGGACTTATCTATTGGGAATGAAACTTCGCACGACTCTTAGGCCACCCTAGGCATACATCCACGCAAGATTTGGTCTCCAACTTATTTGGTATGCGTCACGTGGAAGGTATAATGCGTACATTTTTACAATCCCTACTAGCACGACTACGTGTGAGAAATGGCGCATGTACTAACCAAATATGCATGTGGACTTATCTGTTGGAGATTAAACTTTGCACGGATCTTAGGCTACCATAGACGTACATCCACGCAAGATTTGGTGCCCAACTGATTTGGTATGCGCCACATGGAAGGACAGTTGTGTACATTTTTACAATCCCTACTAGCACGACTACGTATGAGCTATGGCGCATGTACTAACGAAATACGCATGTGGATTTATCTGTTGGGAATGAAACTTCGCACGACTCTTAGGCCACCCTAGACATACATCCACGCAAGATTTGGTCTCCAACTTATTTGGTATGTGCCACGTGGAAGGTATAATGCATACATTTTTACAATCCCTACTAGCACGACTACGTGTGAGAAATGGCGCACATACTAACCAAATATGCATGTGGACTTATCTGTTGGAGATTAAACTTTGCACAGCTCTTAGGCTACCGTAGACGTACATCCACGCAAGATTTGGTCTGAATTGATTTGGTATGCGCCACGTGGAAGGTACAATGCGTACATTTTTACAATCCCTACTAGCACGACTACGTATGAGCTATGGCGCATGTACTAACGAAATACGCGTGTGGACTTATCTGTTGGGAATGAAACTTCGCACGACTCTTAGGCTACCGTAGACGTACATCCACGCAAGATTTGGTGCCCAACTGATTTGGTATGCGCCACATGGAAGGACAGTTGCGTACAGTTTTACAATCCCTACTAGCACGACTACGTCTGAAAAATGGCGCACGTACTAATGAAATACGCACGTGGACTTATCTGTTGGGGACGAAACTTCACACGCCTCTTAGGCTACCCTACATCCACACAAGATTTGGTCTCCAACTGATTTGGTATGCGCCACGTGGAAGGACAAATGCATACATTTTTACAATTTCTACTAGCACGACTAAACCCTAAACCCTAAACCCTGGACCCTAAATCCTAAACCCTGTTGGGCACGAAACTTCACATGCCTCTTAGGCTACCCTAGACGTACATCCACGCAAGATTTGGCCTCCAACTGATTTTGTTTGCGCCACGTAGAAGCAATCCCTACTAGCACGGCTAAACCCTAAACCCTAAACCCTAAACCCTGGACCCTAAATCCTAAACCTTGTTGGGGACGAAACTTCACACGCCTCTTAGGCTACCCTAGACGTACATCCACGCAAGATTTGGTCTCCAACTGATTTGGTTTGCGCCACGTAGAAGCAATCCCTACTAGCACGGCTAAACCCTAAACCCTAAACCCTGGACCCTAAATCCTAAACCCTGTTGGGGACGAAACTTCACACGCCTCTTAGGCTACCCTAGATGTACATCCACGCAAGATTTGGTCTCCAACTGATTTGGTTTGCGCCATGTAGAAGATTGCCCTACTAGCACGACTAAACCCTAAACCCTAAACCCTAAACCCTGGACCCTAAATCCTAAACCCTGTTGGGGATGAAACTTCACATGCCTCTTAGGCTACCCTAGACGTACATCCACGCAAGATTTGGTCTCCAACTGATTTGGTTTGCGCCACGTAGAAGCAATCCCTACTAGCACGACTAAACCCTAAACCCTAAACCCTAAACCCTGGACCCTAAATCCTAAACCCTGTTGGGGACGAAACTTCACACACCTCTTAGGCTACCCTAGATGTACATCCACACAAGATTTGGTCTCCAACTGATTTGGTTTGCGCCACGTAGAAGCAATCCCTACTAGCACGACTAAACCCTAAACCCTAAACCCTAAACCCTGGACCCTAAATCCTAAACCCTGTTGGGGACGAAACTTCACACGCCTCTTAGGCTACCCTAGACGTACATCCACGCAAGATTTGGTCTCCAACTGATTTGGTTTGCGCCACGTAGAAGTAATCCCTACTAGCACGACTACACGTTAGCGTACCACCAAAGTCAAAAGAAAATAGTAAAATTAAATTGTGGCCTAACATGTCACACCTTCCTTGTACTCCCATACATGAGTAGAGTTTAAGAGGGAGAAGTGGGATTGTTAATATGTGTATATTTTTTTGGTGCATAGCCACAACAACCCTTTCTTTTTACATAAACCAAATACCAACACTTTTCCTTATACCAACCGCCAATCCTTTCTCTTGTACATAAACCACTAAATGCAAAAGAAAATAGTGAAATAAAATGGTGGGCTAGCATGCCACACCTTCCTTGTATTCCCATATACATGCATTAATTGCCAATTGTGTTGATTTCTCTTCTTTATGTTCATTATCTTTTATACATGCATAATAATTAGATTGGTGCATTGGCAAATGTCATATTAAGGAAATTGAAATAGTCCTTAGAAACTTGGAAGGCATATGCGACTGTGATTTGGAAGGCACATGTGATTGTGGTTCGAATATGACAAATAATTAGGTCTTGTTTTCTTTGATCACCAATTAGCACAAGTATTGTTAACAATAAGAGACAAATTAAACACTGAGTCATAATAAATAACAGCAAAATCATGCAAAGGACAAGTCTAACTCCATTTTTGAAAAAAATCCCCAAAAAATTTATATTTTTTAAAAATTGTAGGGACAAAATATACGCTTCATGTCAATAATATTAAAAAACTAGAATTGTGAAAAAGAATGCATAAAATATTACTTATATTTTATTGCAGAACCTAAAAATGTCTAGTATTATCATTTGCAAAAAGTATTCTCTCCTTTAATTTAAAAAACATGACAAATTGCAAAGGAGAAGAAACTGCTTCATTCAACTAAGAGAGTTGCTAGAGCTTTTTCTTTGAAATACCAATTGTTTTCTATGCAAGTGCCCATATCAAATCCATATACAAGAATTTCTGCACCCTACAAACTAAGCATGTCCACACATTGGTGATTTCTTGAATTTTTTCCTTTTGTCATGTTGTTTAAGTATCTCTAGATCACACATTCCCTCAAGTTCATTGGTGTTGAAAGAATTTTTTATCAATTGATTTACACATAGGTAACAACATTGCCCTCGGAGTCATGGATAAGTTTTGTACCAATATACATTTCTAGAATACTTTTTGTAAATAGCATAAATTGAAAGTTGGTAAAATTGATGTTACTTTAATATCTAATTTCATTTGATGAAACAATTTTACATTGGGCTATGGCATTGTCTAAAAAAAGTAATTTTCTTTTTATACAAATTAGTTTATCAAATGGTTGAATTTCAACATATTTTGATATTAAGATCGGAAGGCTAGATTTGGAAGCATGAATATGACAATAGTTGTCTTTTTGAAAAATTGATGAAAATTTGGATTTTGAAACACACTTTATTGACAAACATGAATAGAATAAAATTTTTGTTTAAAAAATGAAAAACTTTTATCAGCAAAATAAAATTTTCATCCAAAAAAAGATGAATTTTGATATGTTTAATGTTTAATGTTTACAATTAATGTTTAATGTTTACAATTACTTCACATGGCATTCTTTTTTAAATACCTTATGTATTAAACAAACTATAAACTGAGATAAACTGAGATAAACAAAGTGTGAAAAACATCATGAAAGTACGAAAATGCTCATACATCATAAAAGTGGGAACAATATCATGAAAGTACCAAAATGAATCTGTACATCATCATCATCATGCTGCAAAAGTGCATCCCTATACAAGAAACGTGTGAAGCCTAAACAATCAATCTGAATCCGAATTTGATAACTCTACATATGATCCTCTAGTGGAACGCTGACGTGGCTCCTGTATGACCCGCTGCCCAACCGTCCGTTGTGTGCCCTCAGGCAAAGCCGACTCAGATGGGCCAGCCTCATCACCTGCATGAGATGGGCCAGCCTCATCCTGATGAAGAGGAGGGCATGCTGCATGCGCCACTGCTGCCATCTCTGCCTCCCTCGCCTCCTCTATGTACGCGCGTCTCAGCTCCCATAGCCGTGCATCTGTGAATACTCGTGCCTCAAATCTAGCACGAGTAATCGTCTCTACATGTGATAGACGCTGGTCTCGGCCCCGCCCTAGCTGCTACTCCACCCACTACTGCAATGATGTCTGCAGCTCTGCCTCTCACTCAATCCGGCATGCCTCCTCCGCTCGTGCCTCGTCACCTGGCATGAAATCACCGTACGAAAAGCGTCGTGGAATGCATGATGCAACCACCGATGTATCCGCACCCTCCTGCATCAGCAACGCTCTCTGTGCCTCCTCCCTGTAGTGCTCTGTCAAGACTACACGGGCGAATGGATCAACAGCCTGACGATGACCAGGATATAGATCATCCATGCCCAGTCCTCTGTATGTCGCCACATCAATGTCAGCAAAGCATACAGGGCACACTGAACATGCCACCATGTGGCGGGTCATGCAATGGAGATGTGCGATGTGGCCGCACCCTAGTCCAAACCACCCTACGGTGTCAAAGTCCTCGTGGCAGAGGACACAAGTGGCAGTAGGAAGCCTCGTGGCAGAGGACACAAGTGGCAGTAGGAGGAGCAGGGTAGGAGGAGCAGGGTATAGGGCCACGCTGGGGTCGATCCTATGGCGCGATGGATCACGACTAATATGCCTCAACTGCAAAATATAGTGCTCTGCGCGATGGTATGCTATGCGTGTCCGAATCCTCTGCTCCTCCAAATCTGTCTGCAATAGTCGTACGTGAGACTCCATCTCCTGACGCAATAGATGTGCCTGCAATGCAAACATGTCGCGTACATGGTGAGAATTAACCAAAAAACTTCAGTTCAAAACACGCTACAAAAAAATAAACTAACATAATCAAAATAACTAACCTCGTCCCTAGACTCGGCCAACAATGCCTCCAACTCTGCAATCCGTGTGTCTCGAGCCTCCAACTCGTGCTGAGGCGCCGTAGATGTGGGAGGTGGTGTAGATGTGGGATGCTCCATCGATGATCGAGGTGGGGGAGGTGGAATCGCAATAGATCTCGATAGGGCAGAGACCATGTGCTGCAAGGATGATGCCACTGAATGAACATCCCCCCTAATCTGTCCTCCCACCGCTTGCAATGCCGGTGCAGGGATGGTGTGCAACTCTGGTCCCTCGCGTCGACGCCGAACACCTACAATCTGACGCTCCTGACGCCCCATCCTACCACGTCCCGCTCCTGATCCTGGACGAGTACTGAGGTAGTCCACCCGATGACCAAGGACAAACTCAGTGTAAAGCTACATGGCAAACGACCTGGCTATCTGGCGGTCGTGAGGCAATCGACCACCATTCGCAGCGAGATATCTCGGATAAATGTGTGCTGCTATGATGGGGTGCCTACACCGTAAAATATGCAAGGGGAGCCCTGATCATGGTCGCATCGCCTCGGTGTGACCATCCCAAAACATATCCTCCAAGGCCTCCCTGTGATGTGACTCCCGCTCAAACAACTGTCGAATGGCTCTCCAATCCAAGCCACCACCAGTGATCTCCGCCTCAGCCTGTGCCTGAAAGCTATCCACAACGTCCTCAACTATGTCCAATCGACTCAGAGCCTCAATAACTGAATCCAGGCTCGCAACCAAGTGAGGGGGTGCCCTAGCATCCTGCAGTGCCCTCATCTCAGCTCTCAGCATCTCTATCTGCATACGAATAGTGGTGCTAGAACCTGTGCGCTGGGGCTGGCGCATGCACAAAAAAAACACATGGAAATTAATATTCTATTTGGGTAATGAAAATAACATTCTATTCAATATGACTTATAATCTATTTACGTAATGAAAACTATTTGTACGTACTCCTTGATGAGGTAGATCCTATGCACCTACCGGTAGATGGGCCAAATGTGTGGCTCAATATTAATCAATATTATTAATAATTCTTAATTTTGATTAGAATTTTTTCACTCTAGTTGTTGCATTTTTAAACTTAGATGTCTCAAATATTTTTTCCTTATATGTTTCCCTTTTTTCACTTTTTATCCAATATGAAACTTTTCCACATGTGGTGTAAGGACCACATTGTCCACTAATGGCCCCTATACTAAGGACAGATAGTGGAGAGGTTTGGTTAATAAGACCTTCTTTGAATGCTTTACTGCCTTGGGTTTGCAATAGATATGGAGGAGATAGAAGGATACCTAATACATTACTTTGAACGATACACAAGCAAGGCGCATCTAGTATTTCTCGGACTACACATTAAAAAAGAGAGCGGGTTCACACTACAGACCTTTTAAAGCGAGAACTTTGAGAAAATAATTAAGCCTTTTCAATATTATCTATTTTGGTTGGGCAATCCACCTCAACTAGTGGCCATTCCTATAGATCATCACTTGGTTCAAGACATTTTGTATAAGACTCACTCGACTTCTAGTTGTAAAAATAGTTTTGGAATGAGATCATCCACATACATAGCAACAACAAAGGGCACAAGATCCCTAGAAGAGGATTCAAAAACTTTGAAAATTAAATCCTTGGATGTCCCTATGCGATGGGAAGGGTTGCATACGATAACTAATGTTAATTTTGGTTGAGCTCAAGTAATAAGCGTCACCGTTGGACTAGCAAGAAAGAGACCACCCTTGCTTACAATGAAACTAGCATATAATTCCTTGAGCATGTGGTTGACATTCCATGTGTGACATAGTTTCAACGAGGGAAAGGAGATATGTAGCATCCATACTATTTTGGTTATGAGGTGGTTCACGTGATTATTGTTACAAAGTCTTTTTGGGAAAACATCTTAGTCATTTGTAAAAGACAAGATAAATGTTGTTAACATTAGTCATAGGTTTCCCTACAGTGCAAAAAGGGATGTATGTGTGCCACATGGCGAGCTGCCATGTAGCAAACAACATGGAATGGGATGCTTCAAATGTCGACTCTTGAAGGTTATGGAGTTCTCTCTCTCTTAAGTCGATTTGAGGCTGCTCAACTCAGACAAATGTTATGCAACATGGATTTCTCTCTTCAACTAGATCCACCCGACAAATATTCCTCAACACAATGAATATTGACTTCATTTCAAAGTTTGGCATTTCAAAAATAGCTCCTAACCAATCCTTATAGTGGCCCATACTATTATCTATGATCATTAAGGGATGATTAGGAGAGATTCAGTCATTAACAGGCTCTATTTGAACTTAGGTCTATAGTTGATCAAAACACTTGCATATATTAGCATGAATGTGGAATGAATATAGATCCACTAGAGTCCCATGTGCAATGAATGTTAGGTATTCTAGTTAAACTTTCAGTTTCTCTATGGCGTATTTCTTTCTTCTTATACATATAAGAGAAGTAGATGAATTATGGAACTAGACAACAAACATGATCAAAGTGCTAGATCTAAAGCATGCCATAGTGATAGCATAAGAATCTCAAACAGTTTATAGGCACAGACCGTAATATTCGAGTTCTTGAAGACCCATCCAAATATTCTCAATCTTGTAATATTCTTTTTTCAGTTATGCTAGAGTCTATGCATAACTTAGAAGAATTAGACATTTGCAAACTATTCCATGTCTTCTTAAGGTCTAAGCCACTATTTCATGTCTTCTTAAGGGATATTGAAGATTTGGACTAAGCCACTATCTAGGCATTTCCAAGCTATAGCCTTATCATGCATGCTTAGTCTAATCAATCTATTGACTAATAGGGGACATATGCCTTCAACATATTTCCTAGTAGAATCTATCCTTACTAATTGCCATATAGTTAAAGGATGATTTATCATTAGTAATTTCCCAATATATTAGGGATGATTACCCAAGCTTAAACCTAGTTTCCTTCTAAAGAACTTGCTTGTCCCAAAGTGTCTAGTCAACTTCAAGCTTTGGTCACCAACCATGTCACTAGTCAATCTTTAATGTCCAACTCCAATAGTTGACTAGTAGGTTTATGTTTGTGTATTAATTTGATAAGTCGAGTGAGTCTTATACAAAATGTCTTGTATCTTCATTTCCTATTTTGGTTGGGCAATCCACCTCAACTAGTGGCCATTCCTAAAGATGATTTTTAAAAACCTAATTTTTACATTTTTACATTTTGAATAAAAAATGCCTCATTAAACGTTTTTTAAATTTAAAATTTTCACATTTTAAATTATAAATGCCGTAATTCAAAAATTAAAAAAAAATTTTACAAATGCATTTCAAATTTATAAATACTTTATAATTATTCCTATGAACGCTTTTTTATTTAATAAAAATAGCTCTATTTTAAAAAAAAAATTCATTTTCACATTTTAAATAAAAAATGTCGTAATTTATAAATTTCAAAAAAACTTTAAAATGCATTATAAATTTAGAAATTTTTTATAATTTTCCTTATAAACTAAAATTTAATTAAATTCTACCAAAAAGAAAATGCTACATAAAAAAAACAGAAATATAGAACATTTTCACACTTTGAATAAAAAATGCCTCATTAAACGTTTTTTAAATTTAAAATTTTCACATTTTAAATTATAAATGTCGTAATTCAAAAATTTAAAAAAATTTTACAAATGCATTTCAAATTTATAAATATTTTATAATTATTAATATGAACGTTTTTTTATTTACTAAAAAAGCTCTATTTTGAAAAAAAAATTTCATTTTCACATTTTAAATAAAAAATGTCGTAATTCATAAATTTCAAAAAAACATTATATTGCATTTGAAATTTAGAAATTTTTTATTATTTTTCTTTTAACCTAAAATTTAATTAAATTCTACCAAAAAGAAAATGCTACATAAAAAAAACAGAAATATTGAACATTTTCACATTTTGAATAAAAAATGCCTCATTAAACGTTTTTTAAATTTAAAATTTTCACATTTTAAATTATAAATGTCGTAATTTAAAAATTAAAAAAAAATTTTACAAATGCATTTCAAATTTATAAATATTTTATAATTATTAATATGAACGTTTTTTTATTTACTAAAAAAAGCTCTATTTAAAAAAAAAATTTAATTTTCACATTTTAAATAAAAAATCTCGTAATTCATAAATTTCAGAAAAACATTAAAATGCATTTTATAATTTTTCTTTTAAACTAAAATTTTAAATTACGTTTTTTAAATTTAAAATTTTCACATTTTAAATTATAAATGTCGTAATTTAAAAATTAAAAAAAAATTACAAATGCATTTCAAATTTATAAATATTTTATAATTATTAATATGAATGTTTTTTTATTTACTAAAAAAAGCTCTATTAAAAAAAAAAAAATTAATTTTCACATTTTAAATAAAAAATCTCGTAATTCATAAATTTTTAGAAAAATATTAAAATGCATTTTATAATTTTTCTTATAAACTAAAATTTAATCAAATTCTACCAAAAAGAAAATGCTACATAAAAAAAAACCCTACCTGGACTCTCCCGCTCCTGCTCCGTCCATCTCCGTCGATGTCCGTTCGTGGCTCTCCGTCGCTCGCACAATTCCGTCGAAGTCCGGCAAATCCGAAATCGGTGGATGAGGCAGAGCTCGATCGAGGTATGCGGAATGAGGGGGGTCGCTCTCCTTTTATAAGAAAAATTAGGGTTTAGCTACCTCAATCGAGGTATTCTTGACATGCCCATACATCTCGGCACATCTACCTCGATCGAGGTATTGGCATGCCACGATACCTCGATCGAGGTATTCTTGAGATGCCCATACATCTCGGCACATCTACCTCGATCGAGGTATTGCCATGCCACAATACCTCGATCGAGGTATTGTGACATGCCGATACATCTCGGTACATCCACGTCGATGGAGGTTTTGACATGCCACGATACCTCGATCGTGGTATGTTGGCAGAAGCGGGATGCCAAGTCATGTGTCCAGCATACCTCGATCGAGGTATGTCATCCGCCCTGTTGGCTGCCCGGTCGGATGGCACATACCTCGATCGAGGTATGCTGGACATGCCACCTGACCTCGATCGAGAGGTTGAGCTGGACTGCCACGATACCTCGAACGAGGTAGATGTGGCATGTATAGCTGGCTTGCCAGCAAGCCTCGATCGAGGTAGAGGCTCGGTCCGGTGAAAAAGCGCAGTACCTCGATCGAGGTATTGGCTTGGCTCGGTTGTGCTCGTGTGTGATTTTCATTGGAGCTTATACCTCGATCGAGGTATTGGAGACCGAAGCAAAACCTTTGTATTTTCACTCGAGCGGGTGTCACACTCACCCGAAAGTGGTCCGGAAGTGGACACCCTTAGCTTGCTACCTCCCTCACTCTTATGTGGATGGTGAATCCAGTGGCTCATAACAGAGCCTTGATGATGAGTTGGGTATTCCTTCTATTGTTACACCTGAAGTAAGGAAGACAAGGGATGTTTTGAGAGCACCTGGTAGTGAGCCTATTTTGCGCAGGTCTACCAGAGCTAGGTATCCTGTGGATAGAGGCTGAAATATGATGGATTTACAGCCATTCATTATGCCTATATGGTCAAAGTGATACATGAACCAGAACCCACTTCTTTTGAGCAAGCCATGGGAAAAGAAAAATGGGAGCAAGCCATGGATGAAGAAATGGATGCCTTGGAAGCAAATGCTACATGGGAATTGGTGCCTTTGCCTAAAGACAAGAATGCAATTGGCTGCAAGTGGGTTTATAAGGTGAAGCACAATGCAGATGGTTCTGTGAACAGATACAAGGCAAGATTAGTTGTCAAGGGGTATGCACAGACATATGGCATTGATTATGAAGAAACATTCAGTCCGATTGCAAGGATGGCAACCGTAAGAGTAGTCATTGCTATGGCTGCATCAAAGGGATGGCCTTTACATCAAATGGTGGATGTAAAGAATGCCTTCTTGCATGGTGATTTGGAAGAAGAGGTCTATATGGAGTAGCCACCAGATTATGTTCATGCTGTTCATCCTGAGTTTGTTTGCACGTTGAAGAAAGCCTTTTATGGCTTGAAGCAAGCACCCAGAGCATGGTTTGACAAGATAGGACAGTATATTGTCACTATTGGCTTTTAGATTTCCAAGGAAGATTTCTCACTCTATGTGAGAAAAACAGAGAGAGGCATTATGTTGCTTGTCATTTATGTTGATGATTTGATCATCACAGGTGATAGTGATGAAGATATCCTTCATATGAAAATGCTATTGAAGCAAAAGTTTGAGATGAAGGATTTGGGAGAGCTGCGTTACTTCTTGGGCATTGAGATGATTAGATCCATGAGTGGAATATGGCTCTTGCAGAGGCAGTATGGATTGGACATGCTATCCAAATATGGGATGATAGGTTGTAAGCCTATTTTAGTTCCTTTTGGACCAGAATGTGAAGTTGAGCATAGATACAAGTGAGCTTCTGGAAGACCCTACTATGTACAGACACACAGTAGGAAGTTTGATTTATATGACTATTACCAGGCCAAATTTGAGCTATGCTTTTGGGTTGGTAAGTTAGTTTATGCAGGCTCTAAGGAAACCACATTTGGATGCGGCTAGATGCATACTGAGGTATGTGAAGTGCACATTGTAGTACATACTATTTTATGAGACTGGGGTTCAAATACAGTTGCATGGATACACTGATGCTGATTGGGCTAGTAGTATTTTTGATAGACGATCTACAAGTGGATATATGTTCTCTTTTGGGAGTGCTGTAGTCACTTAGAGCAGCAAGAAACAGCCTACAGTTGCCTTGTTGAGCACAGAGGCTGAATATATGGGTGCAGCAATGGCTGCATGTGAGGTAGCTTGGTTACATAAGCTATTTTTTGATATGCATCAGATGGGCCAGTTGTCATTTATTGTGACAACATAAGCAGTATACACTTGGCAAATAACCCAGTCTATCATGCTAGAAAAAAGCACATTGAGGTGCATTATCACTATGTGCGGGAGAAGGTTCTAGTAGGTTTTATTGATCTAGTTTATGTCAACATACAGGATCAGGTAGCTGACATATTCAAGAAGGCATTGGGTGCAAAGAAGCTGCGCAAGTTCAGAGACCTGCTTGGTGTGCAGGAATTGGGATTGAGCTCGAGGGGGAGTGTTGAGATATCGAACTCCACTCATGATATGCTAGGGTGACCGTTGTGCATTTATGTCACGACTTGTTAGCTGTAGATGCGGTTGGTACACCGCCCATGAATAATAGCTAGATGACAGCTATCTTTATGTACTCTAGTTAGTGGCTCAGTTGGTATGCCATCTTAGTTAGCTGAGTTTGGTTTGAGACCCACATATAGGGTTCACCTATTCTTTTATACTTAGAATTCTGTTGGCTTACACAACTAAGAAGAGGAAAACTGTTTTCAGCCTCCACCTTTGTGTATATTCCCCCATTGTGTATGTGAGAAGCTGCAAGTGAGACTCCTTCCTTCTCTCCCACTTTCTTTATAGTATTGTCACAACAATTGAAATATGTGTCGTAATCGTGGTATGCTTGGAAAGTCCCTCAACACTTTTCTTGGCACGTTGGTGGAGCACTGACATTGCTATCACTTTTGTAGTGCAACTCTCCACATTTGGGATAGCTTGTGCTGTTCTTAAAATTTTCTCTGTATGAAATGCAATCATTGGGACATGCATGATAGCTTTTATATTCCATTCCTAACTTTCCTTCATCCTTGATGTAGATAGAGTATTGTTTTGTGGCAATATTTTCGTATGTAGTAACCTATAAGATAGAGAAAAACAACTAAGTGAAAGACATAAAATCGTAGTCCCTTATGTATGGATTAAGTAGCTTTTGGCTTACTTGAAGAGTGCTGATACAGAGGTATTTCTCCACCTAGATTGTGCTTGTAGATTCATGATTAGAAGGCTTGTTGAAAGTCTTGATATAGTTGCACTTTCATAAATTAGAATTGTAGCTTCATTCTTCAACTTGGCAGTGTCATCCACTCCATTGTTTTTATTGGCATCGACATCACTGGTAAACCAATCATCAAACATATCATTGAGCCCATCGTCATACATTTTCTCTTCTTCATTGTCCAACATTGGTTTAGGATTTATCGTACTCGATGTTAGTGATTTGTATAGTGTAGGCACCTTCTCTTTCATTAAGGTGACGTGTTCCCGTGATAATTGAGAAATCTGAGGTCCATAGTGAGGACCTGAGATGATATTTACGCTACCATCCATCTCATTACCTTCATCCGCAATCTACATATTAAACTGATTAGAAGACCAATAAAAAGAGTATTCATAAAATATCATGCATACTCATATATCATGAAAAAATATATATCTTGTATTTACGTTGCCACCCATCTCAGTATCTTCATTCTCAATCCACATATTATAAATGATTACAAAACAAATAAAAAATCTATTAGAATCCTATATCATGAAAAACCATCCATCTCATATTTACATTTTAGTCCATCTCATTATCTTTATCCTCAATCTACATATTAAAATAGATCCCAAAACCAAACCAAAAACTATTTATAGAATGTCATACAAAATAATATATCATGAAAAGAAAATTTTGATGTTTGATTTACTTTCATCCTCATAGATAATGAGTAAAAATCATTTTGCATTGTATAAGAGAGTTACAAGTATGAAAATACATATGTCTAGCATAGAAGCTATCCATTTCTTGGGCGATAACCCAATGGAACATCTAGGGATAATCTTGCTAACTCTCATCACCTGTGAGCAGGTATCTCCCTACAAAAATAATGTACAAACAACTCTTCTCCTGTGGATGAAATCCTTGTGGTTGTAACCACCATGTATCGCCCTGTAGGATGAGGCATATAGTCAGTAGACTCATGTCCTACAAGTTCCTCATATATACAATTCGTCTTGTCATTATCTCCCATGGAGCTGTTTATAAATCTTGCGATGTTGCCTTGTGTATAAGGCCTGCCATGTACATATACCCAATCAACATAAGTTGCTCCCCCCTCCGCTCTAAGAGATGCATCATGCATGCATAATCCATATGTTCACAAACTAAGCATATATCTAGATAGCAGATGCCAATCACCCCATGAATACTCAGGGTCACAAAATGGCATCAATGCGACAACATGATCACTCGGTAGGTAAACATTCTGTAATATATTTAATTCTGGACAAGTACCACATGATAGTAGATGGAGCTATCATGTATCGATGACCCCAATAAGAGAACTCCTCTCAATCACAAGGAAAGTCATGCTGTAGCCAAGCACCATATGCCCTATGATCATAACTCCTTACAAGCTATGCCAGCCTAGAAGGAAGTGGATGGTCGTCGCTAGAGGTCGTCTTTGTCATAGCACCAATACTCGTAGTTGATTATGGACAATCATCTCTTGCACTAATATCTTGCTATAAGCATAACATCGCATGCCAATGTGATGAGTCAAACATCCATTAAAATTGCTAGAAATGTCATCATGATCATGCGATGAATGTTCATGCTCCTCCTCTTCAAGTGTGATTTGAGGTGGTCTTGTCTCTATGTCCTAAAATATCATTCATATTTATACATTCTTAAGCTAGAAAATTATGGAGCGAGACAAAATAGTAGATCTTAAAAGAATATTAAATATATATATACCATGGGTACTGGTGCAACACGGCTACCTCCTGGTGCACCTGGCCATCTACCTCTAAACATCTCATGATCACTACATATAATCCTTAATTTATGCTAGAGAAGGCCTTTACAATCTACTTACCAATATGTGCTCGTCCTCAAATCCACGCTAGGTATCTCGTGATGGAGATTCCTCCTTTGTGGATTATGATGATGGTAGCTGCTGCGGGACATGGGTGCTAGAGAGCCCATGTATAGGTGGTGGTGATGGTGTACCTGATGAATCATTCATCATATTATTTCTTGATTCTATATATATTTCTTACATTATGTTTGCTTCAAAAACTCATAGGCTTTCTATATGCATGTTTTTGTTGTAACTTCTTAATCGGGTAGGGATCTCATGGAAGCTTGTAGACTCCTGATATATAAATTGATCTAGTATGTGGTATATTGAATGCAGGAGGTAGAGGGAGAGGAATTTAGAGAGGAGGCAACAAGAGCAACACGGGAGGGGCAAGAAGATGTCGAAGAGGGTGATGCAAACAAAAGTGGCGATGAACATGATGGATCAGATAGTGATTCTAGTGGAGATGGTCATGGTGCTAGAGGTGGTGATGGCCTAGGTGGTGCGAGATTAGAGCAGGGCTGGGATATTGGAGATGAGGGACTAGAGGGATGACATCACTAGTACTAGATGAGAGAGTGGTATTGAGGTTCTATCATGTGTACTAGCTAGAGACATATGGCTATAGGCATAATTGGCCTTGTATGAACTTTTTTATGTTTGGATCATTAATATATTTACTTACCTTCATTGTATATTTGCATCTATAAGTTATGAAATAAAACAGTCTAGCAATTTAGACTACGTGGAGCAATCATTACCATATTTTCTATGCTTCATATATAATATGTGGTTCATAAGCATTCTAACAATGTGGGGAAGAAAGTCAAAGCTTTGAAATTTCTACTCTCTCCAAATAGAGTAAGTGCAAATAATATGCATTCATGAAATAGTGTGCAAATTTCTCCATTCATAAAATAATACACAAAACTTTATAATCAAAGAAAAAAAGAGCTAAGGCATGTGAAACTTACTTGTGCTTGGAATGACATGCTTGAAAATGGAGATCTAAGAAGACCAAGTAGAAAATGAAGATATAAGAAGACTTAGTAAAAAATTGAGATAGAAGAAGACCAAGTACAAAATGGAGATAGAAGAAGACCAAGTAGAAAATGCAAGATTTGTAAATGGCAAGGGAAAAACAGGAGGAACTTCTTTATGTATCTATTGTGACGTCTACTTTTTGTTACCATACCTGTTTGAGTCGTTTAGAGACTCAAATAGATTTTTAAAAAAAGAGTCGTTAAGCAATTTGTCATTTGATGATTCTTTTTTTAGAAGGCATATTTTGAGTCTCTAAACGACTCAAATTTATTAACGTGATTTCGGTCTTAAAATGACTCAATTTGAGTCATTACTGGGGTCAGCTAGCGACTGGATGAGTCCGACTTTGGTAACGACTCTAAATTCAAAAAAAATTTGCACAGGTTAAGAGTCGCTTGTGTAGTCACTTTGGGTGCAATCTGTATTTATAAATGGCCCGTTAGGTGCTATGTTACATGTTGTACAAAGCATGCGCCTTGGAGAGAGAGAGAGAGACAGACAGACAGACAGACAGACAGACGATAATACAAAGAGGAAAGCCACGACAATACAAAGAGGAACAAAGACAAATTGTGAGGGAGCGATAAGGCCAAGACAACATGGAGAAGGGGAGATGAGGAGAGCATAGGGAGACACATTGAGTGTGTTATAGTCTCATTTGTTTCTAAGAGATAGAGAAGGGAAAAGATGATCTACTTCTGATATGGAAGGATAAGAAAAGTGATAGAGTTAGAGAAGGGAAAAGACCACTTGAAGGATAAGAAAAGTGATAGAGATAGGGAAGGGAAAAGACCACCAGTAGTGCTATCGAAGGATAAGAAAAGTGAAAATAGAGTTTTAGGGTGTTCAAATATTCCACTCTAAAACTCCTTAAACCACTTTTTCCTCTCCTTGTACCATATCATTACACTATGTTACTTTTGTGTGCCATACATCCATTTGAAACGTTAAAACCTTGGCTTCTTCCAAAGAGAAATGTGTGGGAGTGAATCTTCCAGTGAAGATTACATTGACATTCTCATTTATCTCAACTCATTTATGCATTTTCAATTCGATTGAAGGTGGAAGTCTCATATTGGAAATCAAAGCAAGCGGTTTATAGATTTCACTGTCGCCGGTTACTCCATTGACTTGCTAAAGCATATCCTACACGCACTACGAAAGAATCTCGTAGTGCATGTAGCATGTCAATTACGGCGCTAAGGATAAACTATAATCCAAAGCAAATATGATGGAGAAGGGAAGTGCAAGAAATCACGTTAAAAATAACGTAATTTGAGCTGAGACGCAAATGGATCTCGGTGCTTAAAGTTCTAGCAGGATATTAATTAACAAGGCACAGAAGACGTTCCATACTAATTGTACCAGAAAAGATTCCCAATATACACGGGGTAATGATGATATTCAACGAGCTAACAGCAAGAATTCCTTGAGTTAACAGTAAGAATACATTGGTCGACAAAAATCTCTCGAAATCAGCTAACATAGGAATTGGTGAACCAAAATCTGTTCTCTAAGTCGTCCATATACACTGCATTGTAAACTTTAAAGAGTAGTGTTCATTGAGCTAGAGTATTCAACTCTGAATACTGAGTACAACACAAAAAAAGATCTTCCCAACCGCTTTTCTATGACGGATATTGATAGTATATAAGTCTCACTCAATGCTGAGTACAGCACAAAAAAACAGACCTTCTCAACAGCTTTTCTATGAAGGATAACGAAAACTATGCCTTACACTCCCTAACATCACAACATGCAGAGTTTGTCTCCATTCCGTGGCCATGAAGACTACTGCCCTCAACATTTCTCATTTGTAGTTAACCCGCCTGTGCCCTCGTTCTTCTTCGCTGCAGCTTGCGCCCTAGCCGCAAACCCACCTGCGTCGACACCTCCGTCTCCTGACTTGGCTTCTGCAGCCTGAATTCTGCCGGCTGCAGCCACCGTCATCGGCGACTTGGGCACGCTGCTAGTCGCCACGCTGCTGCCCTCCTTTTCATTCTCAGACAGTACCTGCATTGCCACCGAGACAACTGTACAGGTAGCAGGTACATAATTGTGTAGTAGTCAGTTGCTAAGTTGACTTATTTAATAGTATAGTCATTTACCTTTAGGAATATACAGATCCCGATGGTTGGAGAGCTGGGGTGCGCGCCCAGCTATTGGTTGACATCTTGGAGTTGGAGAGCTTTATTGGGTAGATAACCTATATATATATTTATTTATTTATTATTTTTTTTCATATAGGTGAAAGCTACTTAGGTTACATATATAAGTGAATAAACATGATATTATTTTCCTTTAGGGCGGTTCCCGACTCAAGTTTTGCAATGAATCTCCTCGGTCCAGCGTATGATGGGGTGGAACGTCTCAATCTTGGATATTTTGCCGTGAGTTCTCAGCGTCTTGCTGGGAATAATAGTCCCCAGACCATCTATGTGCGCTTCATTGGGTACCTGGAGCCGATGGGAACAGATGTATTTTATCGAGGGGCGAACGGAGACTTTGTATATGCATTTATGTACCACATACACACTCCTGTGCGCCAGCGTAAGTATTCTAATTAATGTGGAGTATTATTAAGACACAATTCTAAATTTTCCTTGATTTAATGATTATAATTCTTAAATGACCTTTTTGCCTTGCGTAGGTCGACGCCGCGCACGTGTGGTGGTGCGTGGGGTGGGACATAGACGTAGTCTATTTTCTTAGGGGACCTGATATAGACACTCTGTATGTAGATATATGAATTTGTAAGATTTTGTAGTACTCTTTTATAGAGCGTATATTTTGTTAGGTATGCTAATTTTAAGTAAATCTTATTTTGTTGTGTTTATTGAAGCATGCACATATACGTTTATACTCAAACAAATTCATAAATTCTATTTATTTATACTCAAACACGTTTATTTCAAAAAAAATCATGAATTCTATTTATTTATACTCAAACTAATGTATCCCCATAGACCAAGATTGATTGTGTTACAATCTAGCACTACATTGGCATACAATGCATTACGCACATAATCTTGCAAAATTCCATATATGAAAGCAAAGAGGGGATATGCATACAAACATGTTTAATACAAACAAATTCATGAATTTTATTTATTTATACTTAAACTAATGTATCCCATAAACCAACATTCATTGTGTTGCAATCTAGCACTACATTGGCATACAATGCATTACGCACGTAATCTTGCAAAGTTCCATGTATGAAAGCAGAGAGAGGATATGCATACAAACGTGTTTAATTCAAATAAATTCATGAATTTTATTTATTTACACTGAAACTAATGTATCCCATAAACCAAAATTGATTGTGTTGCAATCTAGCACTACATTGGCATACAATGCATTACGCACGTAATCTTGCAAAATTCCATGTATGAAAGCAGAGAGGGGATATGCATACAAACATGTTTAATTCAAACAAATTCATGAATTTTATGCACTTAATCTTGCAAATTTTTATGTATGAAAGCAGAGAGGGGGTTTTAGGAAAGCTGTTCGACAAAATTACACTGAGTGAGCCAAGCCAAGCGGTTCCAGTGTTGGAACTTCAGAATTTCTCTTTTGAAATTAAAGATCCCACCTTGAGACCCAGCAGAGCGGGTCTCCAACCCGTCGTAGACGGGTCAGGCTACTCGTTTCTATGAAGGATAACGAAAACTATGCCTTACACTCCCTAACATCACAACATGCAGAGTTTGTCTCCATTCCGTGGCCATGAAGACTACTGCCCTCAACATTTCTCATTTGTAGTTAACCCGCCTGTGCCCTCGTTCTTCTTCGCTGCAGCTTGCGCCCTAGCCGCAAACCCACCTGCGTCGACACCTCCGTCTCCTGACTTGGCTTCTGCAGCCTGAATTCTGCCGGCTGCAGCCACCGTCATCGGCGACTTGGGCACGCTGCTAGTCGCCACGCTGCTGCCCTCCTTTTCATTCTCAGACAGTACCTGCATTGCCGGGGTCTTGAAGCCATCCTTCCCAGCCATAGCCATAGCGTTCTCTCTCTGCAGCGAAAAAAAGCATTACAACAATCCTTGAATTCTACGTAATACTAAAAATTAAGTATGTGTTACAGTCGACTTCTTAAGCCCCATGCTGACGCTTATTCTCAAGAATAAAATTCGAGAAGCTAGTTTAATGAATTCAGGAGAGGAGACTGGTCGCTGTAACGTGAGGAAAAGCGAGCATAAGGAGAACTCACAAGAGAAAAACGGGTTGAGAACCGAATTGTCTGGAGGGTGCGGAACTGTATAAACTACCACCAAAGAGAGAACACCTTTATGACATGGAGAGAAGAAACCCATTCAACATACTTAAAAAGGAGCGAATGCAATTCTTCTAGCTGAAAGCTTCGGGAACCACCATTGCATTTTCTTCTCTATTGGTAGCACATCCAATCACGTCAAGTCTCTTACAGAAAGAATTTTTCTCCGCGGCACTTCAATCGCGTCAAAATAGAGTGCAGGAACACAATTTTAGCCACAAGTGGCTCCTAGCCTGCCTCGGAGTCTCGGACCATTTGAAGTCTAAAAGAATGTTGCAAGCCTTGTCAGATGTCGCTTCTTTCCTTCATAGTTCCTCACCCAAGAAATGACATCTTCTTTCCTTCATAGTTCCTTACCCAAGGATTATACCCATGTCATTTCCTTAGGAATTCCCATGCTAGGAAATCGATGCGTAATATTACAACTAATGATGATCCTCTACAAAGCAAAAAACGGAATGTGTTACTAACATATACATACGGCTTCTTCGTACCCTGGGAAACGTATACATACGGCTTCCTCGTACCCCTGCTTACCTCCGTTCTGTATTACAAGTATAAGCCTAGGAGGCAAGCATACCTCTCGTATGACATCATGACTTGATAGAAGGTTTACCCAAACTTTCATACTTAATGATGATTTTGTGTGTGTGTGTGTGTATTGCATCTCTCTTTATCATTCCCTTGTATAACTTTAGAGAGGCTTGTTAAGACCTATGTGGTCTCAACACATATATCATAGTATTATATGGAGATATTTGCTTAGATATATGAGCTGTTCATATATCATAGTATTATATGGAGATATTTGCTTAGATATATGAGCTTCGAATCTTCATCTACATATTAGTACATGGAGCTAGTGACCCGATCACGATGGATCTTTTGACTCTTTGAATGAATCTATATAGCTATGATTAGTTATTTGTTAGGGGCTACCTGATAGTACATATGCCATGTTCATTTGTTATAATGGGCTACTTGTAAGGGACATATGCCATGTACATAGTAGGATTAGAGGGCTGGAGGCATTGATTTTTCTTATCTCCTAGATGACAAAATATATCCTCATTTGTAATTGTTAGAAACATTCAACAAACACATATGGTATAAACGTATTGATGTACAATTTTTGACATGTGGCAAATCATTGTTAGATATATAAAGAAATAGAGATATGACACATCATTCCTTCTTGTCCATGGGAATCCATTGTGTGTAGTGGGGTTGTCCTTCCCTTTGTATGTGTATTTGATTCATTTTGTCCTACGTACTTAGAATGCCTAGCACCATGAGTAATATGTGTTCTTTCCTACTTGGTTGAGTGAGGATGAAAGATTAGTAACTCCTTTCTAGTTGTGTTTCATTGTTTGATTTATTTATAAGCTAATTTACTTGCATTGAGTAACTGAAGTTGGAGCTATACACATTTTGGGAGCAAATATGTGGCTTCAATTTTTCTTTGCACTTAGCAAGTAGAATAGCTTAAAGCATTTTAAAAGACTTTGGTTGGACACTATGTCTCTCTTAGATGCTTTGGCTTCGTGATAGAATGAACTTCAAGATGCCAAGGACAAAAAGAAAAGAAAATTCAACTATTATAAATAGCCTAATTATCATTATTTTGCAAATAGAAGCATATTGCTAATTATGAGCTAAAGAGAAAGGGCTACATAAACATGCACAATATTTCTCATTTGATGCTAAGGAAGCTTCTCAAGAGGATTTTGTGCAATATGAAGCAGACTCCATCTTTCTAAAACTTGATGGAAAGGATAGTTATAATGGGAAGGAGCAAGAGAGATGATGTTTTTATAGTAGTGGATGAAATTAAGGCCATTTAAGGATGTCATGTGAGCTATACCTATGCTTAAAGCTCGCTAAAGAAAAATCTCATTTTTATCCCAACTATCTTATGACTAGCCCATGATAATTGGGTTCCAAGATGATCATTGATGATTGTCTTATAAAGGTCCTAAAGAGGAATGTAACATTGTAGATTGGCCAATTTAACATAATAAAATATGTAGTACACATGCATTAGGTCCTAGAATCGTTAGAAAAGGGAAACATTTGCATGGGCATTTGATTTTAAATAATGGTAGGCATAAAAGAGCCATAGGCTAAGGGTAGAATAATGGGATATGCCCAAGGGATGTGATCCAAAGAGACATGAGAGGTTGGATCCTCTTGTATCATTCATGGTATGTATTTTGCATGCATATGTATTGTGGCTTGCAATGAGGATGTACAAAGAGTGTAGCAAAATACATTCACCTAGCACTTCTTTTACCTAGTTTGGAGGGCCAATCTATATAATATATATAATTGACATTGTCGTCTCTCTAAAACTTGACACCCTCTCTTTACATGTGTCATGTTTACAAAGCTCGGTTTAAAAAAAAAGTGGTGCGATTGAAGCAAAATTTCTAGGGAGAGTTGTGAATCCCTCTGCCTTCATTCGAATCTACTCCCATTGCAACCTTGCATCTTCTGTTAGCCTCCCTGAATCTCTTCTCTACATTCCATTTCCCCCCTCATCACAGCTTGGTTCTACTCCCATGGAATGCAACATAGAAGGTCTAGCAATAGGAGTAAGAAATGCTCCCATTGAATGCCTTCCTTCTCTCTTTACTACTTCCTAGGACCTAAAGAAATGCTATTGATGAATGCCTTCCTTCTCTCTTTTCTACTTCTTAGAACCTGATGGTTTTCAATAACTCCCCGTCTGTTCAAACCCAGATTTGCTGACATTTTTCCTCTTTGTTGAGGTCTTAGGAATGCTTGAATCTTAGGAAGCCGTCGTCATCGGTCACTTGGGCATGCATGATTAACTGTACGCTGTTGTATTTTATCATATGTGCTTGTCGAGAAGGGTGCCAAAAAGTGCATTGCACATTTGTGCAAAATGCCTACACGTTGGTGATCAAACTCTACACCTCACCTTTGTGAGGCTGCTACTCTACCACCACGCCATCCGTGCACATGTGTGTGTAGTTTTTGCACATATGTGATCATGTATGTGCACCCGCAACTACAGCATCAAAAAATCGCCTCCGGTTGGATGGGGCCTGCTGTCGCACGGAAACGACAAATGGAGCAGGCTTAAATTTATTATTTGGGCATTCTACTGACGTCCTTTTCCTTCTCAGGCAATACGTGCATTACTAGGGTGTTGATGCCATTCTTCACAGCCATTGCCATAGCATTCTCTCTTAGTTAAGCTAGTCTACAATGGAAAAAAAATACAACAATACTGAACTTTATGTAATACCAAAATAGTACATACGTGTTTCAACTACTTTTTGGCCTTCCTGAGGGGGAGGCTATAGTGACGGTTTTGTGGTGTTTGGAGATGGTAAAATACCATTCGAGGCGATGCATTGTTGGTCATGCATGATTGGGTGTTGATTGACACGTATTTGCTCACAGGGGTTTAAATGGCTTAGGATTCAATGGCTGTAATGTAGCGCCACGTGGTACTATTACCCTAGATTGCTGATGAGGCGCATAGAGGGAGTGCATGTTTTCGGTGCAGAGGCCTCGGCATAGGCCGCGTGGGAATTCTTGCCACATGTCTCCATGTAGAACTATTTGTCTGGTCTTTGGCTCTAGTGACCTCGTGGTTGGTATGATGTGTGTGCACCGTTTTTGACCAATCGGAGACGAATCTACATGTAGATTCGTCGATGGACAAAACTCCTTCAAACGAAGTTTCTACACCTTTTAGGTATCGACAGAGGATGGGAAGGAGAAAAAGACTAGCAATTGTCATCCATGGGGATCGTTCTTCATAGAGCTTGAGGGCACTTCATCTATCCCAGGCGTCATGGAGCCAATCACCACGTGAGGGGCTCTCAATTGTTGGTTGGAGGCGTCAATAGTCTTCCACGCATTTTTGTTTGTCTGGTTGGTCATTTGGGTGATGCAAGTGATACGCGAGCGGCTGTCAATCATGATTGGAGGCATCAGCAGTCTTCCATGCACTTCTGTTTGTTCTGCTAGTCATTTGGATGATGCATGGCCATTTGTGCCATGCAAGTGATGCATATATAGGTGTTGAGAGATGGTTTGAGTTGCCAGCCTTGCTTGAGGTATGTATGCATCTCTTCGAACTCTGAATGGTGGATGGCATTCAAATTCATCTATTGGATTTTGGAAGGGGTAATCGATTGAGGCTCCCCATGAGAAAGGGTTCACTATTCCCGTGATGGAGGTGAGGGACATACAGGTGTTGAAACCTCTGTTGTGCTGCCAGCGTCGGCAGAGTTATGTAGGTATCCCTTCCAGTACGAACGGTCTATGGTGGTAACATTTATATCTTTGAGGGTCGAAGGGGTAACTTGGGATCCTCCGCATTAGAATACATATTAAAGGCCATTGGTGCTTCACGGTTGTTAATTGTTGTTGTTTGTCTAGTTCACACCTTGCCTGATCACCCCCTTCTCATCTTCTTCAAATTAGTCGGTACAGTTATAATGGCTTTCAATCTTGCTATGCCCTCCGAGTCGATGGAGAGTGACAATCTTAAATTTAAACAGGGTAACCCATCTTTTGACTTTATCTTGTACTTCGTTCCTTCCTTTAAATATATGTTTGCATACCTATTTTGATATTTGTTTGCCTCTATTTGTTTGTAGAATTCAAGAAGTTTCTCGAGTCTAGTAAGATAGTAGTTGCTGAAGAAAACATGGAAGATAATACAGGTAGGATTGCCTATGGTTGTGCTATTCAACTTTCTTAAAGTTAGAAACTTATGGTATCACCCATAGTTAGTTGATGACTGTGTTTGTCATTGTGTAGTTGTAGAGTCTTTGGTTGAAGTGAAGGAAGAACCAGTTGATTGCGACTTTCACATGACAGATTTGGCAGACCAAGGAAGTCTGTGGAAGTGAAGGAGGAAGTGGAAGAAAGTTTGGAGCCAGTGAAAGAAGAGGTGGAGAGTTTGGAATTTAGGATGGCCGATTGTGAAGACTTAAATATAAACAGCTTTCATGAGCATGGTAAGTGATTTACTTACGGGTGATCTTTGCATCAACTTCATTTTCTGGTGTGTTAACAACAAATGGGATTTGCGTTCATTGGATCCAAGAAGCTTTTGCGGTGCTGCTCGAAGTGCTCAACGTTTAGATGTGTGGTTGGGAAAATGCCCCATGAAGGATCACGGGTTTTCATTTTGTGGGAATCAAACTATTAAAGGTCTAGCATTCTGCTAAGCGTTTTGCAAGTCCGTTAGCTTTGTTTTTGCTTGTGCATTGTTTTAAATTTATGTCATTGTAGCAGCTTCACCTACATACTTCTGTCCAATCCACTTTTCTGATCTTGATAAAGCTCGTGAGATTGCAAATGGCTCTTCTAAAGATGTGAAGGTACATCGGCAAAAACTTATGGAGACTAAGAAAGAAAAAAAGACGTTGAAAAGATCTTTTTAGAATGCTATGAAGTTTGCTTATGAAGAAGGTATGATTTTTTTTTTGCACTTTATCTCAGCTCGTGTGCCAATATTCCTTTTGTTTTGCAAAATTTCATACAGGTCGTCATCTTGTGCTTTTCTTTGCAGGGTATTTCTTTAAAAATCCCCGCTTATCATCTTATTATACAAAGTATAGTGATTGTTGCCATATACTCACAATATTGTAGGTGCTTGTGCAAGGGTTTCATCATTATTATAGTTTAGTATAGGATGTGTGTGATAGGTTGGTGCAATCACAGTTTTGTTGAATTGCTAGATTTTGTATTGGGGACTCAAAAAGAAGCGAAATAAGAGAAGCATTTGCAATACTTTACATATATTTCACTTGTCTTTCTTTTTTAATAATGTCTTTTTTCAAATGTGCTATCAATACTTGGTACATTACATATAGTTTCATTTTGAGAGAATAATGAAGCGCTTAAAACTTTTTTAAATTAGGGTGGCTTATACTTTTAAAACAATTACTTTTAAGCTCAAGTTTTGCAATAGTTTCTTACTTTAATTTTTTTCATTTACTTCCAGCTTCAAAATGATCATGCAAAAAAATTGACTCCAATCATGATGTAACTTCAAACCCACCAAGTAGAGATAGGTTATAAAACGCAGTTCCTCCCCATAGTAGCCAATATAGTGTTGGTCCCATTGTTCCTTTAGGTGAAAACTTTGTCTCGTTAAAGGAAATTCATTCCCGATGCTGTCTATAGATCGCTTATCTAAGTTCATACGGCATCGTTTTGCCTTTGAGTGCAAGCTCTTAGCCAAGTATGGGACATTTAGAACTCGCAACGGGCAAGTCTTAAGCACCATGCAGGGCCAAGACTAGGTGAGCATTGAGCACTGGCATTGCAAGTCATACACAGGGAGCCGTTTGAGGGTAACATTGCATTTCTTCCAGAGACAACCATCACAGTGTATTTTCCATGGGCATCCTCAACCATAAAGTATGGTTGAAGCAACATATCTAGTGTTGCTAGGATGATTGCCTTTGTCGTAATCAAATTATTATTTTGGATGGCTTGCACAATGAGGATAGAGCTGTGCTAAGTGGATGCAGATATATTAAGTTTTTTTATAGCTATTGCTCCTTCCATGTTGCTTTTTTCATGCTAAACATATGTACACTGGTCATCTCATTTCCTAACACAGTTTCTTCGAGTAAAGAGTGCCCAGGCTTAGCTCATACAAGAATTCCATGACAATGGCTATGATTCCATGACAATGGCATAGCCATGCATACTCTTCGGAGTGTGTCTTACATGCAGGCACATGATTCATTGTGCGTCTTTGACTTCACGATCTTGGGGGATGTACCCGAAGGCAACCAAAGAGAGAAATTGCAACAAGTCTTCATTGCACAAGTGTCTGACCTAGGATATGGTGGAAGGGTAATATTTGGTTCTTTTTTAAAAATGTTGTGATGTTCATAGGTTGCATATCCTAATCGACCTTCATTCTATCCCACGTGCATGGTATTTTCACTTCACTTGCTTGAGCAACCAATTGGTGGATTGCATTTGTTCTATTTGCTCCGAAAATCATGTTAGTAGAGATCCAGCTACGCCTTTCTGTTTCACATGTGATTATTCTCATCCAATTCTATATCTAGCATCTTTGAAGGACAGCATTGTTATGGAAGATGGATCAAATATTGCAGTGCTAATTAGAGGAGCGCATGTTGATGATGTCTTGTGCTTGGAGGTTCCATTCATTGCACTCTATGACAACAACATCTTACGTGTTTGTACACTGTTGGAGATGAAGCCCACCGACTATTTCAATATAAATAGCTCTGGCCACGTCATAGCGTTTGATGCTGAGTGACAATAGTTTGAATAGTTCCACAGTGTTTGTTTGTTGCTTTTGAGTATTCTAGAGAGGCGCTTGTGCCCTCAACCTAGCTTGCTTACTTTCCAACATGTTTATTGTAATTGCCTTTGCCTTGATGTTGCAATAAAGAAGTTTTGAGTGTGTTCACTTGGTGTTTCAAAACCTATCTCCTTTGCAAGATTATGTTATGTATCTAAGATTTGCGCGTGTTGTTTTGTAAACATTTTGAACTTGTAAGCATACAATCACGTTTACTATGTCGATAGATCTTATAAAGCTTGCAAACTGGCCTTTGCAAATTTGATTTTCATAAAATCAAAGCATTCCATGATTAGTATCAATTTAACACAGCTATCATCAAGTGCATTGAGGAATTTGTTCCAAACAATATGTATGAAGAACTACTCAACATGTTATGCACATCAATTGCAACATCGGACAGGTTGGAAACAACTCCATGGTTTTGATTTAGTAGGATTTTTCATAACTTACAATCCACAACAATTGCACAATGTGATATTGCATTACTTGTTGAAATATGATCTTCTTCTCGATTTATTCTGCATGATGCACTTGTCCGTTTCTCACAAAAACTTCAACTTCACTTTGAAGTGCTTCTAGCTAATGAAAACAAAGTAGTCACACTTTTTTAAGTTGGAATACCGTTAATAGTGGAATCACATCTCATCTTAATTGATGAGTCAGTGGATCCTACAACAATTTCTCCTCTTTTTACAATAACAAAGAAGAGAAAGTATGTGTCATGGACACCTGAGGACGAACAAACACTAAAGCTACTGCTACACAATTTCAAAGCCAGTTCAACAAGGGACTTAGCGAACAAGTTCTTAGCAATCTCTCAATCAACAATGCATACAATCATAGCTATAATGAATAAATTGTATAGGCTCAGAGCTATTAACACAATTGCATAGTGTAACGACATGGAGTTCTCTCCACAACCGGCCAAGAGGAGAAAAGTTAGCACATCAAAATCAATATGATCTAGCATTGGATATGCACTTTCCCTAGAAGGAAAGTGCATATCCAATATGATCTAGCACATCAATATGATCTAGCATTGGATATGCACTTTCCCTAGAAGGAAAAAATTACTAGCAGAGCCATGTACAAAACGTACAAAATAATGGAAAACACAAAGTACCAGCAACACCTATTGGTCAATGACATTGCACTGAAGAAAATAAATAATCCAGAAAAACAAATCAAAATATTTCTCTCTGGCAATGCAAGGATAGGAAAGACATAGTGCTACTTCTACTAGTACCGATGTTGCTTCGTCACAACATAGACAAGCAAACAAACGACATATACAAGCCCAGGGCACTCCTCCTAGCATACACAATCAAGGCTGCATACAACATTGGTGGTTCTACAATTCACTCTGCCCTTCATCTGCACTACTAGTAACCAAGTACACAGGTCTGTCCCCTGAAAAGCTGCAATCATTAGCAAAACTATATGCGAAATTAGAACAGGTAGTCATTGACGAGATATCATTGGTCTGGTAAAACACATTCACAGTAATCGGCATGCATATGCGAGAAATTAAACACAACCACTTAGAACCATTTGGAGGTGAAGACCTTTGCCAACCAAGCCCAACCAAAGACCGCCGTTGGATTTTCTCAAAAAAAGCAGGGGAGCTAGTACCTACAAATACCATTTGGAAAGAAAACATCAATTACTACAAGCTCACTCAACCAATGAGACAACAAAATAAAGAATACATTCAAACCTTAAATAGAATACGAGTTGGCAAGCAAACAATGGAGGACCTCATAACCATAAACGACAAATACCATCGAAACCAAAAAAGAAAGAGCATACTCTACACTTATACAAATGCACTAAAAGACAAGCACAATGCCAAAGTTTTCGATGTACTCAAAGGAGAGGCTCATTTCCTAAATGCGATAGATAAAAAGCATAACACATGCAACAAAACAATAAATATACCAAGTGATCCAAAGTGCATAGGAGGGCTTCACACCCAAATACGGCTTAAAGAAGGAATGATTGTGGAAATTTGCTCAGGTAACTTAGACGTTTTGGATGGAATAGTGAATGGAGCAGATGGATTATTCATGGGATATACCAAAATGAAAAACAAACCTCTTGTGTGGATATAGTTTTCAGATCAAAAAATAGGAAAAAGAACACGCTACAAAAACAAAGATATTTATGACACATACACACCAACAACATGGACACCGATCACACAAATACAAAGAGAATTCAAGGTGGGGAAAAACCAACTAAACACTGTAACAAGAACACAATTTCCTATCCAACCAGCATCTGTAAGAGCAATCCACCGATCACAAGGACTAACATTGGACCAACTTGCATTTGACCCAACACATATACGAACACATGGCTTGGTATATATTGCATTGTCAAGAATACATGACCCGAGTAACTTATACTTACTAACAAAAATAGATCCACAACACATCAAAGTCGACACACAGGTATTGTAAGAAATAGATAGACTACAAAAACAATTAGCATGGCATTTTCAACAAATAGATTGGCAAACATTTGGAAAAGATAAAATAAATATTCAATCATGAAACACAAGATCCTTTGTAAAACATAAGCACAATATATGAGCAAACCAACAACATCATGGCAGCAAACACAATTTGCTTTCAAGAAACACATGCGACAAAGAATAATATACTGCAACTACATGGATTTGGACATATTCATAGAGAAGATGGATATGGAATAGCGACATACTACAACAAAAAAATTAAACCAATAGAAAGCCATTAAAAAATAAAAGATGAAGCTGAGTGCTTACTTACAATTTTCGAGACAATAGAAAACCTAAAAATACAAATATACAATGTCTACCGTACATCCAAAATAAAAAACAGAAAACATTCTTCAATGCTTGACAGAATTGAATAACACATGCAACATAAAATAATGTCACTTACATCATTGGGGACTTTAACATAGACTTCCATAAACCAACAACTCAACTGCCAATGGTATAAGAATTTATGAAGGAAATCCATATGTTAATAAAATCACCAACAACTATATATGGATCGACTATAGACCATATTTGGACAAATAACGACATAAAAAACCTTGTATACAAAATAAACTTTGCCTATTGGTCAGATCACTCAATTGTTTACACGATAATTTAAAACAAAGATAACAATATCTATTTTCACAAACAAAGAAATGTCATTTTAAGTGATTGGTCAACTGTTTGATCTCCCATTACTTTGATTTCTCTCTCTCTCACTCAATTTCTCTCACTTTGGGCAGGCCCATTGAATACTACTAGTATTCGTGAACCTTGTTAAGCACCATGCTCATGCTCATTCTCAATGTTAAAATCCGAGAAGCTAGTTTAAAGGGGTTTAATGAATTCACTAAAGGAGACTAGTCGCTCTGAGGTGAGCAAAAGCGAGGATAAACATACTTAAATAGGCATGAATGCACTTCTTCTAGCTCAAAGCTTCTGGAACCACCAGTACATTTTCTTCTCTATTGGTAGCACTTCCAATCACATCAAGTCTCTTACAAAGATAATATTTTCTCAGTGGCAGTTCAACCATGTCAAATATTTTCTCAATGGTAGTCAATCTCAGTTCAGTCACGTGAAAATGCATTAGCTAGAGTGCAGGAGCACAATTTTAGGCGCAAGCAGCTCCAAGAATCCAGAATTTACAACTGTTTGTTGATGTTTCGTGAGAACAAAGCATACTTGAGACCCAAACCGAATATCTGAGTGTGTAAATTGCTCAGTCTCCAAGTCGACGATGATGGCATGCCAGAGAATGTTTCGAGCCTATTAATGTCGCTTCTTTCCTTCATAGTTCCTCAGCCAATAAATCTATCCATGTCATTTCTTTTGGATTTCGCATGCTAGTAAATCTTTGCTTGCACATTACAACTAATGATGATCCTTTGTAACAAAGAGAGAACAAGTTCAAGATTCTTCAATGGGCCTGCCAATTGGAAGGGTTTTTTTAAATAAAAAGGTCGCTTGCGATGAGCCGGTCAATGGCTCGGTTTTTTGTAAATATTGCCCTTTTTTTCCCGGTATCAATTTTGTAAATATGGCCTCTTTTTGGGGGGGGTCAAGTAAAGCATTCTTTGTATTTTTTAATCCTTGTATTGTTGTATATAGGAGCAAATGGTCAAACCAGTAAGTGTAATTAGTTCCGGTTTTAGAGTGCTCTTGTTTCGAGTTTGTCCATATGCACGATCAATAGTGGACTCGTGTATTGTTGTGCTTTCGAAAATCAATTGTCTCATCCCGTTGTTTTGCAATAGTTCTTTTAATCTCATTGCTGGTTTTTTGTTTGAATTGTAGTCGATGTTAAAGTCACCCACAAGGATTACGATCACGTTTTCATGTTTGTGTTAATGGGTTATTAATGTTCGTTAATTACCACAACACAAAGCAACTATAGACGTGCTTGATAGATGCGCAAAATAGCGGGCACGTCTATAGGCATTGCTTGAATAGAGAAATTATGGGCGCGTCTAATAGCGCATCTAACAGCTCGTCTATTTGCGTGTGTATTAACACGTCTATTTGTGCATCTACACTAAGAAAATACGGGCCCGTCTAACATTGCATTTATCAGCGCATCTACTTACACGTGTATTAGCACGTCTATTCGCAGGTTTACACTGAAAATTAGACATGTATTTAGATGCAAAACAAAGAATACAAAAAGTGAGATTTTGGTGTACATCATTGCTTTCCAAACATTGCCCATGATTACCAAAGCACATAATTTTAACAAAAACATCAATGCTTTTTTGCAAGCCCACATATACAAAAATTAAGTGAGGTGAGGAGAATGAGACAATATGTAAAATACTTTTGCCAATATCAATGATGGGCTATGGTTCAATCTCATCCTTAATGAGATCAACCCTTGCCAAACTATCTACTTCAAAATCCAAACAAGTGTTTAGATCTACAAATACATTCAACCCACTACTACTTGTGCTACTCATGTGCTCATCGAAATCAGCATCACCAATGGTAGGCTCATCCTCACGGGTAATGGCCTCAATATCTGTATCTCCTATCTCATGATCATCCTCCTCTCTCGTATCACGGTCATCATCACGTCCATGGCCATGATCATCCTCCATATGCTCCATATAAGTAAATGTACTATACATCACTTTGGAACATGGCATAATAGGTATGACATGCCACCATCTATTATTATCCACCATTGGTTGATAGACAACCTAATTCAAACACAAATATTTAAAAGCGAGTATTTTTATATGTATGCACAGTACCTGTTCACATTGTTGCGGTAGTACTAGTGTGTCCTTCCTACTTTGCCAAAACTTTGTGGAGTCAATAGATACAAAGCCACTTGCATGGTGTTTGATTGTTGCATTAGGCCTCTTTCCACCATGTCCTTAAACCACTTTACATCCAAAACATACACAAAGAAGCGTCAAAAGTCAAGCTTAATAATATCTTGGATTATGCCACAATAATCATCCATGGCTCCATTGGCTCCCTCAAAGCTAGCAATGATGCCACAATCTTGTGTGTTTCTCTTATCATCAATCCGTTGTGTTCGAATATGCTTGCCCTCACACCATATAGCATTGAACATAGTGCACTACACCAAGAAAAAATCAATTAAATAAGCAATCTAAATTATTGAAAGCTCCTAACTTATGCATAACATTCTATATACCGACCTTGCTCATGCATCCCCTAGCATACTCCCATTCTTCCATTGTGATATGCATCCCCTCGTCTTTCTCTGCTTTGTCCATTTCATCAAGTAGCCAATCCACATGAATATCCTTGGGAAGTGCTCTTAGATACTGAGGGTATGGCACACGAGATCCATGGTGTGTACGAAAGAGGGCCCTTTCTTCTTGTCTTCTTGCCTTTGCATCCTCGTATCTTGTCACCCACCTTTTCATCACATCACTATTAAGCACGCAATAGAGGTTGATACTATTATGCAACTCCGTGTCTATTACTTTGTTGTGTCCTTTCACTTGAGTCACAATAGAGGTCATCCTTAGGTCTTCATCATCTCTCCATAGTCGTGGGAGAGAGCTATCCACATCAACAAGAAACTCAGAAATATATACAAGTGAATCTTGTACCAACCAACCCTCAGCCATGCTACCTTTGGGTCTTGCATTTTGTCTCACGAAGCCCTTCAAGGTCTTCATGAAGCACTCGAGGAAGAACAACCATCGTGCATGTATAGTACCACATATAGCAATCTCATCCACCAAATGCACTAGTCTTGTGAGAATAGAACGTGGAAATGTCTCCTCCACTAAACAAACCACCTCCACTGACATAACTCGAGCATTCTAAAGTGTGGTGGGATCTATTTCCTTTGAGCTCACATACCTAGCAATGAAAAAGTACACCATATTAGTAATATGAACACCTTGCATGCATGGAGCATTGATACGCATCATATTTTGTATCATGTAAAGTGCCTCACAAGCTCGCCCATCTTATAAATACAATCTTTCACATCCTTCGATGCACTACGTGAAATGCTAGTAGGTAGTATGAACTGAACCCACGAGGAGGTGGTTGATTAGTTGCTTATAATTATTCACTCACAAATTTGAAAGGAAAAAGATATTATGCACATAAAATACTTACTTGGAGCATCTTGTGCCAATCATGAGATTTTAAGCCATATAATTGCTCTACACCTCTTTTCTTGCTCTTTGTAAAGGCTCCCTTCAAACAGCTCATGCATCTAGTGGGAGTAAGAATTGTAGTAATAGTGTGGTTCACCGTCGCCATCTCTAGCTTTGATAACCTCCACGGTGCACGAGGTAAAAAAACACGTCCATTTGGTCTCTCTTGTGGCCAAGCTTCACGCATCCTCCCTGTGGTATGTAGATCCTCCCTTATGCCTACGGAATCTCGTGTCCCATTCAAATGCTCCCAAATGGTAGATGCCACATTCTTGAAGATATGCATGGGATCAAGCAGGTGATTCATCTTGAGGTGGGACCAATATGGTAAATGATAAAAGATGGAGTAACTAAACAAAATAAAGTGTTAGCGGGCAATCTTTATTTCCAGCCAATATAGCACACAATAATTACAAACCCTTACTGGCTCATGCCAAGTGGTGGAGTCGTGGAACCGTCCCAAATTCTCATCCAATCTCCCACGGTGAGTGATTATGGGAGGACTTCATTCCAAGGGGCAACATATCTAGGATGATCAGGTGTGAGAAATCGATGGTGATTCTCATAGATGACCTTATTCAATGCATCTGCCCATGAGGCAACTAGCGAAGGACCACAAACAGGACATGCATGGTAACCCGATGTAGTGAGACCTGAACAATAGACGCAATTATGAGTTAAAGGTGGGTTTAGGGTGCCACATCTTTTGCCTATTCATAATTAGAAGTGCAATGCGTACCTGAACATTCGCCATAGTAAGGGAAGTCATGCATCGTCCACATCAAGACTGCTTTGCAGTTGAAGTCTCGTGACGAGGGAGGCCTTCTCACATCATGTACCTCGATACCTCTCCAAAGCATCTCTAGCTCGTCAATCAAAGGCTCCAAATAAACATCAGGATTTTTGACTTTATGTTTCCCTAGAATTAGAAGGGACAGCATAACATGTCCTTTCTTAATAGCCATAGAGGGTGGAAGATTATAATTCACCAATATCACTGGCCATACACTGTAAGAGGTGCTTTTGAGACCAAATGGGTTCACACCGTCCATACCCAATCCAAGTCTCAAGCTCCTAGGTTCTTCCTTGAAGCTTGGCCATGTGTCTTCAATATGCTTCTACGTAGGAGAGTCTAGTGCAGGAGTTCTCCACTTGCCATCGGTTGATCGATGGGAGGAATGCCATGACATGAGCTCTACAATGGATTTGCACTTGAACATATGTTGGATGCGAGGTATTATGGGAAAATGTTGCAGAACCTTATGAGGCACATCCAAAGTTTTGAGATCTGCTCTATATCTTGCCTCTCCATAAGTAGGGCACTCTCTTGCATCCTTATGTAGTCGACGAAACAAAACGCAATCGTTGACACATGCATGGATGCACTTGTAATCTAATCCTCCAAGAGAGGTCATGTTGCCTTGCCATATCCCTTGAGGTCGGTAATTTATTCTCCCTTGGAAGCATTTTATACAATAGCCTACACGTGAAGACCATAAATGAGGAAAAGCATTCGAGTAATTGACCCACTAGCATAATTCACCATGTTTGCAAAATAGACTTTAAAGCTTACTTGAGTAATGCATTCAAACTTGCATTGCTCCATCCATAGATGGTTTGCAAGTTTAGTAACTCAAGGGAGGCACGTAGAACAAAGAATGTGCACCCCTCAAACAGTGGAGTCGATGCTGCAGTAAAAAGATCATCCTGCTCCATGCTATCATCCCTCCCTTGATGGACATATAAAATATCCCACACCATATCACCAAGCACCTCCTCCTCCACGGCTTCATGGGGTAATGGCGGAGGGCTACTATCACCATCACTCCATGCATCCGTAATGGTCCCTCCTGAAGATCCCACCTCATATCACCAACGCTTCGCCTCCTCACGGCGAGCATAGGGCAACATATGCAAGTGTGGCACTGCATCCTGTATCAAATTAAAACGGGATCATAACTCAAACATATGAACAACCATAGGTATCTCAATCAATCTTAACTCTTTAATACTTACCATGTTTACGGTCGCATCCCATTCTCCATACTTTGAGATGTGATTGAGTGTAATCCTGCATGCACGATACATGTTTCCTCGACATCGATCACACATACATTTGATTTTTTGCTCCAACCACATTTTGCGATGGTGGATACGGAGGGATTCATCCTCATTGGAGCTGCTTGTTGAAGATGAAGACATCCTACAAACAAACAACCCAAAAAATTTTGCTTTTCTTCAGATATTTAATTTTAAACTATGTGGCACGTCTAAAACCGCGTCTGTCTGTTCTGTGGTGCGCATTTACAAGCGCGTCTAAAACCGTGTCTGTCTATTCTATGGTGCACATCTACAAGCGCATCTAAAACCACGTTTGCTTTGTGTATTTAGATGCATGTATAGATGCAGTTTTTAAATCTGCTTTGAGCGCACTCGCTTTGCCTTTCTTCACATTACTTATACTTCGCACGGCTTGCTTGCTTTGCTATTAGCTGATCCACAATTTCAATGCTTAAGAGGAAGGCACCCAAACTTACTTCCAAGCTTACACTTAAGAGAAAGGCACCCACACTTACTTCCAAGCTTACACTTAAGAGGAAGGCACCCACACTTACTTCCAAGCTTAAAGGAGAAGAGGGCGAACAAGGAAGAGAAGCAACTTTGAAAAAGGAGAAGAAGCTTCCATACCTCTATCCAAGGTAAGTCTTTTTACAGTTGATCTTTTTTGGAAGTTTGCTCTCTTTGGATTTGTACTTTCTCGTATCCAAGAAACGCATGATTTTGGTATCAGTGTTACATTTTTGTGTCAGGCACATGTTCTTTTCTACTTTTTAAAAAAGTCCATTTGTTGGAGCGCATCTATAGGTGCGTCTCAGAGTGCATCTAAAACCGCATCTACAGGCACGTCTAGACGCACGTCTAGCCTATTTGCAAACATAGACAGCCGCATCTATAGACGCACTATTATATTCGAAAATAGACGCATTTATAGACACGCTCCGACAGTAATCTTTTCTTCCTTTCCTCTTTCTTCTCAGCTCATCAATAATCATCTTTTTTTCTTTTTTCCAGTTCATCATGTGGCCAGGAAGCTCTTCGAGCTCACTTGATCTCCGAGAGTCTATTTTTAGGGACTTACATAACCTTTTAGGGCACCCTCCTAGTCCCGCGGAGTTATACGGGTATATGACAGGTACTCTAAACACCCCCCAGGAGTCGGCACTATAGACTCCAAACCACCCCACACCAACTGAGATTACCCCAGCGTAGTGAGCACAGCCCAGTCGGCTACACAGCTGAGGCCCTTCTCCCATGCCATCTTATGCCCCTTCCCCCATGCTGTCTTATGCCCCTTCCGCCATGCCATCTTATGCCCCTTCCCCCATACCGTCAGGAGGTCCTTCTGTCTTGCAGAGCCGTCGGTGTACTCCTGTGCAATCGAGACTCGGTTCTTCAGCTACGAGTGGTCCACGTAGTCTCGTGCAGTCTCCAGCTATGAGCAGCCAACGTACTAGCTCGACACGACACGGTAGCAGGTGTAGTAGTAGGGAGAGCGGTGGGGGATGCATGGCACAGTGCTTTGGGAGGGGTGGTAGTGGGGATGATGATGATCAGATGATTTAGACGTGCCTCTGGGTGATGGTACGATATTCTATGACATCACTCAGACAGGAGGCATCTTGATGGATGCACAGGGGAAGGACATCATGGCCTTCATGCACTCTGTAATTGCTAACAATTATAGAGATTGCTTTATTCACTACAAAGACCAGCCAAAGAGGTTGGCTGATGAGACCCTCACTGTTGTTCGCTCTAGGTATCCTAACCCCCCCAATCGTCAATTCACAAATAAATGGGCTAAGTCAAAGATTGTTACAATACTTGGCAATAAAAGATCTTCGCTTTTAAGAGGCAGGCACTAGCGGAGCTTGCCAAACTCGAGGGAGGTCAACCGCCAAGGGGCCCGCCCCACACCACCCCGCCCCACACCGCTCACAAGTGTGAGTGGAAGAAAGCAATGAAGTCAGCGAGGGAGGACCCCAGTCTGCAGCACGTGGAGGCACGAAGGATCCAGATGGAGGAATATGGAAGCGTGCATTTTGGAGCAGGGGGTGTTGAATCATGGGAGGCCCAATTTGTAAGTATCGATCTCAAATTATATTCTTATGTAGTTTATTAGGGGGTCATTTCTTTGTACAAACCCCTCCGCAAATTGTGTCATCTTGTAGCTTGATATCATGGGCCGATACCCTATTCCTATCGAGACAGCCTACCACCGCCACCATCGCAGAGAGGAGATACATGGAAGCACTTCTATCATGACGGATTCATTACTGAGGAGCAGTATATCCCGGCTACTGGAGCGGCCCCCCAGGTATTTGAAAGTAATTAAATAATGTCAATATTATAAGTAAAGATTTGATTTTTCATACATTGATATATGTTGTCCCTTGTTTACAGGTCCCTGCACAAGAAGACGAGGAAGAAGACGAGGAAGGAGGCGGAGAAGGGAGCGTAGAAAGGAGCGTGGAAGAGAGCGAGGATTGGAGCAAGGATTAGTCGTAGAAGAAGTGTACTCTTCCAAGTAGCATGAAAACAACGTGATCACGTAGGTTACCGGGATAAATCACCAGTAAACTAGATAAATGTACCATCGGTACCCAAGACACTCCCGGTGGTAGAACTAATATTCTCGATGATAATATTAATTGTCCCGGTGATGTAAATACCGGTGGTAATATATACCATTGGGATAATTAATATTACCACTGGGAATATTAGTTCTACTGCCAGTAGTGTCTTGGGTACCGATGGTGTTGTGGGGTGTAGATTCCCAGTTTCTCGCATGCCCCAAGGCTATATATCGATGGAAATGTTGATAGAGGCTCGTCATTCGATCCGGCTGTGGTTCATATCCTGATAAGTTGGGAAAGAAAGTGAACCACGATTTGGATCTGAATAGTTGTAACGCTAAGTGGGTTAGAGTGAGTCAGCATTTATTATACCTTTGGGTGTGGTTTGCTCATCTGATTCCTTACGTCATGGAGAAATTATAGACTACGAACACGAGGGCTAGTGGATGTGAGTGTTTGTTGTGTGTTCTTGAGGGTGGTCCATACTCCGACTCCTTGCATTTTGGGGAACTTGCAGACCACAATCAAGAGTGCCAATGAACATGATTGTTAGTGAGCAGTCTTGACTCTTAAGGTAAGGGCCTTAGGTATGGAGAGAAGGGGGAGACGAGATGGCACTGACGAGCAGAAATATGGCATGTGTTGCAACTACAATTGCATGATAAAATATGCTTGAAATTAGAAATGCTCATTCACAATCTTCAAGACGAGTTGTGACTAGGCAAAGTGTGGATGCATCGAGTCATGCCCATGCTAGTATTGATATGCCTGAAAATGTTCCCAGGGTTGAAGAAGGAGTTGCAGAAGAGGATCTCATTGCTGAAATGGGCACTACCCCAATGTTTGATCCACCCTGTGAGGTTGTTAACCAAGATACAAGGAGAGGATTTATGCGGGTGTCACAATCCTCTCAAAGAGTTGTTCCACGTGCACAGGGGAAAAAACATGTGACATGGTCTAGAGTGGGACTTTCTTATTAATATTCATGATTACGTTGAGTGGAAATGCAAGTATTATGGAATACAAAAATCTAGGGGAGCACCTTGCATAAGGGGCCACTTGCTTGGTGACTCAAGAAAAAGCATTCAGCATTGTGTGACCCCAAGAGCTATTGTAGCAGCTCGCACCTTGATAGAGAAGATGCAAGCTTCTGGAAAAATATGAAGAAGATAAATTTGGGAAAGTCAAGGTATAAGTGGAGCAGAGTTTGTAAGCATACATGGAGATGAAAGTACTAGTGTTGCAGGCTCCCATGCCATAACTCCTTGTGTGGATACTAGCATGCAAGATAGATCACCAGCTATGGCTCTTGAAGCTAGATCGACAACTGCTACTCCTAACTTGAGGCAACCCATGATAGTTGAGAGCATCTGGGTTCAAGACTTGGAGAATGCACAATATGTACTTGGTAGATCAATCTTGCGATCAAGATATCCGCTGAGTATGGTCGATACCGATGATATGAGAGGGGCATGGAATTACATTTCTAACTATGGGCCGCCTTCTTACCACACATTGCATATGTCATTGTTAGATAAGGCATATGCAAAGGAGAAAGAGCACATAAATCGTAGCATTTTCGAGCAACTGCATAACACCAGATGCACAATTGTCTCAGATAGGTGGACAAGCATCAAACTCCATGCTTTATTGAATGTGATGGTTATATCATCACATTGGGAGGCCTTCCACACATCGATTGATGCCTCATGTGAGAAGTCGGGGACCTATATGGTTGGTGTATTATCCAAGTTTATAAGAGAGTTAGGCCCTCAAAGGTTTGTTTAGGTTGTCATGGATAATGCCAAGAGTTGTAAAAAGGCGGGAAGTATATTGCAAAGGGAGTATACCAATTTATATGCATCTGCGTGTTGTACACATACTTTAAATGTTGCATTGAAAGATTGGTATAAACAAGTGCCATGGTTCAAAGAGATTGTTTGTGAAACTAAAACCCTTCCCTTTTTATTCCCGCTACAGCTATTTAGCATTGTTTTTATTCTTTGTATTTTTTCTCACTCCCCATAATTTTTTCCATTAGTTCCTTATTATACTCCTAAATTGTTACACAAAAAATCTTTCTTTAAACTTTCAAAGGTTACTTCTAAACCTTATCACAAGTTTTCTTCTCCCTTCCCTTTCCTTTGCTCAATATTGACTTACAAAGCATTTATAATTTTTTTCAACTAGCTTTGTAAGTCAATGGCTAAGTGTTTATTTTTATTGTGACTCTGATAACAAGGGAGGGGTGTTTATGACACCTTTCTTCCCAACTATAACTGGTTCTTACTATGTTTTTCTTGTTGGATCGTGGCAGGTATGCAGACTCCCCTCTTCAATAAAAGTGATGCTTGCCACGACTTATCAAAGCACAACCTTCTGAACAATTGTGCATTCTACAATTTTTGACTTTTGACAAAACATTAGCATTCAATATTTTTCATTAATGACAATTGCTCTCTCTTTTGAGCTACATTGTTTTCATCTCACTATGGAAAGGGGTCAATGCAAGTCTAAAACACACACACACACACACTTATATATATATATATGTATATGTATATATATACATATACATATATATATATATAAGAGTGTGTGTACATGTGTGCGAGAATATATAATTCTCTCTCTCTCTCTCTCTCTCTCTCTCTCTCTCTCTCTCTCTCTCTCTCTCTCTCTCTCTCTCTCTCTATATATATATATATATATATATATATATATATATATATAAGGTAGTATGCCTCTCAAGAGATAGAAATACTAAATATAGCACTAGCTTATACACAAACCGATTCATGGGCATTGGAATAGTTGTATAATGTTTCCAACCTGTGATAGTCTTCAACACCAAATGTTAAACCTAGCATGCCTCTTAAGAGATACAAATGCTAAATGTAGCACTAGCACACAACCTCTGTAAAACCACATGGAAACAATGAGACACAAATGTAGTTGTTTATTCATAGAGTGGTTACATATATAGGCAACTGCCTCCATGTAGGTAGATCCTAGATCCACAATCATCTCCCTGATTTTATCTCAATCAATCACCTCTTGCATAGGACTCCACTCCCATAGGCGCACACACACACACACACATCAATTTTCCCCTTTAACCTTTTCACAACTTGTAAGCTCTCCCTTGACTCTATATACTAGTGACAATTTCCTATAGTGTAATGCTACAAATTTGCCTATGCAACATCAAGTTCTTCCCTTGAAGTTTAAAATAGAAACTGATTCATGGGAATGGAATAGGTGCACATTGCTTCAAGTTGTTTCGAAATCAACATAGAGAATGCACGAATCATAAAAATTGACAATAATATGAATAGTAACATCATTGTTAGAATTGTATACAATATCTGACACTATAGTATAGTGCTATGCAGCATTAAGTCCTTTCTTTGAATTTTCAAAATAGAAACCAATTCACTTCACATATGGACAGTAAGGGTGGGACTACCATTGGAGTCCTATCTCATTACAATGGAGGTGTCATGTTACGCTCAAGTTGAGGTAACATGACCTCGGAAGGGTCAGTGGAAATTTTCCTTTAAAGATCAATGTTTGTATTATATTTATTTGGGCTTCATGTAAATGGTCAAAAGGATAAATGTCAAGGTCCTTGATGAGGGTGACAAGGCACTGACTAGATGGGTCTAATGTTGTGGGTCTTAAATGCATTAAATGTGTAATGTGCCTAGGGGCAAGTGAATAAATGGGTATCCCAAGAGAGGGGAAAAGACCACCACTACTACCAGAGATATGGAAGGATAAGAAAAGTAATAGAGATAGGGAAGGGAAAAGACCACCACTACTACTAGAGATAGGGAAGGGAAAAGACCACCAGTACTACTGTTAGGGAAGGATAAGAAAAGTGAGAATAGAGTTTTAGGGTGTTCAAATATTCCACTTTAAAACTCCTTTAAACCACTTTTTCCTCTCCTTGTACCATATCATTATGGTAGGATTTTAGCCTATGTTACTTTTGTGTGCCATACATCCATTTGAAACGTTAAAACCTTGGCTTCTTCCAAAAAGAAATGTGTGGGAGTGAATCTTCTAGTGAAAATTACATTGACATTCTCATTTATCTCAACTCATTTATGCATTTTCAATTCGATTGAAGGTGGAAGTCTCATATTGGAAATCAAAGCAAGCGGTTTATAGATTTCACTGTCCCCGGTTACTCCATTGAATTGCTAAAGCATATCCTACACAGGATGTATAGAGCATCATGTATAGATCGAAAGAATCTCGTAGTGCATGTAGCATGTTAATTACGACGCTAAGGATAAACTGTAATCCAAAGCAAATATGATGGAGGAAGGAAGTGCAAGAAATTAATCACGTTAAAAATAACGTAATTTGAGCTGAGACGCAAATGGGTCTCGGTGCTTAAAGTTCTAGCAATAGTAGTCGAAAGCAGGATATTAATTACCAAGGCACAGAAGATGTTACACACTAATTGTACCAGAAAAGATTCCCAATATACACAGGGTAATGATAACATTCAAGCAGCTAACAGCAGGAATTCCTTGAGTTAACAGTAAGAATACATTGGTCGACAAAAATCTCTCGAAATCAGCTAACATAGGAATTGCTGAACAAAAATCTGTTCTCTAAGTCGTCCATATACACTGCATTGTAAACTTTAAAGAGTAGTGTTCAGTGAGCTACAGTATTCAACTCTGAATACTGAGTACAACACAAAAAAGGACCTTCCCAACCGCTTTTCTATGACGGATATTGATAGTATACAAGTCTCACTCAATGCTGAGTACAGCACAAAAAAACAGACCTTCTCAACAGCTTTTCTATGAAGGACAACGAAAACTATGCCTTACACTCCCTAACATCACAACATGCAGAGTTTGTCTCCATTCCGTGGCCATGAAGACTACTGCCCTCATCATTTCTCATTTGTAGTTAACCCGCCTGTGCCCTCGTTCTTCTTCGCTGCAGCTTGCGCCCTAGCCGCAAACCCACCTGCGTCGACACCTCCGTCTCCTGAGTTGGCTTCTGCAGCCTGAATTCTGCCGGCTGCAGCCACCGTCATCGGCGACTTGGGCACGCTGCTAGTCGCCACGCTGCTGCCCTCCTTTTCATTCTCAGACAGTACCTGCATTGCCGGGGTCTTGAAGCCATCCTTCCGAGCCATAGCCATAGCGTTCTCTCTCTGCAGCGAAAAAAAGCATTACAACAATTCTTGAATTCTACGTAATACTAAAAATTAAGTATGTGTTACAGCCGACTTCTTAAGCCCCATGCTGACGCTTATTCTCAATGTTAAAATTCGAGAAGCTAGTTTAATGAATTCAGGAGAGGAGACTGGTCGCTGTAAGGTGAGGAAAAGCGAGCATAAGGAGAACTCACAAGAGAAAAACGGGTTGAGAACCGAATTGTCTGGAGGGTGCGGAACTGTATAAACTACCACCAAAGAGAGAACACCTTTATGAGATGGAGAGAAGAAACGCATTCCACGTACTTAAATAGGAGCGAATGCAATTCTTCTAGCTCAAAGCTTCGGGAACCACCATTGCATTTTCTTCTCTATTGGTAGCACATCCAATCACGTCAAGTCTCTTACAGAGAGAATTTCTCTCCGCGGCACTTCAATCGCGTCAAAATAGAGTGCAGGAACACAATTTTCGCCACAAGTGGCTCCTAGAATATGAGAACAAAGCCTGCCTCGGAGTCTCGCACCATTTGAAGTCTAAAAGAATGTTGCAAGCCTTGTCAGATGTCGCTTCTTTCCTTCATAGTTCCTCACCCAAGAAATGACATCTTCTTTTCTTCATAGTTCCTTACCCAAGGATTATACCCATGTCATTTCCTTATGAATTCCCCTGCTAGGAAATCGCTGCGTAACATTACAACTAATGATGATCCTCTACAAAGCGAAAAACGGAATGTGTTACTAACGTATACATACGGCTTCTTCGTACCCTGGGAAACGTATACATACGGCTTCCTCGTACCCCTCTTACCTCCCTTCTGTATTGTATAAGGCTAGGAAGCAAGCGTACCTCTCGTATGACATCATGACTTGATAGAAGGTTTACCCAAACTTTCATACTTAATGATGATTTTGTGTGTGTACGTGTGTATTGCATCTCTCTTTATCATTCCCTTGTATAACTTTAGAGAGGCTTGTTAAGACCTATGTGGTGTGAACACATATATCATAGTAATATATGGAGATATTTGCTTAGATATATGAGCTGTTCATATATCATAGTATTATATGGAGATATTTGCTTAGATAAATGAGCTTCGAATCTTCATCTACATATCAGTACATTGGCTCTTTGAACGAATATATATAGCTATGATTAGTCATATGTTAGGGGCTACCTGATAGTACATATGCCATGTTCATTTGTTATAATGGGCTACTTGTAAGGGACATATGCCATGTACATAGTAGGATTAGAGGGCTGGTGGCATTGATTTTTCTTATCTCCTAGATGATAAAATATATCCTCATTTGTAATTGTTAGAAACGTTCAACAAACACATATGATATAAATGTATGGATGTACAATTTTTGACATGTGGCAAATCATTATTAGATATATAAAGAAATAGAGATATGAGCACATCATTCCTTCTTGTCCATGGGAATCCATTGTGTGTAGTGGGCTTGTCCTTCCCTTTGTATGTGTATTTGGTTCATTTTGTCCTACGTACTTAGAATGCCTAGAACCATGAGTAATATGTGTTCTTTCCTACTTGGTTGAGTGAGGATGAAAGATTAGTAACTCCTTTCTTGTTGTGTTTCATTGTTTGATTTATTTATAAGCTAATTTACTTGCATTGAGTAACTGAAGTTGGAGCTATACACATTTTGGGAGCAAATATATGGGTTCAATCTTTCTTTGCACTTAGCAAGTAGAATAGCTTAAAGCATTTTAAAATATTATTTTTGGTCACTTTAACATAGCTTAAAGCATTTTAAAAGACTTTAGTTGGACACTACGTCTCTTTTAGATGCTTTGGCTTCGTGATAGAATGAACCTCAAGATGCCAAGGACAAAGAAAAGAAAATTCAACTATTGTATATTTCTCATTTGATGCTAAGAAAGCTTCTCAAGAGGATTTTGTGCAATATGAGGCAGACTCCGTCTTTCTAAAACTTGATGAAAAGGATACTTATAATGGAAAAGAGCAAGAGAGATGATGTTTTTATAGTAGTGGATGACTCTAACTTGGTTTCTTGAGAGTGGTATAGGAAATCATACGTCTGTAGGAAGTAGCATTTTGATGAAATTAAGGCCATTTAAGGATGTCATGTGAGCTATACCTATGATGTGTCACAAGATATCATGTTTATTAGAGATGATTTTGTATGCGTATCTAATGACAAGGCATAATACATTTGGGATGTGTGATAAGTCCTTGGTTTAAAGCTCACTTAAAGAAAAATCTCATTTCCATCCCAACTATCTTATGACTAGCCCATGATAGTTGGGTTCCAAGATGATCATTGATGATTGTCTTATAAAGGGCTTGAAGAGGAATGTAACATTGTAGATTGGCCAATTAGACATAATAAAATATGCAGTACACATGCATTAGGTCCTAGGATCGTTAGAAAAGGAAAACATTTGCATGGGCATTTGATTTAATTAATGGTAGGCATAAAAGAGCCGTAGGCTAAGGCTACAATAATGGGATATGCCCAAGGGATGTGATCCAAAGAGACATGAGAGGTTGGATCCTCTCATATCATTCATGGTATGTATTTTGCATGCATATGTATTGTGGCTTGCAATGAGGATGTACAAAGAGTGTAGCAAAACTACATTCACGTGGCACTTCTTCTACCCAGTTTGGAGGGCCAATCTATGTAATATATATAATTGACATTGTCCTCTCTCTAAAACTTGACACCCTCTCTTTACATGTGTCACGTTTACAAAGCTCGATTTTAAAAAAAATGTGGTGCGATTGAAGCAAAATTTCTAGGGAGAGTTGGGAATCCCTCTGCCTTCATTCGAATCTACTCCCATTGCAACCTTGCATCTTCTATTAGCCTCCCTGAATCGCTTCTCTACATTCCATTTTCCCCCTCATCACAGCTTGGTTCTATCCCATGGAATGCAACATAGAAGGTCTAGCAATAGGAGTAAGAAATGCTCCTCTTAAATGCCTTCCTTCTCTCTTTACTACTTCCTAGGACCTAAAGAAATGCTACTGATGAATGCCTTCCTTCTCTCTTTGCTACTTCTTAGAACCTGATGGTTTTCAATAACTCCCCCTCTGTTCAACCTAGATTTGCTGACATTTTTCCTCTTTGTTGAGGTCTTAGGAATGCTTGAATCTTAGGAAGCCATCGTCATCGGTGACTTGGGCATGCATGATTAACTCTACGCTTTTGTATTTTGTCGTATGTGCTTGTCGAGAAGGGCACCAAAAAGTGCATTGCACATTTGTGCAAAATGCCTACACATTGGTGATCGAACTCTACACCTCACCTTTGTGAGGCTGCTACTCTACCACCATGCCATCCATGCATTCGTGCACATGTGTGTGTAGTCTTTGCACATATGTGATCATGTATGTGCACCCGCAACTCCGGCATCGAAAAATCACCTCCGGTTGGATGGGGCCCGCTATCACATGGAAACGACAAATGTAGCAAGCTTAAATTTATTATTTGGGCATGCTACTATCGTCTTTTTCCTTCTCAGGCAATACATGCATTACTAGGGTATTGATGCCATTCTTCACAGCCATTGCCATAGCATTCTCTCTTAGTTAAGCTAGTCTACAATGGAAAAAAAATACAACAATACTGAACTTTATGTAATACTAAAATAGTACATATGTGTTTCAACTACTTTTTGGACTGCCCAAGGGGGATGCTAAAGTGACCGTTTTGTGGTGTTTGGAGATGATAAAATGCCATTCAAGGTGATACGTTGTTGGTCATCATGATTGGGTGTTGATTGACACGTATTTGCTCACAGCAGTTTAAATGGCTTAGGATTCGATGGATGTAATGTAGCGCCACGTGGTACTATTGCCCTAGATTGCTGACGAGGTGCATAGGAGTGCATGTTTTCGGTGCAGAGGCCTCGGCATAGGCCACATGGGAATTCTCACCACATGTCTCCATGCAGAACTATTTGTCTAGTCTTTTGCTCTGGTGACCTCGTGGTTGGTATGACATGTGTGCACCATTTTTGACCAATCAGAGATGAATCTGCATGCATGCAGATTCATCAATGGACAAAACTCCTTCAAACGAAGTTTCTACACCTTTTTGGTATCGACAGAGGATGGGAAGGAGTGAAAGACTAGGAACTGTCATCCATGGGGATCGTTTTGCATTGAGCTTGAGGGCACTTCATTTATCCCAGGCGTCATGGAGCCAATCACTGCATGAGGGGCTCTCAATTGTTGGTTGGAGGTGCTAATAGTCTTCCACACACTTCCATCTATTTGGTTGGTCATTTGGGTGATGCAAGTGATACACGAGTGGCTATTAATCGGTGATTGGAGGCATCAATAGTCTTCCATGCACTTTTGTGTGTTTTGCTGGTCGTTTGGGTGATGCATGGCTATTTGCACCATGCAAGTGATGCAGATATAGGTGTTGAGAGATGGTTTGAGTTGCCAGCCTCGCTTGAGGTATGTATGCATCTCTTCGAACTCTGAATGGTGGATGGCATTCAAATTCCTCTATTGGATTTTGGAAGGGGTAATCAATTGAGGCTCCCCATGAGAAAGGGTTTGATGTTTCCACGATGGAGGTGAGGGACATGTACAGGTGTTGAAACCTCTGTTGTGCTACCAACATCGGTAGAGGTATGTAGGTATCCCTTCCAAGTACGAACGGTCGTACGAACGGTCTATAGCAGTAACATGTATATCTTTGAGGGTCGAAGGGGTAACTTGGGATCCTCCGCACCAGAATATGTATTAAAGGCCATTGGTGCTTCATGGTTTGTTAATTGTTGTTGTTTGTCTAGTTCACACCTTGCCTAATCACCCCCTTCTCATCTTCTTCAATTTAGTTGGTATAGTGATAATGGCTTTCAATCCTGCTATGCCCTCCGAGTCGATGGAGAGTGACAGTCTTAAATTTAAACAGGGTAACCCGCCTTTCGACTTTATCTTATACTTTCTTCCTTCCTTTGGATATATGTTTGCATACCTATTTTGATATTTGTTTGCCCTTGTTTGTTTGCATCATTCAAGAAGTTTCTCGAGTCTAGTAAGATGTAGTTGCTGAAGAAAATGTGGAAGATAATACGAGTAGGATTGCATATGGTTGTGCTATTCAACTTTCTTAAAGTTAGCAACTCGTGGTATCGCCCATAGTTAGTTGACGACTGTGTTTGTGGTTGTGTAGTTGCAGAGTCTTTGGTTGAAGTGAAGGAAGAACTAGTTGATTGCGACTTTCACATGATAGATTTGGCAGACGAAGGAAGTCTGGTGGTAGTGAAGGAGGAAGTGGAAGAAAGTTTGGAGCCAATGAAAGAAGAGATGGAGAGTTTCGAATTCCGGATGGCCGATTGTGAAGACTCAAATACAAACAACTTTCATGAGCATGGTAAGTGATTAACTTACAGGTGATCTTTGCACCAACTTCATTTTCTGGTGTGTTAACAACAAATGGGATTTGCATTCAATGGATCCAGGAAGCTTTTGCGATGCTGCTCGAAGTGCTCAACGTTTAGATGTGTGGTTGGGAAAATGCCCCATGAAGGATCACGGGTCTTCATTTTGTGGGAATCAAACTATTAAAGGTCTAGCTTTCTGCTAAGCATTTTGCATGTCCATTAGCTCTGTTTTTGCTTGTGCATTGTTTTAAATTTATGTCATTGTAGCAGCTTCGGCTACATACTTCTGTCCAATCCACTTTGCTGATCTTGATAAAGCTTGTGAGACTACAAATGGCTCTTCTAAAGATGTGAAGGTACATCAACAGAAACTTATGGAGACTAAGAAAGACAAAAAGACGTTGAAGAGATCTTTTTAGAACGCTGTGAAGTTTGATTATGAAGAAGGTATAAATTTTTTTTTGCACTTTATCTCAGCTCGTGTGCCAATATTCCTTTTGTTTTGCAAAATTTCATACAGGTCATCACTCTTGTGCTTTTCTTTGTAGGGTGTTTCTTCAAAAATCCCCGCTTATCATCTTATTATACAAAGTATAGTGATTGTTGCCATATTCTAATTACAATCTTGTAGGTGCTTGCACAAGGGTTTCATCATTATTATAGTTTAGTATAGGATGTGTGTGACAGGCTGGTGCAATCACAGTTTTGTTGAATTGCTAGATTTTGTATTGGGGACTCAAAAAGAAGCGAAATAAGAGAAGCATTTGCAATACTTTACATATATTTCATTTGTCTTTCTTTTTTAATAATGTCTTTTTTCAAATGTGCTATCAATACTTGTTTTGAGAGAATAATGAAGTGCTTAAAACTTTTTTAAATTAGGGTGGCTTATACTTTTAAAACAATTACTCTTAAGCTCAAATTTTGCAGTAGTTTCTTACTTTAATTTCTCGCGCCTCCTTGAGCCCCCTTCCTGCCTCCCTACCCCCGCTTCCCTCAACCACTACCCTCGCCTACCCCTGCCTCCCTCAGCCCCTACTCCTACCTACCCTCGTCTCTACCCCCTCCTCCCTCAGTCCCCCTCTTCTTGCGCTTATTTCCAACTTCAAAATGATCATGCAAAAAAATTGACTCCAATCATGATGTAACTTCAAGCCCACCAAGTAGAGATAGGTTATCCAATGCAGTTCCTCCCCGTAGTAGCCAATATAGTGCTAGTCCCATTGTTCCTTTAGGTGAAAAATTTGTCTCGCTGAAGGAAATTTACTCCCGACGCTGTCTATAGATCTCTTGTCTAAGTTCATATGGCATCGTTTTGCCTTTGAGTGCAAGCTCTTAGCCAAGTATGGGACATTTAGAGCTCGCAATCCAAACTACCCAGTATGCATTCATGCCAATCTCATTGATTGCCACAATTGCGATACCATAACTCTTGTTGTTCCACATGCATTTGTGGAGCAATATAAGGATTACTTGGAGCTTGAATGTTTTTATCACATTAAGGGAGCAACTATTCTAGCAAAGGCAATAGGGGAGGGCGGCATAGTGAGCTACTCCTTGCATAATAATGCGACTACTGCAGTCATACATGGGGATCCGTTTGAGGGTAACATTGCATTTCTTCCAGAGACAACCATCGCAGTGTATTTCCCATGGGCATCCTCAACCATAAAGTATGGTTCAGGCAACATATCTAGTGTTGCTGGGATGATTACCTTTGTTGTAATCAATGTGGGCTCAAAGGGCGGGTCAAATGATCAAATTATTATTGTGGATGGCTCACGCAACGAGGATAGAGCCATGGTAAGTGGATGCAACTATATTAAGATTTTTTATAGCTATTTCTCCTTCCATGTTGTTTTTTTCATGCTAAACATATGTACACCATCTCATTTCCTAACACATTTTCTTCGAGTAGTTGACCTTTGTGAATGAGCGAAAGAGTGTCCAGGCACAGCTCATACACGAATTCCATGACAATGGCTATGATTCCAAGACAATGGCATAGCCATGCATACTCTCAGGAATGTGTCTTACATGCACACACATGGTTCATTGTGCATCTTTGACTTCACGATCTTGGGGGATGTACGCGAAGGCAACCAAAGAGAGGAATTGCAACAAGTCTTCATTGCACAAGTGTCTGACCTAGGATATGGTTGAAGGGTAATATTTGGTTCCTTTTTTTTAATGTTGTAATGTTCATACATTGCATATCCTAATCGACCTTCATTCTATCCAAGGTGCATGGTATTTTACACTTCACTTGCTTGAACGGCCAATTGGTGGATTGCATCTATTCTATCTGCTTCGAAAATCGTGTTAGCATGCTAGCAGAGATCCAGCTAAGCCTTTTTGTTTCACATGTGATTATTCTCATCCAGTTCTATGTATAGCATCTTTGAAGGATAGAGTTGTTATGGAAGATGGATCAAATATTGCAATGCTAATTAGAGGAGCGCATGTTGATGATGTCTTGTGCTTGGAGGTTCCATTCATTGCACTCTATGACAACAACATCTTATGTGTTTGTACAATGCTGTTGGAGATGAAGCCCAGTGGCTATTTCAATATAAATAGCTCTAGCCACATCATAGTGTTTGATGCCAAGTGACAATAGTTTTAACAGTTCCATAGTGTTTGTTTGTTGCTTTTGAGTATTCTAGAGAGGTGCTTGTGCCCTCAACTTGGCTTGCTTACTTTCTAATATGTTCATTGTAATTGCCTTTGCCTTGATGTTGCAATAAAGAAGTTTTGAGTGTGTTTACCTGGTGTTCCAAAACCTATCTCCTTTGCAAGATTATCTTTTGTATCTAAGATTTGCGCATGCTATTTTGTAAATATTTTGAACTTGTAAGCATACAATCACGTTTACTATGTCGATAGATCTTATAAAGCATGCAAACTGGCCTTGCAAATTTGATTTTCATAAAATCAAAGCATTCCATGTTTAGTATCAATTTAACACAGTTATCATCAAGTGCATTGAGCAATTTGTTCCAAACAATACATATGAAGAAGTACTCAACATGTTATGCACATCAATTGCAACATCGGACAAGTTGGAAACAACTCCATGGTTTCTATTTAGTAGGATTTTTCATAACTTACAACCCACATCAATTGCACGATGTGATATTGCATTACTTGTTGAAATAGGATCTTCTTCTCGATTTATTCTGCATGATGCAGCACTTAACTGTTTCTCACAAAAACTTCAACTTCACTTTGAAGTGCTTCTAGCTAATGAAAACAAAGTAGTCACACTTTTTGAAGTTGGAATACCGTCAATAGTGGAATCACATCTCATCTTAGTTGATGAGTCAGTGGATCCTACAATAATTTCTCCTCTTTTTACAATAACAAAGAAGAGAAAGTATGTGTCATGGACACCTGAGGACGAACAAACACTAAAGCTACTGCTACACAATTTCAAAGCCAGTTCAGCAAGGGACTTAGTGAACAAGTTCTTAGAAATCTCTCAATCGACAATGCATACAATACTAGCTATAATGAATAAATTGTACAGGCTCAGAGCTATTAACACAATTGCATGTTGTAACGACATGGAGTTCTCTCCACAACCAACCAAGAGGAGAAAAGTCAGCACATCAAAAGCTAATAGCAAGCCAAAGAAGTAGCAACCGCTTACAAAACAAGCACAAAGCACAAAGAAAGATACAAGAAGGCACTCTCCACTGGAACTATATGGAAGTAAAGTTGCCAATACCCCTCAATACCAATGCCTTTGTTGTAATGATTTGGCATTCAAAAGAAAATTAATAGTGTTGACAAATGCAAAGCTAGAATTCTTATAGCTACACAAAATCCTCTCATCTAAGTGTTCAAGTAGTAGTAATTCTTTGTTCCAGCTCTGTGACAAACAAATCAAAAGGCAAAAAGTTCCCACATTTAATAATGTTAGCATGTCTTTGTCAAGGAAAATGCTTTATGTGTCATTACTAAACAATGTTGAAGCACGTCTCATATCGGCTAGAATACCTTTTTTGTAGATCAGAGAGTTACCATATGAGGGACAATATGGATTGCGAGGGAGTGTTGTAAATGTGTTTTTCTTCAACTTGTTTTTGTAGTCCATTAAAGTTCACAAACATACAAAGTCTTTGTAGCCAATGCTTGATTGTAACATCTTCTCGATGTTTGTGTCTGCAATTGTGTCTTTGACGCATAGAGTTCTTCCTTTCAGCTTTCCTTTATGCATCCTTACCCAAGTATGTCACTTATGAGTAGCACTAGATGATTTACATACATCAACACAAGCCAACCAGATGAACTCATACTGTTACTAAAAGGGCAGGAGCAATTACAAAAGATGAACCTAACTGATATAGAAGTATTCTTTGATGACATCATTACAAAGTATAAAAAAATACCATGTACCATGAACAACATTTGTGTAGCTGAGCTCTATAGCAACTACACAACAATAGCACAAAAACTAAAAAAGAAAAAAACCAAGAATAATACGGTTCAACAACTACAACTAAAACAAGGACCTTGAAAATTACTATAGAGAGAATTGTTTGCTATATCTCCCTTTTACATGTAAGGAGCACTGCTTTGATAAGGAAAACACTAATTGGCACGATTTTTTATAAGTAGAATAACAAAGTGATAGAAAGCAACAAAGGAAAATTTAATCAAACCATACTACCACTCAGCGATAACAACAACGACAGCATGGAATCAGATACATCATCATCCTCAATAGATCCACAACAAGCACCACAACAATATGATCTAGCATTGGATATGCACTTTCCCCAGAAGGAAAAAATTGCTAGGAGAGCCATGTACAAAACGTACAAAATAATGGAAAACACAGAGTACCATGAATTGTACCAAAAATACCACCACCGCCTGTTGGTCGATGACATTGCACTGAAGAAAAGAAACGATCCAGAAAAACAAATCAAAATATTTCTCTCTAGCAATGCAGGGATAGGAAAGACATACGTGCTACTCCTACTAGTACAGATGCTGCTTCGTCACAACACACACAAGCAAACAAATGACATATACAAGCCCAGGGCACTCCTCCTAGCATACACAATCAAGGCTTCATACAACATTGGTGGCTCCACAATTCACTCCACTATTCATCTACCACTGCTAGTAACCAAGTACACAGGTTTGTCCCCTGAAAAGCTGCAATCATTAGCAACACTATATGCGAAATTAGAACTGGTAGTCATTGCCGAGATATCATTGGTTTGGCAAAACACATTCACGGCAATCGACATGCATATGCGAGAAATTAAACACAACCACTTAGAACCATTTGGAGGTGGGGACCTTTGCCAACCAAGCCCAATAAAAGACAGTTGGATTTTCTCAAAAGAAGCGGGGGAGCTAGTACCTGCAAATACCATTTGGAAAGAAAACATCAATTACTACGAGCTCAACCAATGAGACAACAAAATAAAGAATACATTTAAATCTTAAGTAGAATACGAGTTGGCAAGCAAACAATGGAGGACGTCATAACCATAAACGATAAATACCATCGAAAATCAAAAAACAAAGAGCGTACTCCAAACTTATTTTACACAAATGCACTAAAAGACAAGCACAACGCCGATGTTTTTTACATACTCAAAGGAGAGGCTCATTTCCTAAATGTGATAGATAAAAACCATAACACATGCAGCAAAACAATAAAAATACCAAGTGATCGAAAGTGCACAGGAGGGCTTCACACCCAAATATGGCTTAAAGAAGAAATGATTGTGTAAATTTGCTCAGGTAACTTAGACGTTTTGGATGGAATAGTGAATGGAGCAGATGGATTATTCATGGGCTATACCAACACAAAAAACAAACCTCTTGTGTGGATACAGTTTTCAGATCAAAAAATAGGAAAAAGAACACACTACAAAAACAAAGACGTTTATGACACATACACACCAACAACATGGACACCGATCACACAAATACAAAGAGAATTCCAGGTGGGGAAAAACCAACTACGTGAGAACAAAGCATACTTGAGACCCAAACCGAATATCTGAGTGTGTAAATTGCTCAGTCTCCTGCAAGTCGACGATGATGGCATGCCAGAGAATGTTTCGAGCCTGTCAATGTCGCTTCTTTCCTTCATAGTTCCTCAGCCAAGAAATCTATCCATGTCATTTCTTTAGGATTTCGCATGCTAGTAAATCTTTGCTTGCACATTACAACTAATGATGATCCTTTGTAACAAAGAGAGAACAAGTTGAAGATTCTTCAATGGGCCTGCCAATTGGAAGGGTTTTTTTAAATAAAAAGGTCGCTTGCGATGAGGCGGTCAATGGCTCGGTTTTTTTTTTTTATCGATTTTGTAAATATTGCCTTTTTTTCCCGTATCAATTTTGTAAATATCGCCTCTTTTTGGGGGGGTCAAGTAAAGCATTCTTTGTATTTCTTAATGCTTGTATTGTTGTATATAGCAGCAAATGGTCAGACCAGTAAGTGTAGCTAGTTTTGGTTTTAGAGTGCTCTTGTTTCGAGTTTGTCCATATGTGATCAATAGTGGACCCATGTATCATTGTGCTTTCGAAAATCAATTGTCTTATCCCGTTGTTTTGCAATAGTTATTTTAATCTCATTGCTTTTATCTAACAATAATGTATGCAATGTCTGGTAAGAAGGTGGCTTGAAGCCCGGCCCATAGTTAGAAATGCAATTCCATGCCCCTCTCATATCATCGGTATCACCATACTCAGTGGATATCCTGATCGCAAAATTGATCTACCAAGTACATATTGTGCATTCTCCAATCTTGAACCCAGATGCTCTCAACTATCATGGGTTGTCTCAAGTTAGGAGTAGCAGTTGTCGATCTAACTTCATGAGCCATAGCTGGTGATCTATCTTGCATGCTAGTATCCACACAAGGAGTTCTAGCATGGGAGCCTGCAACACTAGTACTTTCATCACCATGTATGCTTACAAACTCTACTCCACTTATACCTTGACTTTCCCAAATTTATCTTCTTCATTTTTTTCCAGAAGCTTGCATCTTCTCTATCAAGGTGCGAGCTACTACAGCAGCTCTTGGGGCCACACAATGCTGAATGCTTTTTCTTGAGTCACCAAGTAAGTGGCCCCTTATGCAAGGTGCTCCCCTAGATTTTTGTATTCCATAATACTTGCATTTCCACTCAACGTAATCACGAATATTAATAAGAAAGTCCCACTCTGGACCATGTGACTTATGTTTTTTCCCCTATGCACGTGGAACAACTCTTTGAGAGGATTGTGACACCCGCATAAATCCTCTCCCTGTATCTTGGTTAACAACGTCACAGGGTGGATCAAAGGTTGTGGTAGTGCCCATTTCAGCAATGAGATCCTCTTCTACAACTCCTTCTTCAACCTTGGGAACATTTTCAGGCATATCAATACTGGCATGGGCATGAATCGATGCATCCACACTTTGCCTAGTCACAACTCGTCTTGAAGATTGTGAACGAGCATTTCTAATTTCAAGCATTTTCGATCATGCATTCGTAGTTGCAACACATGCCATATTTCTGCTCAAGTCATTGCCATCTCATCTCCCCCTTCTCTCCATACCTAAGGCCCTTACCTTAAGAGTCAAGACTGCTCACTAACAATCGCATTCATTAGCACTCATGATTGTGGTCCGCAAGTTCCCCAAAATGCAAGGAGTCGGAGTATGGACCACCCTCAAGAACACACAACAAACACTCGCATCCACTAGCCCTCGTGTTCGTGGTCTACAATTTTTCCATGACGCAAGGAATCGGAGGAGCAAATGATACCCAAAGGTATAATGAATGCTGACTCACTCTAACCCACTTAGCCTTATAACTATTCAGATCCAAATCGTGGTTCACTTTCTTTCCCAACTTATCGGGAAACGAACCACAACCGAATCGAATGACGAGCCTCTATTGCCATTTTCATCGATATATAGCCTTGGGGCATGCGAGAAACTGGGAATCTGCACCCCACAACACCATCGGTACCCAAGACACTACTGGCGGTAGAACTAATATTCCCAGCGGTAATATTAATTATCCCGATGGTATATATTACCTCCGGTATTTACATCACCGGGATAATTAATATTACCATCGAGAATATTAGTTCTACCATCGGGAGTGTCTTGGGTACCGGCGGTACATTTATCTAGTTTACTGGTGATTTTTTCTGGTAACCTACGTGATCACCTTGTTTTCATGCTACTTGGAAGAGTAATTAACGAAAATTAATAACCCATTAACGCAAACATGAAAACGTGATCGTAATCCTTGTGGGTGACTTTAACATCGACTACAATTCAAACAAAAACTTTGACCAAGTTCAATTGAGTTCAATTGATCAAGAGCATGGAACCTGGCATACCACTCTATCTCATATGCAATAGAGTCCTATGCGAGGACGTACGGAGGAAGCATGTGCAAAGTTTAATTGTGAGAGAGAGAGATGGAGAGAGCGCTTATGATGAAAGTGCATATAATTATATTTCAATGGCAAATAGAAAATGCTTTTAAAGTTTACTTTAACAGTTTATAATTATTAAAGTTTAAAGTTTACTTTATATAGTATTGCATGGTGTTTTACATTCCAAATTCCATATGCAACCATAGCCTCCTTAAATTATTTATTATGAAATAACCATAGTTTTCCTTTATGCAATTAAATTATTTATTTTCAATCAACCAAATCTTTCCTTGAATTCTTTATTGTGAAATAATATATTGACACTATTCCAATTGATGACGTTAGGATTGCATATGATGGTATTTTTCGATTGCATAGTGCAAAATAATTATGAACATTGGATGCATTTAAACTAAATATGAATCCCACCACATCATATGGTACACCATCATATAACTTCAATGAACTTAAAACAAAGGCATATATTTTCATAATAAAAACATTGTATACATGGTCATGAACTTCATTCAAAGTCATGGTCCTGGAGACAACTGCCAACACCATGTACAATGCCATTGATAGTTGGGCTTTAAATAATTTTATTTTTGAACAAGAAGTTTATTACAATAAATTTGATAGACAAACGGTGTCCCAAAAGTATTACAAGGCAAAAAATGTGGCTTATGTTGCAAGCCTAAGGGCAAGAGACATCTCTTGCATAGGCCTCATAGCCAAGTCTCCCTCACATTCCACTCTCTTCAAGATATCATTGGTCTCTGCTCCAATTTCTTCCTTTTTTTCTCTCTCTAACCTTTTTTATCTCTCTCAACCACCCCCCTTCTCTCTCTATCTCTCTCTCTCTCTCTCTCTCTCTCTCTCTCTCTCTCTCTCTCTCTCTCTCTCGTTTTTCTCATTCTTTTCCTTATTTAACCCTTTTCCCTTTGTTTTTTCTTTAAGTTTTTTTCCCTGTTAATTTTTCTTTAATTTATTTTTAATTTATGGTATTACTATTCCCCTCCATTTTTCTTTTTTCCTCAGAAAGCCCCCTTTTCTTTTCTAATTTGTTGTTTTTTACTTAATCTGGTTATGTCCTATTATACTTTCTTTATATATTTATATACTTACTCTTAATTCTTAGATTCTAATTTTACTTTTGTTGCTACCTAATTACTCTCTCCTCTCTTAATATTAGTCCTTCTTCTTAAATTCCAACTAAAACCCTTCCCTTTTAATTCCCGCTACAGCTATTTAGCATTGTTTTTATTCTTTGTATTTTTTCTCACTCCCCATAATTTTTTCCATTAGTTCCTTATTATACTTCTAAATTGTTACACAAAAAATCTTTCTTTAAACTTTCAAAGGTTACTTCTAAACCTTATCACAAGTTTTCTTCTCCCTTCCCTTTCCTTTGCTCAATATTGACTTACAAAGCATTTATAATTTTTTTCAACTAGCTTTGTAAGTCAGTGGCTAAGTGTTTATTTTTATTGTGACTCTGATAACAAGGGAGGGGTGTTTATGACACCTTCCTTCCCAACTATAACTGGTTCTTACCATGTTTTTCTTGTTGGATGGTGGCAGGTATGCAGACTCCCCTCTTCAATAAAAGTGATGCTTGCCACGACTTATCAAAGCACAACCTTCTGAACAATTGTGCATTCTACAATTTTTGACCTTTTGACAAAACATTAGCATTCAATATTTTTCATTAATGACAATTGCTCTCTCTTTTGAGCTACATTGTTTTCATCTCACTATGGAAAGGGGTCAATGCAAGTCTAAAACACACACACACACACTTATATATATATATATATATATGTATATTTATACATATATATATATATATAAGAGTGTGTGTGCATGTGTGTGAGAATATATAATTCTCTCTCTCTCTCTCTCTCTCTCTCTCTCTCTCTCTCTCTCTCTCTCTCTCTCTATATATATATATATATATAAGGTAGTATGCCTCTCAAGAGATAGAAATACTAAATATAGCACTAGCTTATAGACAAACCGATTCATGGGCATTGGAATAGTTGTATAATGTTTCCAACTTGTGATAGTCTTCAACACCAAATGTTAAACCTAGCATGCCTCTTAAGAGATAGAAATGCTAAATGTAGCACTAGCACACAACCTCTGTAAAACCACATAGAAATAATGAGACACAAATGTAGTTGTTTATTCATAGAGTGGTTACATATATAGGCAACTGCCTCCATGTAGGTAGATCCTAGATCCACAATCATCTCCCTGATTTTATCTCAATCAATCACCTTTTGCATAGGACTCCACTCCCATAGGTACACACACACACACACACACACATCAATTTTCCCCTTTAACCTCTACACAACTTGTAAGCTCTCCCTTGACTCTATACTAGTGACAATTTCCTATAGTGTAATGCTACAAATTTGCCTATGCAGCATCAAGTTCTTCCCTTGAAGTTTAAAATAGAAACTGATTCATGGGAATGGAATAGGTGCACATTGCTTCAAGTTGTTTTGAAATCAACATAGAGAATGCACGAATCATAAAAATTGACAATACTATGAATAGTAACATCATTGTTAGAATTGTATACAATATCTGACACTATAGTATAGTGCTATGCAGCATTAAGTCCTTTCTTTGAATTTTCAAAATAGAAACCAATTCACTTTACATGTGGACAGTAAGGGTGGGACTACCATTGGAGTCCTATCTCATTACAATGGAGGTGTCATGTTACGCTCAATTTGAGGTAACATGACCTCGGAAGGGTCAGTGGAAATTTTCCTTTAAAGATCAATGTTTGTATTATATTTATTTGGGCTTCATGTAAATGGTCAAAAGGATAAATGTCAAGGTCCTTGATGAGGGTGACAAGGCACTGACTAGATGGGTCTAATGCTGTGGGTCTTAAATGCATTAAATGTGTAATGTGCCTAGGGGCAAGTGAATAAATGGGTATCCCAAGACAGGGGTATACCCTAGAATGTGACATGTGGCAGCTAGATCCATCTAGGGATTTGTGGGCTCTGTTGTGGGCATGTAGAAGTTGAACTGAGTAAAAATTTATCGTTCATGCTTACACAGAGGTTGGCTGGGAGGATAATTTGTGTGCTTGCACCCGTGATTGACAATAGTCTTATATATTGGAATTTGTTGTACGTTCTTTGATCATAATATTTGGTATCAGAGCATAGGGCGGTTGCTAGTCATCGTGATACCCAACTAAAGACTTGTTGGAGCATGAAGAGAACCTTCAGAGCGATCATAGTGCGGTTCAAGGTTATGGTGGGTAGTGGGCTAGAGGTGTTCTATTGATTTCATGGAGGGCACACAAGATGGTGGTGATTGGTACCTCTTTTGTGTCTCAAGTTTCAGTATAGTGGCTGTGACATAACATTTAATAGTTTTTTGGTGGAGGAGTAGTTTTTTTGGGGTCCATTGGTGGCGAAGGTTACAATCCCCTGATTTTAGTCGTGTAAGGATCAATCACAAATTTGGCATAGAATCTACACAGAAGATAATCGCTATTGTCATCACCATCGCGATAAAAGAGATTCGAGACAATCATGACATTTAGATCATAGCGCAACCCACTTCATTTGTTTTTTTCTCCTTTTTACCTTTGCTTTCATTTGTGTTAGGAGATGGTTCAAGGGAACATGGATGGCGATTAGTGAGCTTGGATTAAGTTCATGAACTAATTGACGGACTGATTGAAAATTTGCCACTCACTTGGAGAATGGGGTACCATCTAAGGATGTTCACTGAGGTGGTCACAAGACATGTCACAAATAAATATCAGTTGTGGGGTTTAGGAAAGCTGATCTTTCGATGTAGCATAAGTGATCCAAGGATCTTACCATCCTTTCTTTCTAAGAATCAAGAACAGAGTGATCTCTCCATGTAGTGTGAATGACCAGGGAGCTTCTATGCCTTTTTAAGATCAGTTGTGGAAAATGTTCATTCATTTTGCCTTAGGATTTGAGGTTTCTGAGTTTGTAAAAATTTCTCTAGCATAGGGGAAAGCAATTTGGCTTGCAATTTGGTATATGCCTGGTTAGCTATAATTTTGGAATTTGGATTTTCGATCGTAAATTTAGTGTTGGTGTGTTTGAAAAAAAAAAAAAAACCCAATCGCCTTAAATGGAAGTTGAAGAAGAATCTTCTAGGGTGGATCCCATAGAATCGAGAGTCTGGCCAAGCTCACAGGTGTCGCACCTAGTAGGCCATACACTATCTAGTAGAATTGCATTATTGGAGGATGCCTTGCAATAGATTTTAGCTCAACAATTGCAAGCAAATCTAGGGCAATCCAAGCTCAGGAAAATGGTTCATAGTATATCTACTAGACCATAGATCATGAAGAGAAAGGTAAAGCTCCAACAGAGCTTGAAACCAATGTTCATACAATCGAGCCTAGGAGGGATACGGTGCCTAATATTGCCAATTATAGGCTAGATAAGTATTTTGGTCGAATGTCTGATCGTAGTTTTGATATCATAGAGACCTAGTTACACAAATGGGATGAGGCCTTTGCCATTTGTGAAATTAGGAATGATATGAAGAAAATCCACGAGGCCACCCACATGTTTAATGAGGCAGCGGGGATAGATGGTGGATGAAACAACAAAAGAATGGAGTGGCATCCACTATTTGGGAGGGATTTAAAAAATAATTTAGAAAACATTTCTTACCTCCTGATGAAGCATCCCAAGCTTGGGAACAGTATTGAAATCTTCGTTAGAGAAATTTATCAATGGCGGTTGAATACAATGATAAGTTCAGAGAAAGTGTAATGAAAATTTATGAACCTCTACTTATGTCAGTGCAGGTAAAATATTTTATCTTTGCACTGAATGATCGGATCAACATGGAAGTTTAGGCTAAGTATGCGAACACGCTAGGTGAAGCAATTTTACCACATGATAACAGGCAACAACTGATCTCGATAAAAAAACATGGTGGGGCGGGTCTAAATCTCTCTAGCGGGGTCAAAAAATGTTTAAAACATTTTAATTCACCGATTTAAAATGCCTGTTTTAATTCCCTCCCAAATCCCTACAATCATGTGAAACGTCGCTCTCTTTGCAACTAACTTATCAACACTTTGCACTCCTTTGACAACACCTAGTGACATCTTCAAGTTATTAACAATCGCCATTGTTATTGACTCCTTTGGAAATTCTATCTCGTTCAAAACCTAATTGATGTCTGGATGTCGTATTATCCTGGTCAAAATGTTTGCCTTCATGCTAAAGTTAAGTTTTCTACTCACTTGTTTGAAATGATGCACAATCGCCAATGTCATATGTCGCATGCTCCATTTGGATAACTTTAGTAGAGATGAGAAGGATTTGTCTTCACTTGAAAAAATTGTGCTAGATGGCCGGGCTAATGGGATGACATCGATGTTAGATTCCACTGCATTTGAATTCGAATCATCCATCCTACACACAACCTTTTAATGGCTACACTTCAATGATCTATCTAGCATACAAATGAGGGACTCAAATGCTAATCTTGACTTAATGACTCCTTAATGAATGGTGACACTAAGTATTGATGAAGATATACAAGAATGCTTGGTGAAGAAATATTACGTATTGGAAAGAGAATATCTCATCTGTTGAACCTTCTAGCGCTGCTTTCATATCACATCAAACAACAAGAATTAGTGTCCTTGATCTGTGTGAGAGAGAGAGAGTAAAAGAGATAGAGTATGGAAAGGAGCAAGGGAGGGACCTATGCAACATAATGCGAGAGGGATTGGAAGTCTGCAAGTGTGAGAGATGAAGCATACAAGATAAGAAGAGAGAGAGAGAGAGAGAGAGAGAGAGAGAGAGAGAGAGAGAGAGAGAGATTAAAAATCCTTGTTGTGCGATGGAACATTGGATCTGAGACTAAGATTGGAGATCACATAATCCTCGATGTGTGGGGAAGGATTTCTCATTTTACAAAATATTACTATACTATTTAGTACTATATGGCTTCTCAAAGCTCTGGAGTTTTTTGCCAAAAAGAGCACTTTTTACATACACCTTAGTATGCTTTCACCCATATAGTGACTCTCTCATGCTGACCAATTACCATTACGGTTCGTTACTCAATCAGAGGAGCTTCCCTACACCTTTTACAACATCTTCAAAGTGTGGAGCTTGAGATGTGTTGGGGACTAGGGGGTGACAAAATATGAAGAGGGGAGAGGAGAAGAGTGGAGATGAGGAGAGAGGGCACAGCTAGAGAGCACACCACAAATGACTAACTATACACTAGATATAGTTGAAAATGTAGAATATATACAAACCCATTTAGGGTTAGGGTTAGGGGATCTAACCTTTTACTTTATAGCACTCTATCGAGTTATTAGTGCTATGCACATATGATCACATGATGGTGATCACATGATGTTGAGCATGAACTCTCAACACCTTCCCTCAAGATCAACATCATGAAGTAGGACTTCCCTCAAGATGGTGATTCTGGGGAATCGAAGAAGGATTGAGCATTACATTCCATCACACCTCTTTAATGGGAATTCCCTTCCTCTGCATCAAACCAAGAGCTAGTCGGTGTTTCTCGAAAAGCTCTTTACCAAGTGGTTTGGTAAAAATGTCTGCAACATTCTCTTCGCTATCACAATGCTATAGTGTGATGTCACCAAGTAACACTCTTTCTCTAATGAAGTGCTCTCTGACATCAATGTGCTTTGTCCTAGAGTGATATATTGGATTCTTGGTGAAAGCTTGAGCCGATTGATTATCACAGTATATTGTTGTTGGCTTTAACTCATTAAAGTAGTCTATTTCTGACAATAGTCTTCTCAGCCATATAGCCTCACATGCACCTATAGTGAGTGCCCTATATTCTGCTTCAGTTGAAGACAAAGAAGCAGTTGGTTGTTTGTTTGACAACCATGATATAGCACCTTGACCAAGAAAAAATTCATATCCCTATGTTGATCTCTTGGTCTCATGATCTCTAGCAAAGTCACTGTCATAGTATCCCATGCAACCATGGATGACTTCCTCTGTATTCTATTCCAAACAATCTTGTACCTCTGATGTATCTCAAGACTCTTTTGGCTACATTCCAATGAGACTATTTTGGATTTGCCATAAATTGTGCTAGTAGTGAGCTTACTGCATAATAGATATCTAGCCGAGTGATAGTTAGATATATAAGAGAAGCTATCTATCATTGACTATAGGCTTTTCTAAATCTTTAGTAAGAGTGGCTGCAATCTTGCAATCTACCATATGAAACTTCTTTAGGAGACTGTCAACATACTTGAGGTAACTCATGAATGTGCGATCTAAATCTCTCCAGAACTCAATACCAAGACAATAGTGCATAAGTCCAAGATCTTTCATGTCGAACTCTACAGATAAGTCTTGTTTTAGTTTTTTTATTCCTTTCACAATCAGATCATCTACATACAAAAGTGCAATAGTAATGTCTTCCCCTTGAACTTTGTAGTAGAGAATATGATCTGCATTGGACTTCATGTATCCCAAATCAGCAAAATACTTGTCGATTCTGATGTACCAACTTCTAGGTGCTTGTGTTAAGCTGTAGAGACTTTTCTTGAGATGGCAAACCTTATTCTCCTTTCTTGGTTCAACATAACCTGCTGGTTGTTGCATGTAGACTTCCTCATCTAGGTAACCATTGAGAAGTGCATTCTTGACATCGAGCTGGTACACATTCCATTTGCAGAGTGTCATAGTGATATCAAGAATCGTATGAAATCCATCTTTGCTATTGGAGCATAAGTCTCATCATAATCTTGACCATATTGCTGTGCAAATCCTTTTGCAACTAGTTTGGCTTTGTATCTCTAAATACTGCCATCTCGATTGTACTTCACTTTGTTTACCCATTTGTTTGCTATGGCCTTCTTTCCTAGTGGAAGGTCACATAATTCTCAAGTATTATTCTTATACAAAGCATTCATTTCTTCATTCATAGCGGTTTGCCATTCTGGCTTGTCTACTGCATCTTCGACACTGGCTTTTCTATAGCCATGATGGTAGTCATAAGAGCATAGTTCGTCGTTTTAACCTGATTTGCTTTGCCTTTCTAAGCATATGTTAATCTGGCTGGAGGTCTGTTTCCCTAGTGGACCATCCGAGCTGCTATGGCTTTGCTTGGGGTGTTACTACCAATTCTTGCTCTTCTTCATCAACCTCTACTGTAGATGATTGTAAAGTTGATGCTTCCATTTCCTGTGTATTTGAGGTTTTGCATTCTGATTCCTCATCAAAGATTACATCTCTGGAGATAATGACCTTTCCGTTGATGGGATCATACAACTTGTATGCTTTGCTTTCTTCACTATAGCCAACCATGATGCATTTGCATGACTTGGCATCCAATTTCCTGCGATGATCATCATGTATGTGGGCATATATGTTATGCAACCAAATATGCGAAGATGCCCAATGTGTGGCTTGTGTCCAGTGAATGCTTGATAAGGAGTCATACCTTGTATCGGTTCAGTAGGAAGCCGATTAAGCAAGTAGTTTGCTATGGCTATTGCTTCTGCCCAATATTGATTCGGAAGATGCTTCTCACTAAGCATTGCTCTAGCACTATCTACTAAAGTCCCATTCTTCCTTTCAGCTCTTGCATTCTATTGAGGAGTATCTACACAAGTGAATTGTCTTCAAATGCTGTGATTTTTGCAAAAGTTCATGAATGTTGAAGACATGTATTCACCTCCTCTATCTGATCTCATGACTTTGATCTTTCTGCCTATTTGGTTTTCTACCATGGCTTTGAATTCTTGAAATCTAGAAAACACTTCAGATCTCTTTCAGAAAGTAGACCCAACAATATTTGATGTAGTCATCGATGAAAGTCAAGTAGTAAAGTGAACCATGCTGCGGGTCTGGGCATAACCCCATACATCTATATGAATCAAATCAAGAATACCTCGTGCACGAGAGGTACTTCTGCCGAAATTGGTTCGCTTTTGTTTGTCGAAGAAGCATTCTTTGCAAACTTTTCCAAGAAATTGTAGCTTCGGAATCCTAATTGCCATATTCTGATTCATGAGGTCTAACAAGTACTTGAAATTGACATGACCATATCTCTTGTGCCATTTTGCAAATAGTGGCATCTGTTGCAATTGAGCTAACATGGCATGCTTCTTTGGTATTGTAGCTAGCATTCTATACAATTGTCCTTCCTTGACACCTTTTGCTACCAGTAGCTGACATCTTCTGGATTTGTCTCTGATAGTGCATTCATCTTTGTCAAAGATAACTCTATTGTTGTGTTCCATCATTGGACATACTAACAAGAGGTTCTTGCTGAGCTTCGAAACATAGAGCACATCTATCACCAATCCTTTCGTACTAGTGAAATCGTTCATAGGGATAATACCTATCCCTTGAACTCGATTCGGTGTATTATATCTGCTATGTAGATGACATTTTTCTAACCTTCTAATGGTTTCATCTTTGTGAACCATTCCTAATGATTTGTCATGTGAGATGATGCACCTATACCAAGGGTCTTGTTCTACTTGGTCGACTTGATAACCGAAATCCTCTTTTGGATTGTAATCAATGTCTAGGTACACTGTATCAGTTTGTTGCATTTCTTTGTTTGCAAGAAACATATTCCCATGTTCATTTGCAAAATGACTGTGACTAGAATGTCCACCACAATGATTTCCTCTGCCATGGAAATTCCCTCGATTATTGACCGCCTTGGTCGTACTACTTGTTGCGGTGACAATCTCTTTCATAGTGTCCAAACTTGTGACAGTAGTTGCACTGAATGTTTGACATGGTGGATGCATTCCCTCATCCTTAGAATCTTCCTCGATTGGAATGATTCCCTCTTTGTTGATTCTAATGTTGCTGAGGATGATGTTCATGTTGACTTTGCTAATGACTCTATTGTTGTTGCTGATGATTACCACTTTTTTGGTATGATCTACCTCTGTTGCTACCTCTGGCTCTTCTTCTTCTAAAGCTGTGAATGCCTGATCATTAGAATGACCTTTACATGCTTGAATGGCCTGCGTCACCAGCTAGGACTGACTAGAGTTCTTCTAATGTCCGAATTTGCCGTTGGATGGAAATACTCTGGACTAGATTCTCGTATCCCTCTCCTAGTCCATTTAGGATTACTTGAACCATTTCTATGGGGTTCATAGTCTCTCCTGCTCCTGCAAGTTGATTGTTATAGTCTTTTATCTAAAGTACATAAGCATGACCGATTTCGCTCCTACTATTGCGGAAACTCTGGTTGATTTGGTTTCTCAGTGTGAGAATCCTAGATGTGTTCTTAGACTCATAGAGAGTTTCAAACATATTCTATGCTTCTTTTGATGTCTTGACTATGTTGAGCTACTTCTACACTTTGCAATCATTGGTGAAAAATCAGAGTTTTCTTATAGAGACATTTCATTGTGATGCATTTGAATGATAGATGTCAGAGTTGACCGATAGGGCAACAAAGGAGAAAATGCATGACCTGAAAAAAACATTGGGATCCCTAGCATTATGGAAACGGTTTGAGGATGCCGCTAATGCTATGAAACCTGTTTTATATGCACTTAAGGAATTGGACTCAAAGTCTCCAACAATCGGAAAAGTATGGATGCACTTTTGGAGTATTGAGCAAGCTCTTATTGTGTGAGAAACCCCCCGGCCAAGAGAATGAGGGAAGACCATATAATGCTAAAAAATGCAAGGAATTGTGGCAATTTTTTAGGCTGCGATGGGAGCAAGCTCATAATCCATTGCATAGTGTTGGGTACTTTTTAGACCCTGAGTGGTGGAATATGAAGCCTGAAGAGATCCCAATCATTATGCATGACTTTCATAAGGTGGTACAACAATATTATCCCCACAACCATGAGTTTGCAAAGTGTTGTAATGAGTGAGCCAAGTATCCGTGCAAGGAGGGGTTGTTTGCATCGAGCGATTGGCAAAAACTACATCTGCTTGGAAATGGTGGATGATGAATGGTGGCATGTGTGAGCTTCTATGCCCAATCGCAATGAGCATTCTTTCTCAGACATGCCCAAACTAGGGCTCAGAAAGAAACTGGAGTCATTATAAGTACATTCACAATACTTTACGAAATAGACTTCTAGAAGATCGGCGGGCTGAGAAGTTAGTGTACATCTATGCCAATCATAAAATCATAGAAACATTAGGGGATGTGGTATATGAGGAGAAAGTTCCAAAATGGACCTACAATATCTCGCCAGATGCTTTACAACCTGAAGTAGTCCCATCATTGTAGATTCCCAAACCCCAAGAAGAGGATGAAACTAGGACTGATGGTGCAACATCCGAGGAAGATAGCAATGAGAAGGATGAATGTGATGAAGATGAAGGAAATAATATGCGCCTGCCACATGGGTCGATGATGAACATGATGAGGATAGTGACTCGTGAATTGTGGCAATGATGGCAATAGGATTTTGAATGTCTTATTGTATTCTGAATTTGTTCTTGTTTTTTGATTACAGGTTGCAGTTTAGGTTTGGATAAGAATTCTCTTGCTGTGCATTGTAAATGTCTTGTGTGTAGGGTTTGGGGCTTTGCTTCTTCCATGTCACCATTGCATAGGCTTCTGGGTGGTTATGCCAATTGTTGTGCTCTTAAGCAAGTTCAATTGATCAAGAGCATGGCTATGTCTCATATGCAATAGAATCCTATGCGAGGATGTACAGAGGAAGCATGCGAAAAGTTTAATTTCTTGTGCAAAGTTTAATTGTGAGAGAAAGAGATGGAGAGAGCACTTATGATGAAAGTGCATATAATTATATTTCAATGGCAAATAGAAAATGCTTTTAAACTTTACTTTAACAATTTATATTTATTAAAGTTTTAAGTTCACTTTACATAGTATTGCATAGTGTTTTACATTCCAAATTCCAGATGCAATTATAGCCTCCTTAAATTATTTATTATGAAATAACCATAGTTTTCTTTATGCAATTAAATTATTTATTTTCAATCAACCAAATCTTTCCTTAAATTCTTTATTGTGAAATAATATATTGACACTATTCCAATTGATGACGTTAGGATTGCATGTGATGGATTTTTCGATTGCATAGTGCAAAATAATTATGAACATTGGATGCATTTAAACTAAATATGAATCCCACCACATCATATAGTACACCATCATATAACTTCAATGAACTTAAAACAAAGGCATATATTTTCATAATAAAAACATTGTATATAGGGTCATGAACTTCATTCAATGTTATAGTCTTGGATACAACTGCCAACACCATGTACAATGCCATTGATAGTTGGGCTTTACAAAGGCATCATTGCATACTCCAGAGGCACTAGCTAAACCTATTGCTAATCGAGAGGTGGGAAAGTCAAGCGTTGAGAGGTTGGCTAGTATTTGTATGGAGGCCATTGAATGCCAATAGGGCAATGGGGAGAATTTTTGAAGTGAAGTACCCTCATCTTATTTTCACTCCTTGCATGGCAATGGGTTGAATAATCTCTTGAAGGATATTGGTAAGTTGGATTGGGTGGATCCTGTCTTTGATATGGGTAATCATGTTGTCTCTTTCATCGCTTACCACCACTACATTTTGGCCATTTTTTGCAAGATATCCCCAAACAAGAATCTCCTGAAGTATTCTGAGATACGATTTGCATATAATTTCATCATGTTGAGGCATCTTTTTAAGCTGAAAACTCAATTGAGATAGCTTGTGCTTCGAGTGAGTGGGATGCGCTGTAGGGGCTCAGAGATGCGACCATTGTCTAGGATGACATATTTTGGGATGACGTTTGCCTCTTGCTTCGAGTTTCAAAGCCTATTATTTTGATGTTGAGGCTTATTGATGGGGATAATCCTTGCATTGGGAAGGTGTATGAAGGGTTTGATAGGATGATTGAGACTATTCAGGGCATTAATGACTTATATGCTTGAAGGAACAAGGAGATTAGAGCACTTGCAACCTCTCGGTGGATGGAATATCATTCACACTTAGAGGCTTCAGCTTTTGTTTTTATTAGAATTTCAGTGGAAGGGGCAAGAAATAGATAAGGAGGTGGTGCAAGGATGGAAGTAGATATTGAGATGACTTTATGGAATGCAGGTGATAGGAGGAAGGTGGGGAGCACATGGAATGCAGATGATAGAAGGAAGGTGAGGGAGGAGCTATCATTTTATAGGCAAGGAAAAGGGTTATTTGGATTGGATGATACACAGATAGACAGGTTCAAGATTTCCTCCATTCATTGGTGGGAGGACTATGGGGCAAATACTCCATTGTTGCAGGGTATGGCCATTCGTATACTCGGCCAGAGGGCTAGCTCTTCCCCTGTTGAGTGGTTGTGGAGTAATTTTGGGAACACTGCAATAAAAAAGAGTAATAGGCTTGGGGTTCAAAAGGCAAATGATCTTGTATTTGTTATTGCAAACTTGTGTTTGCTCAACAAGTTTAGGGCATATTTCATTCTTGAACTGTATCTTGGATTTCGACCACATGAGGACTCCAACAGTGATGCAAAGGATGCTCCTAAGGCTGAGCCTAAGGATGATCATGAGGATGATGACCCCTAGATTGAGGATGATGATGAGGCATGAGGGAGAGTCCTCTGTTCCTGTAGACCATTAGGCGGCAAGCATGACTCTCTTTTCTCCTATATAGCATATATTTGACTCGAGAGTATTGAGTTCTTTTTGGCTTGCCATGTCGAAACATGGAAGCCTTATTGACGATGGGTGAGCTTCTCAAAGTGAAAAGAATTTCATCGATTTTTTGTGCCCTTCTCTAATTTCCATGTTCCCTCTTTCTCTCTTTCTATTTCAAAGGCAAGCCCCCTCCCCCCCTCTCTCTCTCTTCCCTCTTCTCCTTGTTGCACATCCAAGTCCTCTCCCTCTCTCTCTCTCTCTTCTTCTTCTTCTTCTTCTTGTTCTTTCTCTCAGCTTCCAGGACTTTGTTCTCTCTCTCGACTTCCAGGGCAGGTCTTTTGAATGTATTCAACTTATTTGTATTTACTATTTGGTATTGAGGCCTTCTATTCAGGCTTGAGGCATGGCCTCCTTCTCTTGTATTTTGCATATTATATGCTCGAGCTTGATCTGATATTCTATGACTTAAAGCTTTAAACTTTAAAGTTTATGCACATTGCTATTTGCATTGATGTATATTTTAGATTTTTAAGGATTTTGTGTCTTTAAAAGTTCAAAGATAAAAAGGAAAGCTTAAAGCTACTACATCTGGTTATTCCTAGCATATTTTGGTATCTTTCCATGTGATTTGATGATGTGTCATATGATGTGGTGTTCTCGTTCCCATTCCCCTATTCTCCCTTCTTGAAATGTTCCTCCCCATTCATGAAACGTTCTCGTCCCTTGGTAACTATACCCCCTAGGGGTAGTTTTGCAGCAGGCTGGTCGGCCTATTTGGGTTGGCTAGAATCAGCATGGCAGTAAATTTTCTTGAGTAGGGAATTTCCCCTATAAATAGAGGCACTTGGGTCTCATAACACTCATTCACTTGGAGCAGCATTTATGGAGCAGACAACAGCAGTATTAAGTTGACCCTTGGACCTACACACAGGAGGAGAAGGAGGCTAATATAGGGTTGCAAGTTGAGCTCAAGATGCTACCCACTTAGGCTAGCTTCTGGATAGTAAGGTGGAAGGAATTTGGATAGAGAATCTATATACGCTTGAGGTGGAGCATGTGGACTCAAGTTCTAGAGATATCCAGCAGATAGTAGAAGTACGTGGTGGTAAGATCAAAAGACCACCCTCTGGTGGGCCTTTGGATCTATATGAGTTAGAGACCTTTGTGAAGGTGAAGAACATGGAATGCTTGGAATCTTCTAGATGCGTGGTTGTTGATACGGGCACGAGGGTGGATTCCATGGAATGCCCTAGGATTTCATGTTCAAATGATTTCTACAATTCAGAAGGGGATAGTACAAGATTGGACAGGTTATTGGTATGTGCCTCGATGAGGTGCATGGTTTGCTTTCAAAGCAAGCACACTGGCAATACAATGATCTAGTATGCACTTGATGTTCTTAATTTAGCATGCTGCAGAGAGAATCTGCTCTTCATATGTCTCAGGTAATGCAAGATTGGAAGGAATGGGCCTTCTTCAAAGGCAAAATGAGAAGTGTGGGTGCTTTCTTCAAATCTCAAACTTAGATTGCTAGAAGTGATGGAAAACGTGTATTAAGGCCAGAAGAGTACTTGCTTGAGAGCTCAGTAAGATTTCATGGTCCAGGTTATCTAGAGATAATCTTTGGATTTATTTCTTGAGATGGTTCTTTTGTTGTGGACCTTGCCAAAGGAAGAGGTTGAGACAGACCCTCAAACCATGTTGCTTTGGGAAGACTCTAGGTTGTTCACTCATTATGAGGGGGCTCACTCCTAGTTGGCATTGGGTTGAGATGTGTTGGTGAGAGGGGGTGTTGGAAAGGTCACCTCCCCATCTGTAAGCCCCTAGATGAGGAGATCATGGGAGAGGCAGACCTATGGCAAGATCTACCCAAAGAAGAAACAAAGGTGAAGAGGGAGCTACCACATGGGTAACACCTCACAGAGAAAGAGAAGAGGCTACCACATGGGCAAGGTTGGTTGCCATGCAAGCACCAAGCCAAGGCACATACATGGAGGTACAAAAGCAACCGGGAGTAGGGTCTCTATGTTGAATGGATCTGTAGCATACAAGGAGGATGACAGTGCAATAGTACAGACCTGTATGGAGGGATGGAGTAGAGCTTGGAGTAGATGCAGAGGACCATGATGCTAGAACAGAGGCACGTTGCAGAAAAGACATTAGGTGTAGGTGTATGGGATGGTTTGGTTGTCAGCACAAGACCTACAGAAAAGTCGGCCTGAATAGGGAGCTGGTTGGGATGGGAATAGCCAGCCAACCATGCCAATTTATGGGCTAGGTATTGGGCTAGGCCATGCATGAAAGTATGGGCCAAAGGCCCTAGTAATTCTGAAAGATGGTGACATGGGCAACATAATGGCTTCCATGGGGGCAAGAATCACATAAAGAAAAGGAATCACCATTTTAGTGAACAGACGACTGCTAGACAATAGACCAACAAATGACCGACGGATGGACTAACAAAAATCCATAGATATGAGCAACCACCCCTTGGTGATCTTGTTGTATTCTCCAATTCAATTATATAATAATTGTATATAATAAATGCTTAGTGTTTTATCTTCAAGTCATTGTGACTTATGGAGAATTGAACCCGAAGCAGGGCCAAATGGCTAGCCCACCAGGAAGTCATCCTTCATGAAAGTGTTAGTAAGGAAGATGAACAATGCATTAAAAAAAATGTAGCCAATACTTAAAACATAACAAAAGGATAATACACTTCAAACCTCCTCAATCTCATCTAGCAACATTTCCTTGTTCTCAATTTTTGAAAGTTCTATCTCCTAAATCATAACATTTTCATGCTCATCAATGTCGCCACTATCCTCTATACTCTCCATATCATTATTTGCATCATTTTCATATCCTTCATCAACATTATTCTCCTTTTCTTCTACATCACCTCCTTGTTGTCGAATGGCCTCATTATTGTCAGCCCTTGTGTCTTGTTCATGTTCATCAAGACCTTGATCATTTATGGTTGTGACTTCATCCTCATCCATGTATGTGCCTTCAAAAATATGTTTCCCGTGAGCATTTACATGTTCTACATGTAGCCATTTCTCGTCTTTTGCATCTTTGTGAAAGAATGCCTGTTGACAATGCCTAGGAAACACAGGGTTTGTCGGTTCATAGAATCAATAGAATAAAGACAAATTTTCTCCCTTCTAATTGTTGCATTGGGACCCCTGTACATCACTTGGAACCATCGTGCTTTAAATAGAGCAATTTTGAAAAGCCTATAGTTGTCTTCTATTATTTGCTCGAATACTCCAACATAATTCAACTTGTTGCCAATTACATTTTTGTCTTTGGCACTTGCACGACTTTGTTGTTGAAATGATACAAGACCACAGTCCATTTTTATTTGTCGTCGATCAATTATTCATGCATGGTTACATGACTTTGTTGAAATGATACATTAAGACCATAGTCCATGGTTATTTGCCGTCGATCAATTCTTTCAATGTCAAAGTGATGCCTGTAGGCCTGCATACTACCATACACGTGCCTATAATAATATTGAAAGGACATAAGTCATAACAAAAAATATAAATGTTCATATAGATGCAATTTAAAAGACAAAATGTAAATAGAGAGATGAATGAAAAAACAATTTGACTTACATGCCAATCACATCCCAAGGAAATCTCTTGCTCCTCGTGAGTCACATGGGATCCATTAGAGCATGCCTTGCTTATGGCATCTTGGCACCAATCTAGAGTACACTTTTTTGGAAGTATTTCTAAATCAGAAGGATGTCTAACTTGCCTTCTACCCCTTTTGCTTTGTCTGAGCCTTTTTCTCTCTTATATCTTGTTCTCCTTCTCATTTTTGTAGAGATCTATCCATTTTTGCACATTCTCTAAATTATATAGTACAAATGTGGAAATTTGCTCTCAAGTTTCATGAGATAATTTTATCTCCCTTCCTTTTCCTTGTAACACTTCACCTACCACCTTCTCATCATCCTCATCATCCCATATTCTTGGAGATTCTTTTCTCAAAAAAATATTCTTGGAGATTCTAGGTCTACATTTTTTGAATATTCACTGACATAAAATAGAGATTTTTGAGCAAGCCATCCTTGTGCCATAGACCCTTCCGGTCATGATTTTTAAAGAACAAATCCCTTAATGACTTTCATGAATCTCTTAAAAAAGAACATCCATCGACTAGTGACAAAACCTATAAGAGACATCTCATCCACAAGGTGCACTAGTATATGCTCTTGTATGTTGAAAAAGCTAGTTGGCAATTCTTTTTCCATTAAACATAAGAGCGAGCTATACACTCCATCCTCATCCTTGGGAGCTCCACTGAATTCGATTCTTTTGAAACCGGCCACCTGTACAATGCACATGTTTGCTAATTAGTCAAAATACAACATAGTGTAAAATAGATAAACTAGTTTAAAGAGGTCATGTACTCATGGTTGCTTACCTCATGACTATGTCCTTAGCTGATAAATGACTTCACATAAACCTTCAGTCAAGAAATCTTGAATGGCGAATGGTAAAATATGATGCCATATATTTATAAAACTGGTAAGAAATAGCTAAGATATAGTCACTTATGAGGATTACTCAAGAATATTAACATGTTTCATATATTAGAAGACCAACCTGTAATAAATTATGCTAGTCATAGCTCTTTAAGCCAAATAATTGATCCTCATTAGTGAACATGTTCTTAAAAGATGCTCCATACCTAGTACTCATCTAGTAGGTGTCCTTATCACTACCATTCTTTCCTTGAATAGCTTATACTCATCTTAGATAAGATCCACAAAGTTGTCTCATATGTGACTTGTTCATTGTGAGTTAATTGCTACTCTCTTTTGACCATAAGAAAGGTTTTGTATTAGCTAATTCAAGATCTCTTCTAGATGCTATTGTATCTGTTTCACTGATCATATGTCTCCACAAAGCTTTCCCTATGTTCTTGAACATATGCATGGGATCTATAAGATGAGCAATCTTTAAGGATCTCCAGTATGGCAAGGTATAGAAAATGGACACATCAGGTTTCATCCCTTTTGGCTTTTCTTGTGAATATTTTTCTATCTTTTCCTAAAATTTGGCCCACTTCTCACACCAATATGCAGGATCTCTCCTAGGTGGGCATTTCCTTATTTCTTGCTTGCCATCAAATTGCCGTCTATCCCTCCAGCGAAAGAGATGGTCCATTGACAAGAACTTCCTATAATTTGGATAAACCACGTTCCTTAAGTCCTTACTATATATGCCATCCAGTTCTTCGTCGTATGTTGGACATGCATAGTGACCCTTTGTTGAGAGACCTACAAAAGATTTTTTTCAAACAATTAAAAGGTATCTTATCAATGGATCAATGTATGTTTGCAAAGGACCATGCTACCAATATAGAATATACTTGAGCATAACCCTAGACTAAGATAATCATGAATTGTCCATGCTAATATGCCATGTAGTGTGAACTTTTGACTAGTGGAGGTTGATATGTCAGTCGTATCAACACCATTCCATGGAATTCTCAATTCTTCTATTACCGGCTCCAAGTATACATCCATCTTTCTTGGTTGACATTTTCTTGAGAGCACATATATTAGAAATGAATAAGGTTACAATCCATAAAATATATGTTGAGTGACATAGATGTAAACTCATATAAATGTGCAAAAAATTGTTCATACCAGGAATCAAGAAGGTTAGCAACAATGCTCCTTCTTAATCATCATAAATGGTGGAATATTATAATTAACAAATACAACTAGCCACATAGACCAGTTTGTTGAGCGTGCTCCAAAAGGGTTAACTCCATTAAGAGCAAGTCCAAGCTTTACATTACAAGGCTCATTTTTTAATATTGGCCATGTTCTTTCAATATGTTGAAATGCCTCACAATCCACAAGAATATGCCACATCCCATCCGTACTTTATTTCTTTGCATGCCATCCCATGTATTTGTTGAGATATCGAGCTCCAGTTGTGATATGCCAGGGTGACCGTTGTGCGTTTATGTCACCAACTTGTTAGCTGCAAATGCAGTTGGTACACTGTGCATGAATAATAGCTGAATGACAGCTATCTTTATGTACTCTAGTTAGTGTTTCAGTTAGTATGCCACCTTAGTTAGCTGAGTTTGGTTTGAGACCCACATATAGGGTTCACCTATTCTTTTGTACTTAGAGTTCTTTTGGCTTACACAACTAAGAAGAGGAAAACTATTTTTAGCCTCCACCTTTGTGTATATTCCCCCATTGTATATGTGAGAAAGCTGCAAGTGAGACTCCTTACTTTTCTCCCACTCTCTTCACATGGTATCAGAGCTCAATTGGTGGTAAGGAGCTCAAGAAAGCAAACCAACTTTGCGGTATCCCTGTAAGAGGATCAGTGTTTCTTTCCTTTTTTTTTCCGAGTTTGGGAGCAAATCTCTGCAGGTAGCACAGCCAGAAAGTGCAAGAGTGCATTGTCTCAGATTGGGATGCCCTTCGCAGTGTGGCGAGAGGGAAGTATATGCTACGGGATAGGGCAAAGCACTTGGTGAAATTATTTTTTTGATTCGAGGCCATTTCAGGGCCTGGTGGCACAAGTTTTTTGCAGACACTCAAGAAAGTGCCCTGTTTTTGCTGTGCGACCACTGTTCTATAGGTCGGTGAAAAGTTATCACAGAAATTACATCGTATGCCTTGTGCAAAGATATTGGGAGTGACAGAATCATTCGTGTTGCCTGTTGATGCATAATCATCACTAGGAAGTGACTGTGTGGTCAAATACCACTTTTGTCAGTTTTGCAAATTTGCCCTTGTGAGGCAGAAGTTGTGTTTTTTTGCAGTGTTCTATAATTGTGTCTGATGCTCTTTCACAGATTGTCACTGAAAAGCTTGACAAGAACAACTTCCAAGCATGGAAGTTTAGAATGGATGAAAGCAATGATGTGTGGTATGTTGACTCAGGTGTGTCAAACCACATGACAGGTCATGCAGAATGGATGCAGGATGCAAGGAAAATGGAAAGACCAGGATTTGTGGAGACTGGTGATGATACTACACATCCTATAGTGCAGATTGGAAAAATTCCTTTGTTTATGCAGGATGGAAAAAAGAAATACCTGTCTGATGTATTTCATGTCTCGAATATCACCAAGAACCTAGTTTCTATTGGTCAAATGGTTGAGCAGGGCTTGCATGTCAGATTTAATCCTCATGGATGCTTTGTTGAAGATATGAAAAATAAAGGTCGCTTGATAGCAAAAGGGAAGAAGAAGGATAGGATGTTTACATTGGTTGTGGAGATGCCTAAATTGAGTGCAGCAATGTTTGCACAGGGACTGGTGTAGTTGCAGATATTGATATTTGGCATAAACGCATTGGTCATGTTAATGTACAGTGACTTAAATTAATGCAAGCCCAAAATATTGTTACAGGATTGCCTAAGTTAAAGTTTGCAGAAATGCATAAGGTATGTGAAGCCTGTCAATTTGGAAAATAGGTAAGGAAACCATTTCCTAGACATGTTCAAGAGAGTAAGAGGCCATTGGAATTAATCCACTCTTATGTGTGGACTACTAAAGCAGCATCTATTGGAGGCTATCATTATTTTGTCACTTTTATTGATGACTACAGCAGAAACGTTTGGGTGTATTTTATGAAAAAGAAAAGTGAAGTGCTTGGGCATTTCAAGGCTTTTAAAGCTATGGTTGAAAAAGAAACAGGCCTACAAATAAAATGCCTAAGGTCAGATGGATGGGGAGAGTACCTCTCAAATGAGTTTGCAAGTTTCCTATAGGAGCATGGCATAAAGCAGCAATATTCATGCAGTCATACCCCACAGCAAAATGGACTTGCTGAAAGAAAAAACAGGCATATTGGAGAGGTATCTCGTGCCATGCTCAACGAAAAAGACTTGCCAGATTATTATTGGGCTAAAGCAGTTGCTACAGCAATCTACATAGTGAACAAGACTCCCACTACATCAATACATGGCATGACGCCAGAGGAGAGGTATACTAGTAGGAAACGAAATATTTCTCATTTGAAAGTTTTTGGTTGCATTTCCTATGTTCATGTGCCAGATGAGTTGAGATCCAACTTGGATCCAAAAGCTGAGATGTGCATCTTTATTGGTTATTCTCTGTAGCAGAAAGGGTATAGATGCTATAAACCTTCTACTCATAAGTTTACAATAAGCAGAGATGTAGTTTTTGATGAGATGAGCAGCTGGTATAAACCAGTAAATGTGATTGATGATGTAGATGCACAAAATGGTAATGCTGCACAGAATTCACAACAGCAATCACAAAATATTAGTGGACCTATAGTGTCCTCTAGCAGTGGTTCACATACTTCGCCATGGACAAGCAGATTGAGATCAGGAGGATCTCCTCAAAGTAATGCAGATAGTGGTATGCAAGTATCACGAAAAGGAAAAGAGAAAGTAGATCAGACCATGGTTGATGTGAATGCAGGTCACTCTTATGTGGATGGTGAATCCAGTGGCTCATAACAGAGCCTTGATGATGAGTTGGGATTCCTTCTATTGTTACACTTGAGTAAGGAAGACAATGGATGTTTTGAGAGCACCTGGTAGTAAGCCTATTTTGCACAGGTCTACCAGAGCTTGGTATCCTGTGGATAGATGCTGAAATATGATGGATTTACAGCCATTGACTATGCCTATATGGTCAAAGTGATACATGAACTAGAACCCACTTCTTTTGAGAAAGCCATGGGAAAAGAAAAATGGGAGAAAGCCATGGATGAAGAAATGGATGCCTCGGAAGCAAATGCTACATGGGAATTGGTGCCTTTGCCTAAAGATAAGAACGCAATTGGCTGCAAGTGGGTTTATAAGGTGAAGCACAATGCAAATAATCCTGTGAACAGATACAAGGCAAGATTAGTTATCAAGGGGTATGCACAGACATATGGCATTGATTATGAAGAAACATTTAGTCCGGTTGCAAGGATGGCAACCGTAAGAGGAGTCATTGCTATGGCTGCATCAAAGGGATGGTCTTTACATCAGATGGATGTAAAGAATGCCTTCTTGCATGGTGATTTGCAAGAAGAGGTCTATATGGAGTAGCCATCAGATTATGTTCATGCTGTTCATCTTGAGTTTGTTTGCAGGTTGAAGAAAGCCTTGTATGGCTTGAAGCAAGTACCCAAAGCATGGTTTGACAAGATAGGACAGTATTTTGTCACTATTGGCTTTCAGATTTCCAAGGCAGATTTCTCACTTTATGTGAGAAAAACAGAGAAAGGCATTATGCTGCTTGTCATTTATGTTGATGATTTGATCATCACAGGTGATAGTGATGAAGATATCCTTCATGTGAAAATGCTATTAAAGTAGAAGTTTGAGATGAAGGATTCGGGAGAGCTGTGTTACTTCTTGGGCATTGAGGTGATTAGATCCACAAGTGGGATATGGCTCTTGCAGAGGCAATATGGATTGGACATGTCAAATATGGGATGATAGGTTGTAAGCCTATTTCAGTTCCTTTGGAGCAGAATGTGAAGTTGAGCGCAGATGCAGGTGAGCTTTTGGAAGATCCTACTATGTACAGACGCATAGTAGGAAGTTTGATTTATATGACTATTACCAGGCCAAATTTGAGCTATGCTTTTGGGTTGGTAAGTTATTTTATGCAGGCTCCAAGGAAACTGCATTTGGATGCGGCTAGACGCATACTGAGGTATGTGAAGTCCACATTGCAATACGGACTATTTTATGAGACTGGGGTTCAGATACAGTTGCATGGATACACTGGATTGGGCTGAAGTATTTTTTATAGACGATCTACAAGTGGATATATGTTCTCTTTTGGGAGTGTTGTAGTCACTTAGAGCAGCAAGAAATAGCCTACAGTTGCCTTGTTGAGCATAGAGGCTGAGTATAGGGGTGCAGCAAGGGCTGCATGTGAGGTAGCTTGGTTGCATAAGCTACTTTATGATATGCATCAGTCTACAGATGGGCCAGTTGTCATTTATTGTGACAACATAAGCAGTATACAGTTGGCAAATAACCCAATCTATCATGCTAGAACAAAGCACATTGAGGTGCATTATCACTATGTGTGGGAGAAGGTTCTAGTAGGTTTTATTAATCTAGCTTATGTCAGCATAGAGGATCAGGTAGCTGACATATTCGGGAAGGCATTGGGTGTAGAGAAGCTGTGTAAGTTCAGAGACCTACTTGGTGTGCAGGAATTGGGATTGAGCTTGAGGAGGAGTGTTGAGATATCGACCTCCACTCGTGATATGCTAGGGTGACCGTTGTGCATTTATGCCACCGACTTGTTAGCTATAGATGCAGTTGGTACACCGCCCATGAATAATAGTTGGATGACAGCTATCTTTATGTACTCTAGTTAGTGGCTCAGTTAGTATGCCATCTTAGTTAGCTGAGTTTGGTTTGAGACCCACATATAGGGGTCACCTATTCTTTTATACTTAGAATTCTGTTGGCTTACACAACTAAGAAGAGGAAAACTGTTTTCAGCCTCTGCCTTTGTGTATATTCCCCCATTGTGTATGTGAGAAAGCTGCAAGTGAGACTCCTTCCTTCTCTCCCACTTTCTTCACAGTATTGTCACAACATTCAACATTGAAATATGTGTCATAATCGTGGTATGCTTGGAAAGTTCCTCAAGACTTTTCTTGGCACATTGGTGGAGCACTGACATTGCTATCACTTTTGTAGTGCAACTCTCCATATTTGGGATAGCTTGTGCTGTTCTTAAAATTTTCTCTGTATGAAATGCAATCATTGGGACATGCATGATAGCTTTTATATTCCATTCCTAACTTGCCTTCATCCTTGATGTAGATAGAGTATTGTTTTGTGGCAACATTTTTGTATGTAGTAACCTATAAGATAGAGAAAAACAACTAAGTGAAAGACATAAAATCGTACTCCCTTATGTATGGATTAAGTAGCTTTTGGCTTACTTGAAGAGTGCTGATACAGAGGTATTTCTCCATCCAGATTGTGCTTGTAGATTCATGATTAGAAGGCTTGTTGAAAGTCTTGATATAGTTGCACTTTCATAAATTAGAATTGTAGCTTCATTCTTCAACTTCGCAGTGTCATCCACTCCATTGTTTTTATTGGCATCGACATCACCGATAAACCAATCATCAAACATATCATTGAGCCCATCATCATACATTTTCTCTTCTTCATTGTCCAATATTGGTTTAGGATTTACCGTACTCGATGTTAGTGATCTGTATAGTGTAGGCACCTTCTCTTTAATTAAGGTGACGTGTTCCCGTGATAATTGAGAAATATGAGATCCATAGTGAGGACCTGAGATGATATTTACGCTACCATCCATCTCATTATCTTCATTTGCAATCTACATATTAAACTGATTAGAAGAACAATAAAAAGAGTATTCATAAAATCTCATGCATACTCATATATCATGAAAAAATATCTATCTCGTATTTATGTTGCCACCCATCTCAGTATCTTCATTCTCAATCCACATATTATAAATGATTACAAAACAAATAAAAAATCTATTAGAATCCTATATCATAAAAAACCATCCATCTCATATTTACATTTTAGTCCATCTCATTATCTTTATCCTCAATCTACATATTAAAATAGATCCCAAAACCAAACAAAAAACTATTCATAGAATGTCATACAAAGTAATATATCATGAAAAGAAAATTTTGATGTTTGATTTACTTTCATCCTCATAAATAATGACTAAAAATCATTTTGCATTGTATAAGAGAATTACAAGTATGAAAATACATATGTCTAGCATAGAAGCTATCCATTTCTTGGGCGACAACCCAATGGAACATCTAGGGATAATCTTGCTAACTCTCATCACCTGCGAGCAGGTATCTCCCTACAAAATGAATAATGTACAAACAACTCTTCTCCTGTGGATAAAATCCTTATGGTTGTAACCACCACGTATCGCCCTATAGGATGAGGCATATAGTCAGCTGACTCATGTCCTACAAGTTCCTCATATATACAATTCGTCCTGTCATTATCTCCCATGGAGCTGTTTATAAATCTTGCGATGTTGCCTTGTGTATAAGGCCTGCCATCTACATATACCCAATCAACATAAGTTGCTCCCCCCTCCACTCTAAGAGATGCATCATGCATGCATAATCCATATGTTGACAAACTAAGCATATATCTAGATAGCAAATGCCAATCACCCCATGAATACTCAAGGTCACAAAATGGCATCAATACGACAACAGGATCACTCGGTAGGTAAACATTCTGTAATATATTTAATTCTGGACAAGTACCACATGATAGTAGATGGAGCTATCATGTATCGATGACCCCAATAAGAGAACTCCTCTCAATCACAAGGAAGGTCATGCTATAGCCAAGCACCATATGCCATGCGATCATAACTCCTTACAAGCTATGCCAGCCTAGAAGGAAGTGGATAGTCATCACTAGAGGTCGTCTTTGTCATAGCACCAGTACTCATAGTTGATGATGGACAATCATCTCTTGCACTAATATCTCGCTATAAGCATAACATCGCATGCCAATGTGATGAGTCAAACATCCATTAAAATTGCTAGAAATATCATCATAATCATGCGATGAATGTTCTTGCTCCTCCTCTTCAAGTGTGATTTGAGGTGGTCTTGTTTCTGTGTCCTAAAATATCATTCATATTTATACATTCTTAAGCTAGAAAATTATGGAGCAAGACAAAATAGTAGATCTTAAAAGAATATTAAATATATATACTCGGGGGGGTCACTCATCATATGTAACCCTATCAAGTGAGTTCAACAGAAGGATATTTTTTATTTCTAAAATTTACAAAAATAAATATACATAAGGGACTATTTAAAATAGTTTTGGAAAAAATTTACAGATTTGTATAGAAAAGGGGTACATTTTATTAATGAAAAATTTACAGATAAGGGATTTTATAAATATGCCTTGAACGCACGTGGTATAGAGGGTTTATACATAGTGACCCCCCCGAGTATATATATACCATGGGTATTGGTGCAACACGGCTACCTCCCAGTGCACCTGGCCATCTACCTCTAAACATCTCATGATCACCACATATAATCCTTAATTTATGCTAGAGAAGGCCTTTGCAATCTACACACCAATATGTGCTCGTCCTTAAATCCACGCTGGGTATCTCGTGATGGAGATTCCTCCTTTGTGGATTATGATGATGGTAGCTACTGGGGGACATGAGCCCATGTATAGGTGGTGGTGATGGTGTACCTGATGCATCATTCATCATATTATTTCTTGATTCTATATATATTTCTTACATTATGTTTGCTTCGAAAACTCATAGGTTTTCTATACGCATGTTTTTATTGTAACTGCTTAATCGGGTAGGGATCTCATGGAAGCTTGTAGACTCATGATATATAAATTGATCTAGTATGTGGTATATTGAATGCAGGAGGTAGAGGGAGAGGAATTTAGAGAGGAGGCAACGAGAGCAACACGGGAGGGGCAAGAAGATGTTGAAGAGGGTGATGCAAACAAAAGTGGCAATGAACATGATGGATCAGATAGTGATTCTAGTGGATATGGTCATGGTGCTAGAGGTGGTGATGGCCTAGGTGGTGCAAGATTGGAGCAGGGCTGGGATACTACGTGGAGCAATCATTACCATATTTTCTATGCTTCATATATAATATGTGGTTCATATAAAGCATTCTAACAATGTGGGGAAGAAAGTCAAGCTTTGAAATTTCTACTCTCTCCATTCATAAAATAGAGTAAGTGCAAATAATATGCATTCATGAAATAGTGTGCGAATTTCTCCATTCATAAAATAATACACAAAACTTTATAATCAAAGAAAAAAAGAGCTAAGGCATGTGAAACTTACTTGTGCTTGGAATGACATGCTTGAAAATGGAGATCTAAGAAGACTAAGTAGAAAATGAAGATATAAGAAGACTTAGTAAAAAATTGAGATAGAAGAAGACCAAGTACAAAATGGAGATACAAGAAGACCAAGTAGAAAATGCAAGATTTGCAAATGGCAGAGGAAAAACGGGAGGAACTTCTTTATGTATCTATTGTAACATCTACTTTTTATTACCATACTTGTTCGAGTCATTCACAACAAGACAAAGCACCCACAGACATGCACACAAACGCATTTATTGAACTTAAAAAAAAACTTACGGGTGCATCTATTTTTGTGTCTAGAGACCCGCGTCTAACAGCACGTCTATATAGCAAATAGATGCACGTATAGACGCGCATCTAGATGCCTAAATAGACGCTCTGCTAAAAAATTTAAAAAACAGACAGACGCATCATTAAATGTGTGTATAGATGCGTTTATAAACGGTCATAGACGTTTATAGACGTGCAAATAGACGCTTCTCGAACAGATAGATGCATATATAGATGCATTTATAGATGCACTGATAGACGCGCTGTATAATATATTTTTTTTAATTTATAGAATGCTGTGTATGTTGTGTATGCTATATAGTTACAAGAATCCCATTTCCACATTGTGTAATTCAATTCTTACAGCCAACCGCATTTTAATTACAATTCCAAATAAAACATTACAATCCAAAATGCAATAAAATTGAAAGCTCAAAAAGTGCTTGTATGTACATATAGCACGAAGCTAAGCCACCTCATGTGGCTTCAAGTACAAAAAATAAGAGGAGTGTATATACAAGAGGCACGAAGCCAAGCCAGTGGCTTTAAGTATAAAAAAGAGTAGCTAGCACTACTTCTACGACTAATCCTCTCTCCCTTCCACGCTCCCTTCTGCACTCCCTTCTACGCTCCCTTCTCTGCCTCCTTCCTCGTCTTCTTCCTCGTCTTCTTGTGCAGGGACCTGTAAATAAGGGACAACATATATCAATGTATGAAAAATCAAATCTTTACTTATAATATTGACATTATTTAATTACTTTCAAATACCTCGGAGGCTGCTCCAGTAGCCTAGATATACTGCTCCTCAGTAATCAACCCATCATGATAGAAGTGCTTCCATGTATCTCCTCTGCGATGGTGGCGGTGGTAGGCTGTCTCGATAGGAGTAGGGTATCTGCCCATGATATCAAGTTGCAAGACGACACAATTTGTGGAGGGGTTAGTACAAAGAAACAACCTCCTAATAAACTACATAAGCAGTATAATTTGAGATCGATACTTACAAATCGGGCCTCCCATGATTCAACACCCCCTGCTCCAAAATGCACGCTTTCATATTGCTCCATCTGGAGACTTCGTGCCTCCACGTGCTATAGACTGGGGTCCTCCCTCACTGACTTCATTACTTTCTTCCACTCATGCTTGTGAGCAATGTGGGGTGGGCCCCTTGGTGGTTGACCTCCCTCGAGCCTGGCAAGCTTCGCTAGTGCCTGCCTCTTAAGCGAAGATCTTTTATTGCCAAGTATCGTAACAATCTTTGACTTGGCCCATTTATCTGTGAACTGACGATTGGGGGGTTAGGATACCTAGAGCGAACAGCAGCGAGGGTCTCATCAGGCAACCTCTTTGGCTGGTCTTTGTAGTGGATAAAGCAATCTCTGTAATTGTTAGCAATTACAGAGCGCATGAAGGCCATGATGTCCTTCCCCCGTGCATCCATCAAGATGCCTCCTGTCTGAGTGATGTCATAGAATATCGTACCATCACTCGGAGGCACGTCTAAATCATTTGAATCATCATCGTCCCCACCACCACCCCTCCTAAAGCGCTATGCCATGCATCCCCCACTGCTCTCCCTACTACTACGCCTGCTACCGTGTCGTGTCGAGCTAGTACGTTGGCCACTCATAGCTGAAGGGGCATAAGACAGCATGGTGAAAGGGGCATAAGACGGCATGGGGGAAGGGGCATAAGATGGCATAGGAGAAGGGCCTCAGCTATGTAGCCGGCTGGGCTGTGCTGACTCCGCTGGGGTAATCGCAGCTGGTGTGGGGTGGTTTGGAGTCTGTAGTGCCGACTCCTGGGGGGTGTTTAGAGTACCCATCATATACGCGTATAACTCCGCAGGACTAGGAGGGTGCCCTAAAAGGTTATATAAGTCCCTAAAAATAGACTCTCGGAGATCATGTGAGCCCGAAGAGCTTCCTGGCCACATGATAAACTAGAAAAAAGAAAAAAAGACGATTACTGATGAGCTGAGAAGAAAGAGGAAAGGAAGAAAAGATTACTGTCGGAGCGCATCTATTTTCACATATAAAAGCGTGTCTATAGACGCGGCTGTTTGTGTCTGCAAATAGGCTAGACGTGCATCTAGATGCACCTATAGATGCGGTTTTAGACGTGCTCTGAGACGCGCCTATAGATGCACTCCTACAGACGGACTTTTCTAAAAAGTAGAAAAGGACATCCGCCCGACACAAAAACGTAACACTGATACCAAAATCATGTGTTTCTTGGATACGAGAAGGTACAAATCCAAAGAGAGCAAACTTCCAAAAAAGGTCAACTGTAAAAAGACTTACCTTGGATAGAGGTATGGAAGCTTCTTCTTCTTTTTCAAAGTTGCTTCTCTTCCTTGTAAGCCCTCTTCTCCTTTAAGCTTAGAAGTAAGTGTGGGTGCCTTCCTCTTAAGTGTAAGCTTGGAAGTAAGTATGAGTGCCTCCCTCTTAAGCATCGAAACTATGGATCTGCTAATAGCAAAGCAAGCAAGCCGCGCGAAGTATAAGTAATGTGAAGAAAAGCAAAGCGAGCGCGCTTAAAGCAGATTTAAAAATTGCCTATAGGCGCGTCTAATAGCACGTCTATACATGCATCTAAATACACAGAGCAGACGTAGTTTTAGACGTGCTTATAGATGCGCACCATGGAACAGACAGACGTGGTTTTAGACGTGCTTGTAGATGCGCACCACAGAACAGACAGACGTAGTTTTAAACGCGCCTTTACATGCGCCACAGAGTTTAAAATTAAATATTTGAAGAAAAGCAAATTTTTTTTGGTTGTTTGTTTGTAGGATGTCTTCATCTTCAACAAGTAGCTCCAGTAAGGATGAATCCCTCCGTATCCACCATCGTGAAATGTCGTTGGAGCAAAAAATCAAATGTATGTGTGATCGATGTCGAGGAAACATGTATCGTGCACGCAGGATTACACTCAATCACATCTCAAAGTATGGAGAATGGGATGCGACTATAAACATGGTAAGTGTTAAAGAGTTAAGGTTGATTGAGATACCTATGGGTGTTCATATGTTTGAGTTATGATCCCGTTTCAATTTGATATAGGATGCAATGCCACACCCGCATATGTTGCCCTATGCTCGCCGTGAGGAGGCAAAGCATCGGCGATATGAGGTGGGATCTTCAGGAGGGACCGTTACGGATGCATGAAGTGATTGTGATAGTAGCCCTCCACCATTACCTCATGAAGCCATGGAGGAGGAGGTGTTTGATGATATGGTGCGGGATTTATATGTCCATCAAGGGAGGGATGATAGCATGGAGCAGGATGATCTTTTTACTGCAGCATCGACTCCACTATTTGAGGGGTGCACATTCTCTATTCTACGTGCCTCCCTTGAGTTACTAAACTTGCAAACCATCTATGGATGGAGCAATGCAAGATTGAATGCATTATTCAAGTAAGCTTTAAAGTCTATTTTGCAAACATGGCGAACAGTGGGTCAATTACTCGAATGTTTTTCCTCATTTATGGTCTTCACGTGCAAGCTATTGTGTAAAATGCTTCCAAAGGAGAATAAATTACCGACCTCAAGAGATATGGCAAGGCAACATGTGACCTCTCTTGAAGGACTAGATTACAAGTGCATCCATGCATGTGTCAATGATTGCGTTTTGTTTCATGGACTACATAAGGATGCAAGAGAGTGCCCTACTTGTGGAGAGGCAAGATATAGAGCAGATCTCAAAACTTTGGATGTGCCTCGTAAGGTTCTGCGACATTTTCCCATAATCCCTTGCATCCAACATATGTTCAAGTGCAAATCCATTGCAGAGCTCATGTCATGGCATTCCTCCCATCGATCAACCGATGGCAAGTGGAGAACTCCCGCAGACTCTCCTACATGGAAGCATATTGAAGACACATGGCCAAGCTTCAAGGAGGAGCTTGAGACTTGGATTGGGTATGGACGGTGTGAACCCATTTGGTCTCAAAAGCACCTCTTACAGTGTATGGCCAGTGATATTGGTGAATTATAATCTTCCACCCTCTATGGCTATTAAGAAAGGACATGTTATGCTGTCCCTTCTAATTCTAGCGAAACATAAAGTCAAAAATCCTGATGTTTATTTGGAGCCTTTGATTGACGAGCTAGAGATACTTTGGAGAGGTATCGAGGTGCATGATGTGAGCAGGCCTCCCTTGTCATGAGACTTCAACTGCAAAGCATTCTTGATGTGGACGATGCATGACTTCCCAGGCTATGGCGAGTGTTCAGGTAAGCATTGCACTTCTAATTATGAATAGGCAAAGGATGTGGCACCCTAAACCCACCTTCAACTCTTAATTGCATCTATTGTTTAGGTCTCACTACATCGGGTTACCATGCATGTCCTGTTTGTGGTCCTTTGCTAGTTGCCTCACGGGCAAACACATTGAATAAGGTCATCTATGAGAATCACCATCGATTTCTCCCACCTGATCATCCTAGATATGTTGCCCCTTGGAATAAAGTCCTCCCACAATCACTCATTGCGGGAGATTGGATGAGAATTTGGGACGGTTCCACGACTTCTCCACCACTTGGCATGAGCCAGTAAGGGTTTGTAACTATTGTGTGCTATATTGGCTGGAAATAAAGATTGCCCGCTAACACTTTATTTTGTTTAGATACTCCATCTTTTATCGTTTACCATATTGGTCCCACCTCAAGATCAATCACCTGCTTGATCCCATGCATATCTTCAAGAATGTGGCATCTACCATTTGGGAGCATTTGAATGGGACATGAGATTCTGTAGGCATAAGGGAGAATCTATGTACCACAGGGAGGATGCGTGAAGCTTGGCCACAAGAGAGACCAAATGGGCGTGTTTTTTTACCTCATGCACTGTGGAGGTTATCAAAGCTAGAGATGGCGGTGGTGAAGCGCACTATTACTACAATTTGTACTCCCACTGGATGCATGAGGTGTTTGAAGGGAGCCTTTACAAAGAGCAAGAAAAGAAGTATAGAGCAATTATATGGCTTGAAATCCCATGATTGGCACAAGATGCTCCAAGTAAGTATTTTATATGCATAATATCTCTTTCCTTTAAAATTTGTGAGTGAATAATTATAAGCAACTAATCAACCACCTCCTCATGGGTTCAGTTCATACTACCTACTAGCATTTCACGTAGTGCATCGAAGGACATGAAAGATTGTATTTACAAGATGGGTGAGCTTGTGAGGTACTTTACATGATACAAAATATGATGCGTATCAATGCTCCATGCAAGGTGTTCATATTGCTAATATGGTGTACTTTTTCATTTCTAGGTATGTGAGCTCAAAGGAAATAGATCCCAGCACGCTTGAGAATGCTTAAGTTATGTCAGTGGAGGTGGTTTGTTTAGTGGAGGAGACATTTCCACGTTCTATTCTCACAAGCCAACTACATCTTATAGTGCATTTGGTGGATGAGATTGCTATATGCAGTACTATACATGCACGATGGTTGTTCTTCCTTGAGCGCTTCATGAAGACCTTGAAGGGCTTTATGAGACAAAATGCAAGACCCGAAGGTAGCATGGCCAAGGGTTGGTTGGTACAAGAGTCACTTGTATATATTTTTGAGTTTCTTGTTGATGTGGATAGCTCTCTCCCACGACTATGGAGAGATGATGAAGACCTAAGGATGCCCTCTATTGTGCCTCAAGGGAAAGGACACAACAAAGTAATAGACACGGAGTTGCATAATAGTATCAACCTCTATTGCGTGCTTAATAGTGATGTGATGAAAAGATGGGTGACAAGATACGAGGATGCAAAGGCAAGAAGACAAGAAGAAAGGGCCCTCTTTCGTACACACCACAGATCTCATGTGCCATACCCTTAGTATCTAAGAGCACTTCCAAAGGATATTCATGTGGATTGGCTACTTGATGAAATGGAGAAAGTAGAGAAAGACGAGGGGATGCATATCACAATGAAAAATGGGAGTATGCTAGGGGATGCATGAGCAAGGTCGGTATATAGAATGTTATGCATAAGTTAGGAGCTTTCAATAATTTAGATTGCTTATTTAATTCATTTTGTAGTGCACTATGTTCAATGCTATATGGTGTGAGGGCAAGCATTTTCGAACACAACGGATTGATGATAAGAGAAACACACAAGATTGTGGCATCATTGCTAGCTTTGAGGGAGCCAATGGAGCCATGGATGATTATTGTGGCATAATCCAAGATATTATTAAGCTTGACTTTCGACGCTTCTTTGTGTATGTTTTGGATGTAAAGTGGTTTAAGGACGTGGTGGAAAGAGGCCTTAATGCAACAATCAAACGCCATGCAAGTGGCTTTGTAACTATTGACTCCACAAAGTTTTGGCAAAGTAGGAAGGACACACTAGTACTACCGCAACAATGTGAACAGGTACTGTGCACACATATAAAAATACTCGATTTTAAATATTTGATGCAAGGAAAATAACATGATTGTATTTGTGTTTGAATTAGGTTGTCTATCAACCAATGGTGAATAATAATAGATGGTGGCATGTCATACCTATTATGCCACGTTCCAAAGTGATGTATAGTGCATTTACTAATATGGAGCGTATGGAGGATGATCGTGGCCATGGACATGATGACGATCATGATACGAGAGAGGAGGATGATCATGAGATAGGAGATACAGATATTGAGGCCATTACCCGTGAGGACGAGCCTACCATTGGTGATGCTAACTTCGATGAGCACATGAGTAGCACAAGTAGTAGTGGGTTGAATGTATTTGTAGATCTAAACACTTGTTTGGATTTTGAAGTAAATAGTTTGGCAAGGGTTGATCTCATTGAGGATGAGATTGAACCGTAGCCCATCATTGATATTGGCAAAACTAATTTACATATTGTCTCATTCTCCTCACCTCACTTAATTCTTGTATATGTGGGCTTGCAAAAAAGCATTGATGTTTTTGTTAAAATGATGTGCTTTGGTAATCATGGGCAATGTCTGGAAAGCAATGATGTACACCAAAATCTCACTTTCTGTATTCTCTATTTTGCATCTAAATACGCGTCTAAATACGCTTCTAATTCCCAATGTAAATGCATCAATACACGCGCAAATAAATGCACTGATAAACACAATGTTAGACGGGCCTGTATTTTCTCAGTGTAGATATGCAAATAGATGTGTTAATACACACGCAAATAGATGAGCTATTAGACACGCTATTAGATGCGCCCGTTATTTCTCTATTCAAGCAACGCCTATAGACGCGCCTGCTATGTTGCGCATCTATCAAGCGCGTCTATAGTTACTTTGTGTTATTGTGGTTTAGAGACTCAAATAGATTTTAAAAAAAGAGTCGTTAAACGATTCGTTATTTGATGATTCTTTTTTTTAAAGGCATATTTTGAGTCTCTAAACGACTCAAATTTATTAATGTGATTTCGGTCTTAAAATGACTCAATTTGAGTCATTACTGGGGTCAACTAGCGACTAGATGAGTTTGACTCTGGTAATGACTCTAAATTCAAAAAAAATTTGCATAGGTTAGAGTCGCTTGTGTAGTTGCTTTGGGTGCAATCTGTATTTGTAAATGGCCCGTTAGGTGCTATGTTACATGTTGTACAAAGCATGCGCCTTGGAGAGAGAGAGAGAGAGAGAGAGAGAGAGAGACGATAATACAAAGAGGAAAGCCACGACAATACAAAGAGGAACAAAGACAAATTGTGAGGGAGCAATAAGGCCAAGACAACATGGAGAAGGGGAGATGAGGAGAGCATAGGGAGACACATTGAGTGTTTTATAGTCTCATTTGTTTTTAAGAGATAGAGGAGGGAAAAGATGATCTACTTCTGATATGGAAGGATAAGAAAAGTGATAGAGTTAGAGAAGGGAAAAGACCACTTGAAGGATAAGAAAAGTGATAGAGATAGGGAAGGGAAAATACCACCAGTAGTGCTATCGAAGGATAAGAAAAGTGACAATAGAGTTTTAGGGTGTTCAAATATTCCACTCTAAAACTCCTTAAACCACTTTTTCCTCTCCTTGTACCATATCATTACACTAGGCTTTTAGCCTATGTTACTTTTGTGTGCCATACATCCATTTGAAACGTTAAAACCTTGGCTTCTTCCAAAGAGAAATGTGTGGGAGTGAATCTTCTAGTGAAAATTACATTGACATTCTCATTTATCTCAACTCATTTATGCATTTTCAATTCGATTGAAGGTGGAAGTCTCATATTGGAAATCAAAGCAAGCGGTTTATAGATTTCACTGTCGCCGGTTACTCCATCGACTTGCTAAAGCATATCCTACACGCTCTACGAAAGAATCTCGTAGTGCATGTAGCATGTCAATTACGGCGCTAAGGATAACCTGTAATCCAAAGCAAATATGATGGAGAAGGGAAGTGAAAGAAATCACGTTAAAAATAACGTAATTTGAGCTGAGACGCAAATGGGTCTCGGTGCTTAAAGTTCTAGCAATGGTAGTCGAAAGCAGGATATTAATTAATAAGGCACAGAAGATGCTCCATACTAATTGTACCAGAAAAGATTCCCAATATACACAGGGTAATGATGACATTCAACGAGCTAACAGCAAGAATTCATTGAGTTAACAGTAAGAATACATTGGTCGACAAAAATCTCTCGAAATCAGCTAACATAGGAATTGGTGAACAAAAATCTGTCCTCTAAGTTGTCCATATACACTGCATTGTGAACTTTAAAGCGTAGTGTTCATTGAGCTAGAGTATTCAACTCTGAATACTGAGTACAACACAAAAAAAGACCTTCCCAACCGCTTCTCTATGACGGATATTGATAGTATACAAGTCTGACTCAATGCTGAGTACAGCACAAAAAAACAGACCTTCTCAACAGCTTCTCTTATCTTCCTTAAGGCGAGGTTTACCAGACCAGCCACACGGAGAGGAGGGAGGTTCGGGTATGCATTCTAGAGCTTCGGGGTGGAGGAGGGAGGTTCGGGAAGAGCTCTGAAGGATGGATGAGAGGGAGAAGCGCCACACGGCACGCGAGAGGAAGAGGAAGAGGCAGAGGCTGGATGGGGCAGACTGTTGAGACGGGCCAGAGAGCGGAGGCAGCGATCAACGTGCCACATGGCAAGGGGAGGCGCGAGGACTAGAGGACTGCATGGGTAGAGGGGCAGAGTTCGATGGTGCAGACTGTTGAGACGGGCCAGAGAGCGGAGGCAGTGATCAGCGTGCCACGTGGCAAGGGGAGGCGAGAGGACCAGAGGACTGCATGGGTAGTAGTAACTTTGGCAGCGGTGGCGGTATTCAATGCTCCCTATGCGCCAACGACAGTGCTAGCTAGAGTAGAGTAGATGCACGGGGGGCGGCGGGAGGAGCTGAGGAATAGGGTGGCCAGCGATTAAATGCCATCTGCCATGTGGCACTCTCTATGACGGGCAGGAGGAGCAGTTGTGGCGAAACAGCACAGCTGGCACGACTGCCGCCGGCGGCCACTACACAGGACGGCGTCTGTTGAGTGAATGCGTGGCCACATGGCGATCTCGGACTGGAGGATTTGAATTGTCGCTGGGCACATTCAATGCAGTCTCCCGCTCCAAAGTTCTCACAGCATTCGAGCTCCTTCTCAGAGTCTCTGCCTCTCCTTCACGTCAGACCTTCGCCTCCCCATCGTCAGAGTCTCCTTCATCGTCAGACCTGCTTTCGACTTTGCGTCAGAGCTTCGCATCCTCTCCGCTGACAACGCCTCTCCTGCTCCGTTGAAAACCGGATGTTACGCGACGTTTCGTGACAACGCTTCTAGCTCCTCCATTGACAACCGCGAGTTCTTCGGCTCCACGGCTTCGTCCACGACTCCGTCCACTGTTCACAACGCGTCACTCTCTAAGCCTTCGTCCACGGCGCCATTCTCGACGTCCCGCTCTCATTTGCTGTCCCAACGTCCCGCTCCCATCTGGCGTCCCGACGTTTCGGCGTCCCGCTTCCATCACGTATTCTCTCTCTCTCTCTCTCAGCTCTTTCTCTCTCAATATTTCAATATAAAAAATATATTATATTAAAAGCATATAAAAGACATTTCATCATTTTGGACTCTTCTTTGATTGAAATTTGAAACTAGACTTTGGACAAGTCTAAAAATGTTAGATAGTTTGATGCTAAGGGAGACTGAAGTCTCTCATCAAACGTTTGTTACTTAATATAGGGCTTTAATTATATAAAGTGCATGCACGCATACATTTTTAAAAAGTAGCATATGCCACGAAATGGCTAGGGTGATCAATGTGTGTGAAAGAGACCTATATAAGCCAGATGGTTAATTAGGATGTGATTGGATGTTTATTTAAATTGGGAGTTAGTATATGCATATGTGCGATGTTAGAGAGAGAGATATGTATAACCCGACGTTTGAAATTTGAAATTAGACTTTGGACAAGTCTAAAAATGTTAGATAGTTTGATGCTAAGGGAGACTGAAGTCTCTCATCAAACGTTTGTTACTTAATATAGGGCTTTAATTATATAAAGTGCATGCACGCATACATTTTTAAAAAGTAGCATATGCCACGAAATGGCTAGGGTGATCAATGTGTGTGAAAGAGACCTATATAAGCCAGATGGTTAATTAGGATGTGATTGGATGTTTATTTAAATTGGGAGTTAGTATATGCATATGTGCGATGTTAGAGAGAGAGATATGTATAACCCGACGTTTGGTTATTTTAAGCAATTTTTATTTTAAAAGATAGCTTCAAACATCATAGAAGAATAATAGTCATCATTTTGGACTCTTCTTTGATTGAATTTTGAAACTAGATTTTAGACAAGTCTAAAAATGTTAGATAGTTTGATGCTAAGGGAGACTGAAGTCTCTCATCAAATGTTTGTTACTTAATATAGGGCTTGAATTATATAAAGTGCATGCACGTATGCATTTTTAAAAAGTAGCATACGCCACGAAATGGCTAGGGTGATCAATGTGTGTGAAATAGACCTATATAAGCCAGATGTTTTTAATAAAGCAATTCAATAATAATAATTATTTTTTTAATGTTATGAAAACATGTTTTAAGATGAAATTTAAGACATTTTTTATGATAATGTGCTAGGCCGCTCCTATTGACGGCTGCCCAGTTGAAGTGCCAACTCTCCCTCCAGCAAACGGAATCTTGCCTCGAGCGGACGGAATCGATCGAGCTCTCCTTGGGAACAAGGCATAGTCTTTTTTTTAGCATGCTCTCTCTCTCTCTCTCTCTCTCTCTCTCTCTCTCTCTCCACATTCAAGAACATGTTTTTATTGTTTTGAAAACATCTTATGAAAACATTAATATGTGGACATCTTCTTGAATGTGGAGAGAGAGAGAGGGAGAGATTTAGATTTTAATATGTTTTTAGATACTAATATTTTTAACGTCTTTTTTTTAGCATGCTCTCTAGATTTTAATATGTTTTTAAAACAAAAACATTTATGGCATTTTTAGATATATAATAATATTTTTAACGGCTTTTTTTTAGCATGGTCTCTAGATTTTCGGGGGGAGGGATGTATGTTTGACATATTGCCATCTTTAAAAAAATGCATGAAATGGGCAATAATGATCGACATTTCTTATACTTTATAAGGACAAACCTTCATTGAGAGTGTGTTATAATGTAGGGCAATAGGTTAGGGGCTAATGGTGAGAAATAATAAGGTATATTCCTTGAGGCAGTAAATCCCATACGGGCAAGAAGGGAGGTTCGTGGAGGTTTGGTCAAGCATTCTGGAGGTTTGGGGGAGGAGGAGGGAGGTTTGAGGGAGAGAGGGGGCTTGGGGAGGGACTTTCGTGGTAATTAACATAATAAAGCTATGAAAGATGGAGTGGTGCTATGAAAGAATGTTTTTAAAACAAAAACATTTATGGCATTTTTAGATACTAATATTTATATATAGAGACGCGGGAGGGAGAGAGAGAGAGAGAGAGAGAGAGAGAGAGAGAGGTGATGGTGAGTCGAGGTGATGGAGACTTTGGGAGTAGCTACACCACAGGGAGAAACCAAAAAGAGAAGCATTTATTTTGGGGGGAGAGGGGGGGGGGAGGGATGTATGTTTGACATATTGCCATATCTTTAAAAAAATGCATGAAATGGGCAATAATGATCCACATTTCTTATACTTTATAAGGGCAAACCTTCATTGAGAATGTGTTATAATACTATTCCGACCTAATGGTGAGAAATAATAAGGTATATTTCTTGAGGCAGTAAATCCCATACGGGCAAGAAGGGAGGTTCGTGGAGGTTCGGTCGATGGAGGTTTGGGGGAGGAGGAGGGAGGTTTGGGGGAGAGAGGGGGCTTGGGGAGGGAGTTTCGTGGTAATTAAATTTAAAAGCTATGAAAGATGGAGTGGTGCTATGAAAGAATGTTTTTAAAACAAAAACATTTATGGCATTTTTAGATACTAATATTTATATATAGAGACGCGGGAGGGAGAGAGAGAGGTGATGGTGAGTAGAGGTGATGGAGAGTTCGGGAGTAGCTACACCACAGAGAGAAACCAAAAAGAGAAGCATTTATTTCGGGGGGAGAGGAGGGGGGGGAGGGATGTATGTTTGACATATTGCCATATCTTTAAAAAAATGCATGAAATGGGCAATAATGATCCACATTTCTTATACTTTATAAGGGCAAACCTTCATTGAGAATGTGTTATAATGGAGGGCAATAGGTTAGGGGCTAATGGTGAGAAATAATAAGGTATATTCCTTGAGAGAGAGAGAGAGACACATCATAGACCCCATGTGCACACTAAAACATGCCCAAAGGCCCAACACACATATATGTGTAGACACACCATGACATATGTAGACACATAGGCACACACAAACATAGTTATTCATTATAATAATATATAGAGATGCGGGAGGGAGAGAGAGAGAGAGAGACAGAGAGACAGAGACAGAGGTGATGGTGAGTAGAGGTGATGGAGAGTTCGGGAGTAGCTGCACCACAAGGAGAAACAAAAAGAGAAGCATTTATTTCGGGGGGAGGGGGAGAGGAGGGGGGGGGAGGGATGTATGTTTGACATATTGCCATATCTTTAAAAAAATGCATGAAATGGGCAATAATGATCGACATTTCTTATACTTTATAAGGACAAACCTTCATTGAGAATGTGTTATAATGTAGGGCAATAGGTTAGGGGCTAATGGTGAGAAATAATAAGGTATATTCCTTGAGGCAGTAAATCCCATACGGGGGCAAGAAGGGAGGTTCGTGGAGGTCCGGTCGAGCATTTATTTCGGGGGGAGATGAGAGGGGGGAGGGATGTATGTTTGACATATTGCCATATCTTTAAAAAAATGCATGAAATGGGCAATAATGATCCACATTTCTTATACTTTATAAGGGCAAACCTTCATTGAGAATGTGTTATAATGGAGGGCAATAGGTTAGGGGCTAATGGTGAGAAATAATAAGGTATATTCCGAGAGAGAGAGAGACACACACATCATAGACCCCATGTGCACACTGAAACATGCCCAAAGGCCCAACACACATATATGTGTAGACACACCATGACATATGCAGACACATAGGCAGAGCATAGGCACACACAAACATAGTTATTCGTTATAATAATATATAGAGATGCGGGAGGGAGAGAGAGAGAGAGAGACAGAGAGACAGAGACAGAGGTGATGGTGAGTAGAGGTGATGGAGAGTTTGGGAGTAGCTGCACCACAAGGAGAAACAAAAAGAGAAGCATTTATTTCGGGGGGAGAGGAGGGGGGGGAGGGATGTATGTTTGACATATTGCCATATCTTTAAAAAAATGCATGAAATGGGCAATAATGATCGACATTTCTTATACTATATAAGGACAAACCTTCATTGAGAATGTGTTATAATGTAGGGCAATAGGTTAGGGGCTAATGGTGAGAAATAATAAGGTATATTCCTTGAGGCAGTAAATCCCATACGGGGGCAAGAAGGGAGGTTCATGGAGGTCCGGTCGAGCATTTATTTCGGGGGGAGATGAGAGGGGGGAGGGATGTATGTTTGACATATTGCCATATCTTTAAAAAAATGCATGAAATGGGCTATAATGATCCACATTTCTTATACTTTATAAGGGCAAACCTTCATTGTGAATGTGTTATAATGGAGGTCAATAGGTTAGGGGCTAATCATGAGAAATAATAAGGTATATTCCTTGAGAGAGAGAGAGAGAGAGAGAGAGAGACACATCATAGACCCCATGTGCACACTAAAACATGCCCAAAGGCCCAACACACATATATGTGTAGACACACCATGACATATGCGGACACATAGGCACACACAAACATAGTTGTTCGTTATAATAATATATAGAGACGCGGGAGGGAGAGAGAGAGAGAGAGAGAGAGAGAGAGAGAGAGAGAGGTGATGGTGAGTAGAGGTGATGGAGAGTTCGGGAGTAGCTGCACCACAAGGAGAAACCAAAAAGAGAAGCATTTATTTCGGGGGGAGAGGAGGGGGGGGAGGGATGTATGTTTGACATATTGCCATATCTTTAAAAAAATGCCTATTGCCATATCTTTGACTATGTGTGTGTGTGCCTATGTGTCCACATATGTCATGGTGTGTCTACACATATATTTGTGTTGGGCTTGAGGAGGAGGGAAGTTTGGGAGAGAGAGGGGGCTTGGGGAGGGAGTTTCGTGCTAATTAAATTTAAAAGCTATGAAAGATGGAGTTTTGTGCCATATGATGTTTTATATAGTTTCCTTATAGCGTTTCCTTATAGCTTAGAGTAGCCATCCATAGTAATCTATTTGTTCGTAAACTATAAAAGTGCATCGTGATTTGAGAGTATAATATGCATTTGCTTTAATAATATATAGATAAACGATAGAAGAAAAATGGAATTAGTTTTTTTTTCAGTTTTTATTTAAAGTGTGTTAGAGTCTCTCTCTCTCTCTCTTCCTAATATTTGTATTCTACTTGCATATATGTTACAAGGAGGTGTCACTCTCCTCTTTAGATTGGTTTGCTAGGAGAGATAAACTGGACAATTTTTCCTTTTATATTCTTTATTATATGCAAACCACTTTGGTTGTGTGTGTGTGTTTCACACCCAAAAAAAAGAGTGTGTGTATCTCTCTCTCTCTCTCTCAATCTCCCTCTCTATCTTTGATAGGGAGTTCAGATAGAGATGTGTCCAAATCCAAGGGTGGTGGGCGTTCCATAAATTTTAGGGAGTGTTGGTAATTAGACTTAGTGTGTGATGATTCGTGGGGAAGGTAGTAGGGTTGAAAAGTTTGTTTGTGGCCGTTGATGAGAAAGGCATGATGTAGCTTAGAGAGCAGGTTTGGGTTGTAGGATTGAGAGGGAGAAGGACATTGTTCGGGGCATATAGACCTTGGGAATGTCCCTGTAGATGAGTATGGGAGGTAGAAGAAGCGTTTGTAAATCGATATAGCTTGCATCATAGCTTAAAGGAGATGAGGATTCTTCAACAGGGAGTTCAGCATTAATTAAGCATCCAATATAGGAGACTTTAATAGATGTCTAGGAATAGATAGAAATGTGTCCAAAGCCAATGGTGGTGGGCGTTCCATAAATTTTAGGCAGTGTTGGTAATTAGACTTGGTGCATGATGATTCGTGGGGAAGGTAGTAGGGTTGAAAAGTTTGTTTGCGGCCGTTGATGAGAAAGCCATGATGTTGCTCAAAGAGCAAGTTTGGGTTGCCAAATGGGATGTCGAGAGGGGTGAGAGGGAGAAGGACGTTGTTGGGGGGCATGTAGACCTTGGGAATGTCCCTGTAGATGAGGATGGGAGGTAGAAGAAGCGTTTGAAAAACGGTGTAGCTTGCATCATAGCTTAAAGGAGATGCCCTTCTTCAATAGGGAGTTCAGTATCAATTAAGGATCCAATGTAGGAGGCTTTGATAGATGTATAGGATTTGTCTCAATCTTTAAAGCCTTGAGTCTAATGTAGTTTGACAACTGAGTCAATATACATCCCTAAAAACGTTTTTCTATTTTGTTTCGGCCGCAGTTTGCAAGGATGACTTCTGCCATTGTTCCCCGCATTGAAGAGGAAATTTCTGGCATTGTGGTGCCGTCCTTTTGTGAACGACGAAGTGTGTGTGCAATGCAACAAGTTGCAAGGGCAGAGAGTTCTACGATTTCTGACATTGTCGTGTCATCTTTTCGTGAACGACGAAGCCTTCGTGCAATGAAACGAGCGGCAAGAGCGAGGGCTTCCAGTGGTGGGACAAATCAGACAGCTAAGTGCTTCGCCAAACAAAATGGTGTTACTATTAAGTCCATCCATGAACATCGCACTTTTGCTATAATGAAACGTCTTAGAGGGGAGGGACCTTCCACCCGTGCAACAAAGTATGCAAGGAAGTGTCTGTCATCTTCAAGGCAATATGGTCTCTCTATTACGCGTCCTTTGAAGTCCATTCAAAATGTATGCGAGCATAATGGTGATGTGAATGCTATGAATACAAGATATCTAACATCCTTATGGAGAGAAGTCCATGCTGAAAATGATGGAGTGGTAACAGAGGGTAGGGGTGCATCCTCTGAAACTCTCATTGAGAGGATTGCTCATATTGAGAATAATGTAAATGACACGAACCAGTATGTACGACAACTTTTAGGGGGGGGTGAAGAAGGCTCAGTAGTATGTGATAGAGGATGTAGGTTGCAAGTTGACAAGCTAAAAGAGCAAGTTGATCTGTTGTGCACCGAGGTGTCAACATTCAAAATTGGTTTGAAGAGGCTAACAGCCTTGATGACAAGGATGAGCCGTAAGTTGGAGCGCATTACAGATCATGAAAATTGAGATGGTTTTGGGACTTCTATATTGCTTTTTGTAAAGGATCGCAAAGTTCTTCTATGTTATTTGCATACTGGGGTCAATCTTAAGTTATTTAGTAGGATAGCCTTTTGTGCCTATGACACAAAACTTATGTATTTGGTTTTCAATTGCAATAATAAAATTTTTTGAGCTTTCTTATCTTTATTTGATATATGTGGCAATGTAAGTCAAATTAATGTAAATAGAAATACATGGATATCTGTGAGCTACAATTGATGGAGTATCGTTATATGTCATGGAAGGTAAGGAAGAAAGTTCGATGAGTGAAATATGTGTGAGTAACCTTGAATGATCTAAGTCCTTCAGATACATTTATTTAATGCACTCTCTTTTTGAGTACATATTTAATTATGATATTAGCGTATGTCATGCATGTAGATACATACATACACACAACTTACCTACATATATCACTCATGTTCATGTACTCACACCCTTATGTTGTTCATCTTAGTTCCCAATCTTTTTATTTACTAGAATACATGTTACAAGAATGTCTGATCATCATATTCTTTAGGTTGCATCTACATACATGGCATTGAGTCTTTCCATACATATGTTTGCATGAATTTACACATATATGCATGCAATTATGCACTCATGTGCATGCACTCATGCCCATAAAGCATTTACACCTACATATGTTTCATGGATGCATATCTTAAGCGAAAAGGTGAAAGCTTCATGCTACGAAATTACAGTAGGAAGTTATAGGCTATTTTTGCATTTTGCATTGTCAAGCATTCCATTTAGCATGCATGAATATTTCTATTAGTTGACTCCATTTGGCATGCATCATTACTTCTACCAAATGAGTCCATGTACACTCCATTTATTTGATTGACAATTTAATCCTTTGCCTTATATGCCATAAATCCCAAACCTTATATATATATATATATATATATATATAGAGAGAGAGAGAGAGAGAGAGAGAGAGAGAGAATAAGATATATATAGTTATGTTCATAAACAGACAATGGCAAAAGAAACAAGTTGTCATAGGAGAAAATTATGGGATTCAACACGCACGGCACGTCGCAGTATTGCCAGACAGAGAACAATGTTGAAAAAACAAGGTTTTAGACACATGGAGCCAATTGTAGAGGTTGTTCATTGCAGACAACATAATCAAATGCAGGGACATAATGATGTACAATGGAATGTAGATAATTTAACTTCTCTTGATAAGAGAAGTTTATTGCGTTCAACACGTAAGGCACGTCGCAATGTTGCTAGGCAGAGAACAATGCTCAAAAAGCAAAGTACAAGTACAACTATGGAATGTATGAGTACGGAGTTTGCTGATAGTCTTAGAGAAGGGAATGTTTTTTGTACTGCAATTAGAAGTGTGAGAGTGCAGCCACATGCAAGCATGGATTCTCACTTTCTAGAGCCAGCAGAATCTACCTTTTGCCCCGATGGTGCACCGAATGTGCAGCATTGTGTTGTTGGGGGAAGAAATACAATAGATGCTCCAGTAATAGGTACAACAATTCAATTGGATGCAGTTAGAGATTATGGGCAGTCAAGGGCACGAGAGCATGTTGTTGGCAGCAATAGGAATGCATGTTTAGGGTCTAGGGGGATCCTATCTATCTTGCATCGATTTCCATTAAGGGATGACATAGGGCACCCATCTTTGTATCCATTGGTTTTCAATAGTCCTATTGTTCATTCACTTGGAGGTATGGACTGCATATGCAGTTTTTGTCATGCTCAATTGTGGAAGCAAGAGACCAGAAGTATGCATCAGGTTGTGGGAAAGTATTGTTGTAAAGTTGGCCGTGTGTCATTGTTGCCATTGGAAGATCCACCAGAGATTTTAAAAGTTCTACTTCATGGAAGTGACGCTAGAAGCAGATCATTTAAGGATAATATAAGAGCCTATAATAGTGTCATGGCGTTTGCCTCATTGGGAGCCCAAGTTGATCAAATGTTTTCTGGGAATAGGGGTATACATAATTTTCGGATTCATGGCACAGTGTACCATCGTGTCGGGAGTTTGCTACCTGATGAGTCTAGACAGGAGCTTCCACGGTTTGCACAATTATATGTCCATGATACAGATCATGAGTTGCAAAACCGTTTGGATGGGATGCCTGGTTTGAATCTTGGCATTTTGGAATTGTTGCAAAGGATGATGCATGAATGCAATCCGTATGCCAATGCACTGGTTGCTGTGGGGGAAGTATTGAGAAGAAATCCACATGCAAACTTGAAGATGGTAATTTGTGAGAGCCGGTCAACCTCAAGACAATACTTGGTCCCAATAGCTAGCGAGGTTGCCGCTATCATGCCAGGGCAAGGGGATGATTCTGATGTTGGGAATCGAGACATCCAGTTTTTAAGACGCAATGGATTGATAACCAGAATATCAAATTTGCATCGATCATACATGTCTCTCATGTATGTTCTTCTATTTCCCCGAGGGGAGGATGGATGGCATTTATATATTCCTTATAGAGATGTTCCTACTCACGTATCATTACATGATGTACAAAGGAAAAATTGTGTGACACAGAGACAGTATTATGCGTACCGTCTGCAGGTAAGGCCTGATACAAGTGCGTGCCTTCTACAAGGGGGGAGATTATTGCAACAATATATTGTTGATGCATATAGTAGTATGGAAGAGTCCAGATTGGTGTGGATACGTAACAATCAATCTTCTTTACATGCAGAAGTTTATCAAGGATTGATGGACATGCTAAACGCAGCTGATGCGGTCCATAATGTATTGGGCAACGCTGTCGGACGTAGAGTTGTATTGCCATCCTCTTTTACAGGAGGACCGCGGTATATGTGCCAGTTATACCAGGATGCAATGGCCATTGTGAGAAAAAAGGGTAAACCAGATTTGTTTATTACCTTCACCTGCAACCCAAAATGGTCAGAAATATCTGAAGGATTGTTGCCAGGTCAAAGAGCACAAGATCGCCCGGATTTGACAACCCGTGTATTTTATCAAAAACACAAGGATCTGATGCAGTCAATTATAAAGCATGATTTGTTTGGAAAAGTTGCTGGGTACGTATGTGTGATTGAGTTTCAAAAGAGAGGTCTTCCGCACTCACACATACTATTGATTTTGGAAGGTGCATTCAAACCTACTCAGGTTGGTCACTATGATCAATTGGTATGTGCAGAAGTTCCAGATAAAACCCTTTTCCCTGAGTTGCATGAGATTATTGCACAATGCAATGTTCATGGCCCATGTGGTGTACTTAATGTCTCTGCTCCTTGCATGTTTGATGGCAAATGTAGTCGTCACTATCCACGTCCCTTCTCTCAGTCTACTGTGGTGGGTAACGATGGTTACCCTATCTACATGCGTCGAGATGATGGTAGAAAGATACGGGTGAAAGAGGGTATAGTGGATAATCGTTGGATTGTGCCATTCAATCCTTTCCTCTCTATGAAGTACAAGGCACATATCAACGTTGAAATTTGTTCCACAATTACTGCAGTCAAGTATTTATATAAATACGTGTATAAGGGACATGACAGAGCAACCGTCAGGATGCAGATAAATCGTGTGGAAGGACAAGGACAACTACACAACCCAGTTGATTGTGGAATTGATGAGATAAACTATTACCTAGATTCACGTTATGTATCAGCATCAGAAGCATGCTGGCGCATTTATGAGTATGATATGCATGATGAAAAGCCAGATGTACAAAGGTTGCAAGTCCATCTTCCGATGTTGAATAATGTGATATTCAGAGATGATGATGATTTGCACAATGTGGTGGATAGGGAACAGAACAGAAAGACCAGCCTCACGGAATGGTTCACTTACAACCGATTGCAACATGATGCAGATAATTTGCTTTACAGTGACTTTCCATGCGAGATGGTTTGGAACAAATCCAATAAAAAGTGGTCTAGAAGAAGGCAGGGCAATAGCATTGGTCGGATGTATAACATTTCTCCATCTGCTGGTGAATTATATTTCATGCGTATGCTACTTAACGTTTGCAAGGGTTGTAAGTGTTTTGATGACTTGCGCACTTTTGATGGGCAAGTTTACCCTACTTTCAAGGCAGCATGTATAGCTAGAGGGTTATTGGAAAGTGATGAGGAATGGTTTATCTGCATGCAAGAGGCCGTTTTACATCAAAATAGCACACAGTTGAGGCACCTTTTTGTTGCAATTTTGATTTTTTGTGAGCCAACATCTCCAGGAATTTTGTGGGAAAGATTCTCAGACGATCTATCGGATGATTTCTTCCATGCATTCGAATCAAGTATGGTTGACCGTCGTGGATTGGCACGGAAGGAGGCTCTATGGCACTTGGAGCATATTCTCCAACAACATGGGAGAAGGTTGGTAGAGTTTGATGGATTGCCTACCTTGGATAGATCATGTGTATTGGCAGCTACAAATTCTCTATTGCAAGAAGAAAGAATGTTTGATATTGAGAGTGAGGCACGACTTGGTCAACAGATGGAAAGTACCTTAAATCATTGTCAACGGACGGCCTTCGATCAGATTCTGACAGCGGTCTATGCAAATGTTGGTGCGATGTTTTTTCTTGATGGTCCAGGAGGATCTGGAAAGACTTTCCTATACAATTGTTTGCTTTCTAGGTTGCATGGGGAGGGGCATGTCGCTTTAGCATGCGCTTCTTTTGGGATTGCAGCGTTGTTACTAAGTAATGGACGCACAGCACACTCGCGGTTCAAGATACCACTGGATTTGGATGCTACCAGCAGTTGCAATATAAAGGTTAACAGTCATCTTGCAGATGTTCTGAAGATAGCAAAGTTGATAATATGGGATGAGGCACCTATGACTCATCGATTCGCATTTGAGGCACTGGATAGGACGCTGCAAGATATCATGTCAAATGACCAACTGTTTGGTGGAAAGGTGGTGTTGTTAGGGGGGGATTTTAGGCAGGTCTTGCCAGTTATTCCCAAGGCAAGACGAGAAGATATTGTCAATTCTACATTGTGCCACTCAAGGATTTGGAGATGCATCAAGGTATTGAAGCTGGTACAGAATATGCGGGTTATTCAGGAAGGTGATAATTCAATAGAGCAGGAATTCATACAATGGGTGTTAGATATTGGAAATGGAACTAGCAGGCGTATAAGAGAAGACACTGTTGCAATCCCATCAAAGATGCTTTTAAGGACAAACTCTATGGAAGGTCTGATTGAGTGGGTGTATACAGGACTTGCAAGGGTTGTGGATTATGCATCGTATTTTCGAGACCGCGCTATTCTCGCACCTCGAAACCTTGAAGTTGATGCAATCAATGCTACTGCACTAAAGGCAATGCCCGGCGAGGAAAAGGAGTATCTAAGTGCAGACTCAGTAGAGAGCTCATGTGGAGATTCTTTTTTGTATGCAGTAGAGTATCTTAACATGCTCGATCTTGGTGGTGGATACCCACCTCATCGGCTGGTTTTGAAACAAAATGCTCCCCTCATTTTGTTGCGCAATCTAAATCCTCGACAGGGATTATGCAATGGGACTCGACTGATATGCAAAGAGTTCCACACGAAGGTATTGGAAGTTGAGATTATCACTGGTACCAATGCTGGAGATAGGATGTTCATTCCAAGAGTAACTTTCATTCCCAGTAACTTGAAACTTCCATTCGATATGAGAAGAAGACAATTTCCTGTTCGGCTAGCATTTGGCATGACGATAAACAAGGCACAGGGCCAAACAATGTCTATCCTAGGCTTATACTTGGCGACACCGGTGTTTAGTCACGGGCAATTATACGTGGCTTTCTCGCGTGTCCGATCATCAAATGCAGTCAAAGTATTCCTTCCAGAGAGTGTGGATCGGGTTAGTGATGAGGATGCTGAAATGAGTTGTACCACAAATGTTGTATACAAAGAGGTTTTACAATTGGCATCAAGAAGAACCTAGCAGTATGCCAATGCTCTTTGAAAGCCTCTTCAGACTTTGGTGGGTGACAAATTTTCACAGTCTTTTTTGTATCGTTGTGTTCTTTTAGGCGATCAAAGGTCTATCAATTGTAAGCCTTTGAAGTGTGGATTAAAAATTGGTGATGACTATTTTTGTATAATTTTCATGAGCTCATTCCATATTCCATTCAAACAATGTCGTCTCTAGAATTTTGACAATGTATGATTTTTGTGAGTTTTATGGGTTCACACATTGTTATTTTTTCTTCAAATTATGGATTATCAAATGTACTATAACTAATGTTCTTTTTAATTTGTGGCTTGGTGAAGCCTTTTAATTTCTTCTCTATATAAACGTTGACACATCTATTGTTACTGTAATATGATGATATGTATTGTTATTGTAATATGATATGATAGGATGGCAGCGTCATTTACATTTACCACCGAGAGAACTGTACAGGTAGCAGGTACATAATTGTGTAGTAGTCAGTTGCTAAGTTGACTTATTTAATAGTATAGTCATTTACCTTTAGGAATATACAGATCCCGATGGTTGGAGAGCTGGGGTGCGCGCCCAGCTATTGGTTGACATCTTGGAGTTGGAGAGCTTTATTGGTTAGATAACCTATATTTTTTTTTATTTTGTTTTTTTCATAAAGGTGAAAGCTACTTAGGTTACATATATAAGTGAATAAACATGATATTATTTTCCTTTAGGGCGGTTCCCGACTCAAGTTTTGCAATGAATCTCCTCGGTCCAGCGTATGATGGGGTGGAACGTCTCAATCTTGGATATTTTGCCGTGAGTTCTCAGCGTCTTGCTGGGAATAATAGTCCCCAGACCATCTATGTGCGCTTCATTGGGTACCTGGAGCCGATGGGAACAGATGTATTTTATCGAGGGGCGAACGGAGACTTTGTATATGCATTTATGTACCACATACACACTCCTGTGCGCCAGCGTAAGCATTCTAATTAATGTGTTGAGTATTATTAAGACACAATTCTAAATTTTCCTTGATTTAATGATTATAATTCTTAAATGATCTTTTTGCCTTGCGTAGGTCGACGCCGCGCGCGTGTGGTGGTGCGTGGGGTGGGACATAGACGTAGTCTGTTTTCTTAGGGGAGCTGATATAGACACTCTGTATGTAGATATATGAATTTGTAAGATTTTGTAGTACTCTTTTATAGAGCGTATATTTTGTTAGGTATGCTAATTTTAAGTAAATCTTCTTTTGTTGTGTTTATTGAAGCATGCACATATACGGTTATACTCAAACAAATTCATAAATTCTATTTATTTATACTCAAACACGTTTATTTCAAAAAAATTCATGAATTCTATTTATTTATACTCAAACTAATGTATCCCCATAGACCAAGATTGATTGTGTTACAATCTAGCACTACATTGGCATACAATGCATTACGCACGTAATCTTGCAAAATTCCATATATGAAAGCAAGGAGGGGATATGCATACAAACATGTTTAATTCAAACAAATTCATGAATTTTATGCACTTAATCTTGCAAAATTTTATGTATGAAATCAGAGAGGGGGTTTTAGGAAAGCTGTTGGACAAAATTACACTGAGTGAGCCAAGCCAAGCGGTTCCAGTGTTGGAACTTCAGAATTTCTCTTTTGAAATTAAAGATCCCACCTTGAGACCCAGCAGAGCGGGTCTCCAACCCGTCGTAGACGGGTCAGGCTACTCGTTTCTATGAAGGATAACGAAACTATGCCTTACACTCCCTAACATCACAACATGCAGAGTTTGTCTCCATTCCGTGGCCATGAAGACTACTGCCCTCATCATTTCTCATTTGTAGTTAACCCGCCTCTGCCCTCGTTCTTCTTCGCTGCAGCTTGCGCCCTAGCCGCAAACCCACCTGCGTCGACACCTCCGTCTCCTGACTTGGCTTTTGCAGCCTGAATTCTGCCGGCTGCAGCCACCGTCATCGGCGACTTGGGCACGCTGCTAGTCGCCACGCTGCTGCCCTCCTTTTCATTCTCAGACAGTACCTGCATTGCCGGGGTCTTGAAGCCATCCTTCCCAACCATAGCCATAGCGTTCTCTCTCTGCAGCGAAAAAAAGCATTACAACAATCCTTGAATTCTACGTAATACTAAAAATTAAGTATGTGTTACAGTCGACTTCTTAAGCCCCATGCTGACGCTTATTCTCAATGTTAAAATTCGAGAAGCTAGTTTAATGAATTCAGGAGAGGAGACTGGTCGCTGTAACGTGAGGAACAGCGAGCATAAGGAGAACTCACAATAGAAAAACGGGTTGAGAACCGAATTGTCTGGAGGGTGCGGAACTGTATAAACTACCACCAAAGAGAGAACACCTATATGAGATGGAGAGCAGAAACGCATTCCACATACTTAAATAGGAGCGAATGCAATTCTTCTAGCTGAAAGCTTCGAGAACCACCATTGCATTTTCTTCTCTATTGGTAGCACATCCAATCACGTCAAGTCTCTTACAGAAAGAATTTTTCTCCGCGGCACTTCAATCGCGTCAAAATAGAGTGCAGGAACACAATTTTAGCCACAAGTGGCTCCTAGCCTGCCTCGGAGTCTCGGACCATTTGAAGTTTAAAAGAATGTTGCAAGCCTTGTCAGATGTCGCTTCTTTCCTTCATAGTTCCTCACCCAAGAAATGACATCTTCTTTCCTTCATAGTTCCTTACCCAAGGATTATACCCATGTCATTTCCTTAGGAATTCCCCTGCTAGGAAATCGCTGCGTAACATTACAACTAATGATGATCCTCTACAAAGCGAAAAACGGAATGTGTTACTAACGTACATATACGGCTTCTTCGTACCCTGGAAAACGTATACATACATACGGCTTCCTCGTACCCCTGCTTACCTCCGTTCTGTATTACAAGTATAAGCCTAGGAGGCAAGCATACCTCTCGTATGACATCATGACTTGATAGAAGGTTTACCCAAACTTTCATACTTAAGGATGACTTTGTGTGTGTGTGTGTATTGCGTCTCTCTTTATCATTCCCTTGTATAACTTTAGAGAGGCTTGTTAAGAACTATGTGGTCTCAACACATATATCATAGTATTATATGGAGATATTTGCTTAACACTTAACACATGGTATTTTGACAGCGGTGCATCCAAGCACATCACTTCTAGGAAGTGTCTTTTTACTTCCTTGCATCCACCTCCCGTTGGTAAGAAAGTCACTTGTGCCAACAACTCATCATATTCAGTACGTGGCACAGGAGAGGTTGAGCTCACTGCCATTGATGGCTCAATTTTCAGACTTTCAGATGTCTTATATGTGCCTGGCATAACCAAAAATCTCCTTTTAGTGTCCACCCTTAACAGAGGGGGATTTCAGGTTATCTTTGAGGATGACAAATGTGCTGTCCGAGACAGGGAAGCTGAATGCCTTAAGGTTATCTGGTACTCTGCTGCGTGGGCTTTTTCAGCTTGATATTTTTGAGAAGAGAGCAGCCCATGCTCTTGCAGTTTCTACCCCTACAGCTGCCATGCAGAATGCAGAATTATGGCATGCCAGATATGGCCACATGCATTACAACAGCTTGATGACACTTCAGAAGTTTTCCATGGTTGATGCATTGCCACCTCTTGAAATACCTCCTCCACATGCCTGTGAAGGGTGCATTTTAGGTAAGATGCATAGATTCCCCTTCAAGAAGGATGGTTCAGTTAAAGCTGTCCGCAAATTACAGCTTATACACAGTGATGTCTGTGGTCCCATGAGGACTCCATCGTTGGGTGGTCATCTCTACTTCGTTACATTTATTGATGATTACTCCAATTTGACTTGGGTTTATGGGCTGAAACAGAAATCTGAAGTGTTCACGGTGTTTAAACACTTTTCAGCCATGGTTGAAAATGAGACCGGACTCAAGATACAGACATTACACACAGATAGAGGTGGGGAATACTTGTCTGCAGAATTTGATGCTTTTCTGAAAGGCAAGGGTATTGTGCATCAGCTCACAGTCAGGCTGACCCCTCAGCAAAATGGCAAAGCTGAGAGGAAAAATAGAACCCTCATGGAGATGGACAGATGTATGCTGAAAAGCAAACACATGCCTCATAAATTCTGGCTAGAGGGTTTGATGTGTGCCAATTACATTCAATGCAAAGGTGTCAAGCCTAATAGCATTAAACAGAGTGATTGGGATGACATGGATGAGCAAGCATGCTCTATCATTCAGTCATCACTCTCGAAGTCAGTCTACTTGCAGGTACATGATGGTGTACAAGGTGTAGACTGCCATGCATATGAGTTCTATACTAGTATATGCCGGATGTATGACCATGATAGTGTTATGTTACAACATGATGGGCTGAAATGTCCTGATGGGCTGAAATACAGCCTTAATAATGCACTCCAGAGGTAGATCAATTGGTAGAAACAGGTCATGTTCAAGGGGGAATTCCAAGAGCAAGTCTAGCTCTTGGACTTATGTTAGATGTTTCTATTGTGGAAAGTATGGCCACATGAAAAAGTATTGCTGGAAATGGCTGAGAAAATGCAAGAAGAAGAGCAAGGTTAAGAATGACAGAAAGAGGGAGAAGAAGCATGTTGAGCTTCAAGGCATGGATGCCAGGGTTTCCACTGATAGTAGCAGTGATGAAGGCATTCTTTTGTCTATGTCTGACACCTCCTTCTTGGCCACTGATGTACCCATTCTCAGTGATTGGATGTTAGATCCATTTGCTTCATGTCATATGACCCCTCATAGGTCATGGTTCAGTGCATATCAGGAATGCATTGTGGAGAGTGGTTTGATGGGCATTGATCATTCTATGGATGTCTATGGTTATGGGGATATCCACCTTGTTATGCCTAGTGGCTCTATTCTTGTTCTACAGAGGGTTAGACATATACCAGGACTTGCTACGAGCAAGATCAGTATTGGACAGTTGGTTGAGGTAGGTTATCATGTCTCTTTGGGTGATCATGCATGGAAGATTGCTAGAGGCAATCTGGTTATGGCTAGGGGATCACGGGTTGGATTCTCTTATGCATTGCATGTATCAGGTGTCCAGGATAAGATGATTATGATTAGTAAGCAGCCATTAGTTAGTTTATGGTATGCCAAACTTGGACATATGTCTACTGCAGGTATGGAAGCCCTTACAATATTGAGATACATTCCTGTTATGGATGTCTCTCAAATTTTATGTCATGATTGTGATGATGATCAGCAGTCAGGATCCTCTTTTGTGTGGAAGACAGTCAATGAGAGGTATGTTGAGCCATTGCAGTTGGTTCATAGTGCAGTTTGTGGGCCTATGCCTACTATTTCACTGGGTGCCGCCTCTTACTTTGTGACATTTATTGATGCTGCCACAAAATACATATGGGTATATCCGATTCGGCAAAAGCATGATGTATATGATACATTTCAGCCCTTCTTGGGTAATGCTGAAAATCAGTCAGGAAAGAAGCTATTGAGCTTGATGACTGATGGTGATGCAGAGTTTACCTCTTCTAGATTTCAGGATCTATGTGATACACTTGGTATCAGGAGGGTGTTGACCACTCCTCATCTTTCTGCTCACGATGCCTTAGCAGAAGGCATAAATCGGATTCTATTAGACAAGATTGGTAGCATGCTACGATATGCAGGTCTTACCAAATGCTATTGGGCTGAGGCATGTAAGACAGCTGCATACTTGCTTAATAGCTCACCTTGGAGATCTCTGAATGGTAGAGTGCCATTTGACTTCTTGACAGGCAGGGCACCATGTTATGAGCATTTATGTGTGTTTGGCTACAAGGCTTATGCTCATGGTTCCCGATCGAGGAGGTGTATCTTCCTTGGATACAGTGAGTCTAGTAGGGACTACAAGTTATGGGATTCTTCAACTAGAGAGTTGATACGCAGCCATAATGTCTATTTTAGAGAGGATGCTATGTTTAGACAGCCCAGGACTTTGGATAGCAGGAGAGTGGTGTTCCAGGAGGGTGTAAGTGCACTGATACCTCCAAATTCTTTGCAGGGGCAGCCCATATCCCTTGGAGTGGGAGATTTTTCCCAAGATGAGCAGGTTATAAAGTTGGGACAGCCACGATTACTTCCTAATTTTGGTTAGAGACTGTCAGATGTCTCAAGTATTCCATAGGTTTATACTCCTATGGAGATTGTTGATGCATCTTCTATGGACAATTACAGTTTACTCCCAGGATGCAGAGTGCCTCTTGCAGATGAGGATGAGGCTATGCATGGTGAGGAAGATACCTTGGCTAATGATGCCCGGTATGATCCATTGGCTGGTTATGCCAAGACAGATGTGGTTTCTGCAGTTATTGACTCAGGTCATATTGCGCATGGGCAGGAATCATTTATATGTTTGCTTCGTAAGTGCCTCCATGGCCAGAAGCAATCCCCTCAAGCTTGGCTTCATAGGTTTGATATCATTATGAGAGCTCAGGATGTGATGTACAATGAGACAGGTTATGGTCTCAGTATTCAAAAGGTTGCTATCCTTCTGAGGTTACTTGCCATATGGTTCCTTATGGATAGGGATGCTTTGCAGTGGGAGCTGCATGGTCTTGATGATGTTTGTCAAATACTTGGTTGTTTCAGTATGGAGAGGGGGAAGTTACTGAGTACTCCATTGCCTGTATGGGCTCCATACTTGAAACACTGTAGGTTTGACGATCACAGATCAGTTGAGTAGCAAGTTATGGTTGATATGGCAACCATAGTACTTCATGCATCCATGACTGTGTTGAGACTTGGTTCTCACATGTTTACCATTGGGGCTACACTTCCGGTTCTTGCTTTCGTTGCAGTGGGAGTTAGTAGCATGATTATGATAGATTTTGGTAGTAGGGAAGCGATTGTGGACATCAGGTCCTTATGCTTCCAGGAGCAGCATTTGGAGCTCATTTTGGGGCCCTCTAAGGACTTCCCTTGAGAATATTCTCTCAAAAAAGGGGGGCATGGATAATTTTTTGCAGATGAGCTCAAAACTTGTTGGACTTGGCATTTTTAGAACCTACTCTTTGAGGGATTTCCAATGATATATACCATGATGGGGTTTGGACATTGGAATGGAAAGATATAGGGAAGATTTCTTTCTTCTAGAAATCTTTCTACGTTACGTGAATATTCTCCTATAAGAAAGAAATCTTCTATGTATCTTTCCATTCCCATGTCCAAACCCCATCATGGTATATATCATTGGAAAGCCCTCAAAGAGTAGGTTCTAAAAATGCCAAGTTCGACAAGTTTTGAGCTAATTTGCAAAATATTATCCATCCCCCCCTTTTTTGAGAGAATATTCTCAAGGGAAGTCCATAGAGGGCCCCAAAATGAGCTCTAAATTTCCCTAATGCATGCAGGTGATGCAGGTTGGGTAGACCAGCAGAGGTCTATTGTAGGTTATGTGCTTATGGTCACAGGTGGTATAGAGACATTTTCTCTACACAGTGACAGTTTGGGTGCTATGGACTTAGCACAAAAGCATGTGGTGGTGAGAGTTCACTCTCCCAGTGAGATCTAGCGTGAGATCTTGGTTGATAGGCATCTACAGCTTGTCATTCTCTATCCTGCAGACCTGATGTCTGCTAGCAACTTATCCTCTATGCACTTTGCACATTGTAAAGTGCTGATGGGCATATGATGACGGTCTGGTCATCTTGTTTTTCAGCCTATGGCTGATTGTATTATATGTGTACTATACTCCCATAAAGCACACTACCTTTAAGTGGGAGGTTGTTGGGGTAAAGGGCAGTGTGCCCACCCACTTGTACAGTGCCCATGTATACTCATATATATTTGATAGAGGAATAAGCTGGAGTAGCTTTTGCTCCACCGCTTTTGGTGTCTCCTCTTATCCCTTCCTGAGTGCTCCCTCTTCCCCCACAATAGAAGTATTCTTTGATGACATCATTACAAAGTATAAAAAAGGACCACATACCATGAACAACATTTGCCTAGCCGATTCTATAGCAACTACACAATAATGCACAAAAACTAAAAAAGAAAAAAAACCAAGAATAATACGGTTCAACAACTACAACCTAAACAAGGACCCTGAAAATTACTATAGAGAGAATTGTTTGCTATATCTCTGTTTTAATGCAAGGAGCACTGCTTGGATAAAGAAAACACTAATTAGCACGATTTTTACAGGTAGAATAACAAAGTGATAGAAAGTAACAAAGGAAAATTTAATCAAACCATACTACCACTCAGTGATAACAACAACGGGAGCATGGAATCATCATCCTCAATAGATCCACAACAAGCACCACAACAATATGATCTAGCATTGGATATGCACTTTTCCCAAAAGGAAAAAATTACTAGCAGAGCCATGTACAAAACGTACGAAATAATGGAAAACACAGAGTACCATGAACTGTACCGAAAATACCAGCAACGCCTATTGGTCGATGACATTGCACTAAAGAAAAGAAATAATCCAAAAAAACAAATCAAAATATTTCTCTCTAGCAATGCAAAGACAGGAAAGACATACGTACTACTCCTACTAGTACCGATGCTACTTCGTCACAACACAGACAAGCAAACAAATGACATATACAAGCCCAGGGCACTCCTCCTAGCATACACAATCAAGGCTACATACAACATTGGTGGTTCCACAATTCACTCCACCCTTCATCTGCCACTACTAGTAACCAAGTACACAGGTTTGTCCCCTGAAAAGCTGCAATCATTAGCAACACTATATGCGAAATTAGAACAGGTAGTCATTGACGAGATATCATTGGTCTGGCAAAACACATTCATGGCAATTGGCATGCATATGCGAGAAATTAAACACAACCACTTAGAACCATTTGGAGGTGGGGACCTTTGCCAACCAAGCCCAAACAAAGACAGTTGGATTTTCTCAAAAAAAGCGGGGGAGCTAGTAGCTGCAAATACCATTTGGAAAGAAAGCATCAAGTACTACAAGCTCACTCAACCAATGAGACAACAAAATAAAGAATACATTCAAACCTTAAATAGAATACGAGTTGGCAAGCAAACAATGGAGGACCTCATAACCATAAACGACAAATACCATCGAAAACCAAAAAACAAAGAGCGTACTCCACACTTATTTTACACAAATGCACTAAAAGACAAGCACAACGCCAAAGATTTTGACGTACTCAAAGGAGAGGCTCATTTCCTAAATGCAATTGATAAAAAGCATAACACATGTAGCAAAACAATAAATATACCAAGTGATCCAAAGTGCACATGAGGGCTTCACACCCAAATACGGCTTAAAGAAGGAATGATTATGGAAATTTGCTCAGGTAACTTAGACGTTTTGGATGGAATAGTGAATGGAGCAGATGGATTATTCATGGGATATACCAACATGAAAAACGAACCTCTTGTGTGGATACAGTTTTCAGATCAAAAAATAGGAAAAAGAAAATGCTACAAAAACAAAGACATTTATGACACGTACACACCAACAACATGGACACCAATCACACAAATACAAAGAGAATTCCAGGTGGGGAAAAACCAACTAAACACTGTAACAAGAACACAATTTCCAATCCAACCAGCATCTGTAAGAACAATCCACCGATCACAAGGACTAACATTAGACCAACTTGCATTTGACCCAACACATATACGAACACATGGCTTGCTATATATTGCATTGTCAAGAATACATGACCCGAGTAACTTATACTTACTAATAAAAATAGATCCAAAACACATCAAAGTCGACACACAGGTATTGTAAGAAATAGACAGACTACAAAAACAATCAGCATGGCATTTTCAACAAATAGATTGGGAAACATTTGCAAAAGATAAAATAAATATTCAATCATGAAACACAAGATCATTTGTAAAACATAAGCATAATATATTAGCAAACCAACAACATCATGGCAGCAAACATAATTTGCTTTCAAGAAACACATGTGACAAAGAATAATATACTGCAACTATATGGATTTGGACACATTCATAGAGAAGATGGATATGGAATAACGACATACTACAACAAAAAAATTAAACCAATAGAAAGCCATTACAAAATAAAAGATAGAGCTGAGTGCTTACTTACAATTTTTGAAACAATAGAAAACCTAAAAATACAAATATACAATGTCTACAAACATCCAAAATAAAAAACAGAAAAACATTCTTCAATGCTTGACAAAATTGAATAACACATGCAACATAAATAATGTCACTTACATCATTGGGGACTTTAACATAGACTTCCATAAACCAACAACTCAACTCACAATGGTATAAGAATTTATGAAGGAAATCCATATGTTAATAAGTTCAGCAACAACTATATATGGATCGACTATAGACCATATTTGGACAAATAACGACATAAAAAACCTTGTATCCAGAACAAACTTTGCCTATTGGTCCGATCACTCAATTGAGATAACAATAACTATTTTCGCAAACAAAGAAATGTCATTTTAAGTGATTGGTCAACTGTTTGATCTCCCATTACTTTGATTTCTCTCTCTCTCACTCAATTTCTCTCACTTTGGGCAGGCCCATTGAATACTACTAGTATTCGTGAACCTTGTTAAGCACCATGCTCACGCTCATCCGGGAAGCTGGTTTGAAGGGGTTTAATGAATTCAGTAAAGGAGACTAGTCGCTCTGAGGTGAGCGAAAGCGAGGATAATGAGAACTCAGAAGAGAAAGATCGGAGGGTGCTGAATCTCGAAATTACCACCCGAAGAGAGAAAAGCTTATGAAATGGAGAGGACTCAGAGGAATAACGCATCCACATACTTAAATAGGCGCGAATACACTTCTTCTAGCTCAAAGCTTCTGGAACCACCAGTACATTTTCTTCTCTATTGGTAGCACTTCCAATCACATCAAGTCTCTTATAAAGATAATATTTTCTCAGCGGCAGTTCAATCGTGTCAAATATTTCCTCAACGGCAGTCAATCTCAGTTCAGTCGCGTGAAAATGCATTAGCTAGAGTGCAGGAGCACAATTTTAGGCGCAAGCGGCTCCAAGAATCCAGAATTTACAGCTGTTTGTTGATGTTTCGTGAGAACAAAGCATACTTGAGACCCAAACCGAATATCTGAGTGTGTAAATTGCTCAGTCTCCAAGTCGACGACGATGGCATGCCAGAGAATGTTTCGAGCCTGTCAATGTCGCTTCTTTCCTTCATTTTTCCTCAGCCAAGAAATCCATCCATGTCATTTCTTTAGGATTTCGCATGCTAGTAAATCTTTGCTTGCACATTACAACTAATGATGATCCTTTGTAACAAAGAGAGAACAAGCTGAAGATTCTTCAATGGGCCTGCCAATTGGAAGGGTTTTTTTAAGTAAAAAGGTCGCTTGCGATGCGGTTTTTTTTTTTTAATCGATTTTGTAAATATTGCCTTTTTTTTCCCGGTATCAAATTTGTAAATATTGCCTCTTTTTGGGGGGGTCAAGTAAAGCATTCTTTGTACTTTTTAATGCTTGTATTGTTGTATATAGGAGCGAATGGTCTGACTAGTAAGTGTAGCTAGTTCCGGTTTTAGAGTACTCTTGTTTCGAGTTTGTCCATATGTGATCAATAGTGGACCCGTGTATTGTTGTGCTTTCGAAAATCAATTGTCTTATCCCGTTGTTTTGCAATAGTTCTTTTAATCTCATTGCTGGTTTTTTGTTTGAATTGTAGTCGATGTTAAAGTTACCCACAAGGATTACGATCACGTTTTCATGTTTGCGTTAATGGGTTATTAACGTTCGTTAATTACTCTTCCAAGTAGCATGAAAACAACGTGATCACGTAGGTTACCAAAAAAAATCACCAGTAAACTAGATAAATGTACCGCCGGTACCCAAGACACTCCCGATGGTAGAACTAATATTCTCGATGGTAATATTAATTATCCCGATGATGTAAATACCAGCGGTAATATATACCATCGGGATAATTAATATTACCGCTGGGAATATTAGTTCTACCGCCAGTAGTGTCTTGGGTACCGATGGTGTTGTGGGGTGCAAATTCCTAGTTTCTCGCGTGCCCCAAGGCTATATATCGATGAAAATGGTGATAGAGGCTCGTCATTCGATCCGATTGTGGTTCGTATCCCGATAAGTTGGGAAAGAAAGTGAACCACAATTTGGATCTGAATAGTTATAAGGCTAAGTGGGTTAGAGTGAGTCAGCATTCATTATACCTTTGGGTGTGGTTTGCTCCTCCGATTCCTTGCATCATGGAGAAATTGTAGACCACGAACACGAGGGCTAGTGGATGCGAGTGTTTGTTGTGTGTTCTTGAGGGTGGTCCATACTCCAACTCCTTGCATTTTGGGAAACTTGCGGACCACAATCATGAGTGCCAATGAATGCAATTGTTAGTGAGTAGTCTTGACTCTTAAGGTAAGGCCCTTAGGTATGGAGAGAAGGGGGAGACGAGATGGCAATGACTTGAGCAGGAATATGGCATGTGTTGCAACTATGAATGCATGATCGAAAATGCTTGAAATTAGAAATGCTCGTTCACAATCTTCAAGAGGCAAAGTGTGGATGCATCGAGTCATGCCCATGCCAGTATTGATATGCCTGAAAATGTTCCCACGGTTGAAGAAGGAGTTGTAGAAGAGGATCTCATTGCTAAAATGGGCACTACCCCAACGTTTGATCCACCCTGTGAGGTTGTTAACCAAGATACAAGGAGAGGATTTATGCGGGTGTCACAATCCTCTCAAAGAGTTGTTCCACGTGCATAGGGGAAAAAATATAAGTGACATGGTCCAGAGTGGACTTTCTTATTAATATTCGTGATTACGTTGAGTGGAAATGCAAGTATTATGGAATACAAAAATCTAGGGGAGCACCTTGCATAAGGGGCCACTTGCTTGGTGACTCAAGAAAAAGCATTCAGCATTGTGTGGCCCCAAGAGCTGCTGTAGCAGCTCGCACCTTGATAGAGAAGATGCAAGCTTCTGGAAAAATATGAAGAGAGATAAATTTGGGAAAGTCAAGGTATAAGTGGAGTAGAGTTTGTAAGCATACATGGTGACGAAAGTACTAGTGTTGTAGGCTCCCATGCCAGAACTCCTTGTATGGATACTAGCATGCAAGATAGATCACCAGCTATGGCTCATGAAGCTAGATCGACAACTACTACTCCTAACTTGAGGCAACCCATGATAGTTGAGAGCATCTGGGTTCAAGATTGGAGAATGCACAATATGTACTTGGTAGATCAATCTTGCGATCAGGATATCCACTGAGTATGGTCGATACCGATGATATGAGAGGGGCATGGAATTGCATTTCTAACTATGGGCCGGGCTTCAAGCCACCTTCTTACCACACATTGCATACGTCATTATTAGATAAAGGCATATGCAAAAGAGAAAGAGCACATAAATCATAGCATTTTCAAGCAACTGCATAACACTAGATGCACAATTGTCTCAGATAGGTGGACAAGCATAAAACGCCATGCTTTATTGAATGTGATGGTTATATCGTCACATTGGGAGGCCTTCCACAAATCGATTGATGCCTCATGTGTAAAGAAGTCGGGGACCTATATGGTTGGTGTGTTATCCAAGGTTATAAGAGAGTTAAGCCCTCAAAAGGTTGTTCAAGTTGTCATGGATAATGCCAAGAGTTGTAAAAAAGCGGGAAGTATATTGCAAAAGGAGTATACCAATTTATATGCATCTGCATGTTGTACACATAGTTTAAATATTGCATTAAAAGATTGGTATAAACAAGTGCCATGGTTCAAAGAGATTGTTTGTGAGGCTCGAGACATCGTCAAGTTAATCTGCCCCAAACTTGTTGAGAAAACGCAATTTTGCATTAACAAATACAAGATCATTTGCCTTTTGAACCCCAAGCCTGTTACTCTTTTTTATTGTAGTGTTTCCAAAATTACTCCACAACCACTCAACGAGGGAAGAGCTAGCCCCCTGGCCGAGTATACGAATGGCCATACCCTGCAACAATGGAGTATCTACCCCATAGTCCTCCCACCAATGAATGGAGGAAATCTTAAACCTGTCTATCTGTGCATCCTCCAATCCAAATAACCCTTTTCCTTGCCTATAAAATGAAAGCTCCTCCCTCACCTTCCTCCTATCATCTGCATTCCATGTGCTCCCCACCTTCCTCCTATCATCTGCATTCCATAAAGTCACCTCAATATCTACTCCCATCCTTGCACCACCTCCTTATCTATTTCTTGCCTCTTCCATTGAAATTCTAGAATAAAAACAGAAGCTGAAGCTTCTAAGTGTGAATCATATTCCATCCACCGAGAGGTTGCAAGTGCTCTAATCTCCTTGTTCCTTCAAGCATATAAGTCATTAATGACCTGAATAGTCTCAATCATTCTATCAAACCCTTCATACACCTTCCCAATGCAAGGATTATCCCCATCAATAAGCCTCAACATCAAAATGATAGGCTTTGAAACTCGAAGCAAGAGGAAAAAGTCATCCCAAAATATGTCATCCAAGACAATGGTCTTAAATCAATGAGCCCCTACAGTGCATCCCACTCACTCGAAGCACAAGCTCTCTCAATTGAGTTTTTAGCTTAAAAAGATGCCTCAACATGATGAAATTATATGCAAATCATATCTCAGAATACTTCAGGAGATTCTTGTTTGGGGAAAAAATAGCCAAGATGTAGTGGTGGTAAGTGATGAAAGAGACAACATGATTACCCATATTAGTTATTTGCCAAGTGTATACTACTTATGTTGTCACAATAAATGACAACTGGCCCATCTATAGATTGATGCATATCATAAAGTAGCTTATGCAACCAAGCTACCTCACATGCAGCCATTGCTGCACCCCTATACTCAGCCTCTGTGCTCAATAAGGCAACTGTAGGCTGTTTCTTGCTGCTCTAAGTGACTGCAGCACTCCCAAAAGAGAACATATATCCACTTGTAGATCGTCTATCAAAATACTACCAGCCCAATCAGCATCAGTGTATCCATGCAACTGTATCTGAACCCCAGTCTCATAAAATAGTCCGTACTGTAATGTGGACTTCACATACCTCAGTATGTGTCTAGCCGCATCCAAATGCGATTTCCTTGGAGCCTGCATAAACTGACTTACCAACCCAATAGCATAGCTCAAATCTGGCTTGGTAATAGTCATATAAATCAAACTTCCTACTATGCGTGTGTACATAGTAGGGTCTTCCAGAAGCTCACTTGCATCTACGCTCAACTTCACATTTTGCTCCAAAGGAACTGAAATAGGCTTACAACCTATCATCCCATATTTGGACAGCATGTCCAATCCATACTGCCTCTGCAAGAGCCATATCCCACTTGTGGATCTAATCACCTCAATGCCCAAGAAGTAACGCAGCTCTCCCAAATACTTCATCTCAAACTTCTGCTTCAATAGCATTTTCACATGAAGGATATCTTCATCACTATCACCTGTGATGATCAAATCATCAACATAAATGACAAGCAGCATACTGCCTTTCTCTATTTTTTGCACATAAAGTGAGAAATCTGCCTTGGAAATCTGAAAGCCAATAGTGACAAGATACTGTCCTATCTTGTGAGACCATGCTTTGGGTGCTTGCTTCAAGCCATACAAGGCTTTCTTCAACCTGCAAACAAACTCAGGATGAATAGCATGAACATAATCTGGTGGCTGCTCCTTATAGACCTCTTCTTGCAAATCACCATGCAAGAAGGCATTCTTTACATCCATCTGATGTAAAGACCATCCCTTTGATGTAGCCACAGCAATGACTACTCTTACGGTTGCCATCCTTGCAACTGGACTGAATGTTTCTTCATAATCAATGCCATATGTCTGAGCATACCCCTTGACAACTAATCTTGCCTTGTATCCCTTTCTCTTTTTCTTTTTGTGATACTTGCATACCACTATCTGCATTGCTTTGAGGAGATCCTCCTGATCTCAATCTGCCTGTCCATGGCGAAGTATGTGAACCACTACTAGAGGACACTATAGGTCCACTAATATTTTGTGATTGATGCTATGAATTCTGTGTAGCATTACCATTTTGTGCATCTACACCATCAATCACATTTACTGGTTTATACTAGCTACTCATCTCATCAAAAACACATCTCTACTCACTGTAAACTTACGAGGAGAAGGTTATAGCATCTATACCCTTTCTACTGTAGAGAATAACCAATAAAGATGCACATCTCAGCTTTTGGATCCAACTTGGATCTCAACTCATCTGGCACAAGAACATAGGCAATGCAACCAAAAACTTTCAAATGAGAAATATCTCGTTTCCTACCAATATAGCTCTCCTCTGGCATCATGCCATGTATTGCTGTAGTAGGAGTCCTGTTCATTATGTAGACTACTGTAGCAACTGCTTCAGCCCAATAATAATCTGACAAGTCTTTTTCATTGAGCATGGCACGAGATACGTCTCCAATATGCCTATTTTTCCTTTCCTGCAAGTCCATTTTACTGTGGGGTATGACTGCATGAATATTGCTGCTTTATGCCATGCTCCTACAGGAGACTTGCAAACTCATTTGAGAGGTGCTCCCCCCCTCCATCTGACCTCAGGCATTTTATTTGCAGGCCTGTTTCTTTTTCAACCATAGCTTTAAAAGCTTTGAAATGCCCAAACACTTCACTTTTCTTTTTCATAAAATACACCCAAACTTTTCTGCTGTAGTCATCAATAAAAGTGACAAAATAATGACAGCCTCCAATAGACGCAGCTTTAGTAGTCCACACATCAGAGTGGATTAATTCCAATGGCCTTTTACTCTCTTGAACATGTCTAGGAAATGGTTTCCTTGCCTGTTTTCCAAATTGACAGGCTTCACATACCTTATGCATTTCTGCAACCTTGAACTTAGGCAATCCTATAACAATATTTTGGGCCTGCATTAATTTAAGTCGTCGTACATTAACATGACCAATGCGTTTATGCCAAATATCAATATCTACAACTACATCAGTCCCATGTGCAAACATTGATGCACTCAATTCAGGTATGTCCACATCCAACATAAGCATCCTGCCCTTCTTCTTGCCTTTTGCTATCAAGCGACCTTTATTTTTCATATCCTCAACAAAGCATCCATGAGGATTAAATCTGACCTACAAGCCTTGCTCAACCATTTGACCAACAGAAACCAGGTTCTTGGTGATATTCGAGACATGAAATACATCAGACAGGTATTTCTTTTTTCCATCCTACATAAACAAAGGAATTTTTTCAATCTGCATAATAGGATGTGCAGTATCATCACCAGTCTCCACAAATCCTGGTCTTTCCATTTTCCTTGCATCCTGCATCCATTCTGCATGACCTGTCATGTGGTTTGACGCACCTGAGTCAACATACCACACATTATTGCTTTCATCCATTCTAAACTTCCATGCTTTTGTCAAGATTTTCAGTGACAATCTGTGAAAGAGCATCAGACGCCATTACAGAACACTGCAAAATATTCTGTCACTGCAAAAAAACATAACTTCTACCTCACAAGGGCAAATCTGCAAAATTGACAAAAGTGGTATTTGACCACACAGTCACTTCCTAGTGATGATTATGCATCAACAGGAAACAAGAATGATTCTGTCACTCCCAATATCTCTGTGCATAGGCATACGATGTAATTTCTGCGATAAATTTTCACCGATGTATAGAACAGTGGTTGCACAGCAAAACAGGGCACTTTCCTAAGTGTCTGCAAAAAAATTCCGCCACCAAAACGGGCCTAAAATGGCCTCGAATCAAAAAAATAATTTCACCAAGGGCTTCACCCTATCCCGTAGCATATATTGCCCTCTCACCACACTGTGAAGGGCGTCCCAATCTAAGACAATGCACTCTTGCACTTTTCAGCTGTGCTACCTGCAGAGTTTTGCTCCCAAACTCAAAAAAAAAAAAGAAAAGCAACACTGATCCTCTTACTAGGACACCGCGAACTTAGTTTTCTTTCTTGAGCTCCTTACCATGAACTGAGCTCTGATACCATGTGAAGAGAGTGGGAGAGAAGGAAGGAGTCTCACTTGCAGCTTTCTCACATACACAATGGGGGAATATACACAAAGGTGGAGGCTGGAAATAGTTTTCCTCTTCTTAGTTGTGTAAGCCAAAAGAACTCTAAATACAAAAGAATATGTGAACCCTATATGTGGGTCTCAAACCAAACTCAGATAACTAAGATGGCATACTAACTGAGACACTAACTAGAGTACATAAAGATAGCTATTATTCATGCACAGTGTACCAACCGCATCTGCAGCTAACAAGTCGGTGACATAAATGCACAACGGTCACCCTGGCATATCATGATTGGAACTCGATATCTCAACAAATACATGGGATGGCATGCAAAGAAACAAAGTACGGATGGGATGTGGTGTATTCTCACCGATTGTGAGGCATTTCAACATATTGAAAGAACATGGCCAATATTCAAAAATGAGCCTCGTAATGTAAAGCTTGGACTTGCTCTTAATGGAGTTAACCCTTTTGGAGCACGCTCAACAAACTAGTCTATGTGGCCAGTTGTATTTGTTAATTATAATATTCCACCATTTATGATGATTAAAAAGGAGCATTGTTGCTAACCTTATTGATTCCTGGTATGAACAATTTTTTGCACATTTATATGAGTTTACATCTATAACACTCAAAATATATTTTATGGATTGTAACCTTATTCATTTCTAATATATGTGCTCTCAAGAAAACGTCAACCAAGGAAGATGGATGTATACTTGGAGCCGATAATAGAAGAATTGAGAATTCCATGGAATGGTGTTGATACGACTGACATATCAACCTCCACTAGTCAAAAGTTCACACTACATGGCATATTAGCATGGACAATTCATGATTATCCTGGTCTAGGGTTATGCTCAGGTATATTCTATATTGGTAGCATGGTCCTTTGCAAATATACATTGATCCATTGATAAGATACCTTTTAATTGTTTGAAAAAAATCTTTTGTAGGTCTCTCAACAAAGGGTCACTATGCATGTCCAACATACGACGAAGAATTGGATGGCATATATAGTAAGGACCTAAGGAATGTGGTTTATCCAAACTATAGGAAGTCCTTGCCAATGGACCATCCCTTTCGCTTGAGGGATAGACGGCATTTTGATGGCAAGCAAGAAACAAGGAAATGCCCAACTAGGAGAGATCCTACATATTGGTGTGAGAAGTGGGCCAAATTTGAGGAAAAGAGAGAAAAATATCCACAAGAAAAGCCAAAAGGGATGAAACCTGATGTGTCCATTTTCTATACCTTGCCATACTGGAGATCCTTAAAGATTGCTCATCTTATAGATTCCATGCATATGTTCAAGAACATAGGGCAAGCTTTGTGGAGACATATGATCAGTGAAACAGATACAATAGCATCTAGAAGAGATCTTGAATTAGCTAATACAAAACCGTTCTTATGGTCAAAAGAGGGTAGCAATTAACTCACAATGAACAAGTCACATATGAGACAGCTCTATGGATCTTATCTAAGGATGAGTATAAGCTATTCAAGGAAAGAATGGTAGTCATAAGGACACCTACTAGATGAGTACTAGATATGGAGCATCTTTTAAGAACATGTTTACTAATGAGGATCAATAATCTGGTTTAAAGAGCCACGACTAGTATAATTTATTACAAGTTGTTCTTCTAATATATGAAACATGTTAATATTCTTGAGTTATCCTCATAAGTGACTATATCTTAGCTATTTCTTACCAGTTTTATTAATATATGGCAGCATATTTTACCATTAGCCATTCAAGATTGCTTGACTGAAGGTTTACATGAAGTCATTTATCAGCTAAGGACACAGTCGTGAGGTAAGCAACCATGAGTAAATGACCTCTTTAAACTAGTTTATCTATCTTACACTATGTTGTATTTTGACTAATTAGCAAACATGTGCATTGTACAGGTGGCCGGCGGTTTCAAGAGAATTGAATCTAGTGGAGCTCCCAAGGATGAGGATGGAGTGTATATCTCGTTCTTATGTTTAATGGAAAAAGAATTGCCAACTAGCTTTTTCAACATACAAGAGCATATACTAGTGCACCTTGTGGATGAGATGTCTCTTATAGGTGTTGTCACTAGTCGATGGATGTTCTTTTTTAAGAGATTCATGAAAGTCATTAAGGGATTTGTTCGTTAAAAATCATGACCGGAAGGGTCGATGGCACAAGGATGGCTTGCTCAAAAATCTCTATTTTATGTTAGTGAATATTAAAAAAATGTAGACCCAGAATCTCCAAGAATATTTTTTTGAGAAAAGAATCTCCAAGAATATGGGATGATGAGGATGATGAGAAGGTGGTAGGTGAAGTGTTACAAGGAAAAGGAAGGGAGATAAAATTTTCATGAAACTTGAGAGCAAATTTCCACATTTGTACTATATAATTTAGAGAATATGCAAAAATGGATAGACCTCTACAAAAATGAGAAGGAGAACAGGATACAAGAGAGAAAAAGGCTCAGACAGAGCAAAAGGGGTAGAAGGCAAGTTAGACATCCTTCTGATTTAGAAATACTTCCAAAAAAGTGTACTCTAGATTGTGCCAAGATGCCATAAGCAAGGCATGCTCTAATGGATCCCATGTGACTCGCGAGGAGCAAGAGATTTCCTTGGGATGTGATTGGCATGTAAGTCAAATTGTTTTTTCGTTCATCTCTCTATTTACATTCTATCTTTTAAATTGCATCTATATGAACATTTATATTTTTTGTTATGACTTATATCCTTTCAATATTATTATAGGCACATGTGTATGGTAGTATGCAGGCCTACAGGCATCACTTTGACATTGAAAGAATTGATTGACAGCAAATAACCATGGACTATGGTCTTGTTGTATCATTTCAACACAGTTATGTAACCATGGATGAATAATTGATCGATGACAAATAACAATGGACTCTGGTCTTGTTGTATCATTTCAACAACAAAGTCGTGCAAGTGCCAGACACAAATGTAATTGGCAACACGTTGAATTATGTTGGAGTATTCGAGCAAATAATAGAAGACAACTATAGGCTTTTCAAAATTGCTCTATTTAAAGCACAATGGTTCCAAGTGATATACAAGGGTCCCAATGCAACAGTTAGAAGGGAGAAATTTTGTTTTTATTCTATTGATTCTACGAACAGATGAACCCTATGTTTCCTAAGCATTGTCAACAAGCATTCTTTCACAAAGATGCAAAAGACGAGAAATGGCTACATGTAGAACATGTAAATGCTCATAGGAAACATATTTTTGAAGGCACATACATGAATGAGGATGAAGTCACAACCATAAATGATCAAGGTCCTGATGAACATGCACAAGACACAAGGGCTGACAATAATGAAGCCATTTGACAACAAGGAGATGATGTAGAAGAAAGAAGAATAATGTTGATGAAGCATATGAAAATGATGCAAATAATGATGTGGAGAGTATAGATGATAGTGGCAACAGTGATGAGCATGAAAATGTTACAATTTAGGAGATAGAACTTTCAAAAATTGAGAACGAGGAAATGTTGCTAGATGAGATTGAGGAGGTTTGAAGTGTATTATACTTTTGTTATGTTTTAAGTATTAGCTGCATTTTTTTTTAATGCATTATTCATCTTCCTTACTAACACTTTCATGAAGGATGACTTCTTGGTGGGCTAGCCATTTGGCTCTGCTTCGGGTTCAATTCTCCATAAGTCACAATGACTTGAAGATAAAACACTAAGCATTTATTATATACAATTATTATATAGACTTGGAGAATACAACAGAATCACCAAGGGGTGGCTGCTAATATCTATGGATTTTTATTAGTCCATCCGTCGGTCATTTGTTGGTCTATTGTCCAGCAATCGTCTGTTCACTAAAATGGTGATTCCTTTTCTTATATGATTCTTGCCCCCATGGCAGCCATCATGTTGCCCATGTCGCCATCACTCTGAATTACTAGGGCCTTTGGCCCATACTTTCATGCATGGCCTGGCCCCCATACTCAGCCTATAAATTGGCATGGTTGGCTGGCTATTCCCATCCCACCAACCAGCTCCCTATTCAGGCTGACTTTTTTGTAGGTCTTGTGCCGACAACCAAACCATCCCATACACCTGCACCTAATGTCTTTTCTGTAACGTGCCTCTATTCCAGCATCATGGTCCTCTGCATCTACTCCAAGCTCTACTCCATACCTCCATACAGGTCCGTACTATTGCACTGTCATCCTCCTTGTATGCTGCAGATCCATTCAACCCAAAGGCCCTACTCTCAGTTGCTTTTGTACCTCTAGGTATGTGCCTTGGCTTGGTGCCTACATGGCAGCCTATGTGTTGCCCATGTGGTAGCCTCTTCTCTTTCTCTGTGAGGTGTTGCCCATGTGGTAGCTCCTTCTTCACCTTTGTTTCTTCTTTGGGTAGATCTTGCCCTAGGTCTCCCTCTCCCATGATCTCCTCATCTAGGGGCTTACAGATGGGGAGGTGACCTTTCCAACACCCCCTCTCACCAACACATCTCAACACAATGCCAACATGGAGTGAGCCCCCTCATAATGAGTGAACAACCTGGAGTCTTCCCAAAGCAACATGGTTTGAGGGTCTATCTCAACCTCTTCCTTTGGCAAGGTCCACAACAAAAGAACCATCTCAAGAAATAAATCCAAAGATTATCTCTAGATAACCTGGACCACGAAATCTTACTGAGCTCTCAAGCAAGTACTCGTCTAGCCTTAATACACATTTTCCATCACCTTCTAGCAATCTAAGTTTGAGATTTGAAGAAAGCACCCACACTTCCCCTTTTGCCTTTGAAGAAGGCCCATTCCTTCCAATCTTGCATTACCTGAGACATATGAAGAGCAGATTCTCTCCATAGCATGCTAAATTAAGAACATCAAGTGCATAACAAATTGTCGTATTGCCAGTGTGCTTGCTTTGAAAGCAAACCATGCACCTCATCGAGGCACATACCAATAACCTATGCAATCCCATACTATCCCCTTCTGAATTGTAGAAATCATTTGAACATGAAATTCTAGGGCATTCCATGGAATCCACCCTCGTGCTAGTATCAACAACCATGCATCTGGAAGATTCCAAGCATTCCATGTTCTTCACCTTCACAAAGGTCTCTAACTCATAGAGATAGATCCAAAGGCCCACCAGAGGGTGGTCCTTTGATCTTACCACCACATACTTCTACTATCTGCTAGATATCTCTAGAACTTGAGTCCACATGCTCCACCTTCAGCGTATGTAGATTCTCCATCCAAATTCCTTCCACCTTGCTATCCAGAAGCCAGCCTAGGTGGGCATCACCTTGAGCTCAGCTTGCAACCCTATATCAGCCTCCTTCTCCTCCTGTGTGTAGGTCCAAGGGTCAGCTTAATACTACTGTTGTCTGCTCCACAAATGCTGCTCCAAGTGAATGAGTGTTATGAGACCCAAATGCCTCTATTTATAGGGGAAATTCCCTACTCAAGAAAATTGACTGCCATGCTGATTCTAGCCAACCCAAACAGGCCGACCAGCCTGCTGCAAAACTACCCCTAGGGCGCATAGTTACCAAGGAACAAGAACGTTTCAAGAATGTGGAGGAACATTTCGGGAAGGGAGAAGGGCACAAAAAATCGATGAAATTCTTTTCGCTTTGAGAAGCTCACCCACCGTCGATAAGGCTTCCACATTTCGACATGGCAGGCCAAAAAGAACTCAAGACTCTCGCATCAAATATATGCTATATAGGAAAAAAGAGAGTCAGGCTTGCCGCCTAATGGTCTACATGAATAGAGGACTCTCCCTCATGCCTCATCATCATCCTCAATCTAGGGGTCATCATCCTTAGGCTCAGCCTCAGGAGCATCCTCTGCATCACTGTCGGAGTCCTCATGTGGTCGGAATCCAAGATACAGTTCAAGAATGAAATCTGCCCTAAACTTGTTGAGCAAACGCAAGTTTGCATTAACAAATACAAAATCATTTGCCTTTTGAACCCCAAGCCTGTTACTCTTTTTTATTGCAGTGTTTCCAAAATTACTCCACAACCACTCAAGGGGGGAAGAGCTCACCCCCTGGCCGAGTATATGAATGGCCATACCCTGCAACAATGGAGTATCATCCCCAAAGTCCTCCCACCAATGAATGGAGGAAATCTTGAACCTACCTATTTGTGCATCCTCCAATCCAAATAACCCTTTTCCTTGCCTATAAAATGATAGCTCCTCCCTCACCTTCCTCCTATCATCTACATTCCATGTGCTCCCCACCTTCCTCCTATCATCTGCATTCCATAAAGTCATCTCAATATCTACTCCCATCCTTGCACCACCTCCTTATCTATTTCTTGCCCCTTCCATTGAAATTCTAGAATAAAAACAAAAGCTGAAGCCTCTAAGTGTGAATGATATTCCATCCATCGAGAGGTTGCAAGTGCTCTAATCTCCTTGTTCCTTCAAGCATATAAGTCATTAATGCCCTGAATAGTCTCAATCATCCTATCAAACCCTTCATACACCTTCCCAATGCAAGGATTATCCCCATCAATAAGCCTCAACATCAAAATAATAGGCTTTGAAACTCCAAGCAAGAGGCAAAAGTCATCCCAAAATATGTCATCTAAGAGAATGGTCTTGCATCTTTGAGCCCCTATAGCGCATCCCACTCACTTGAAACACAAGTTGTCTCAAATGAGTTTTCAGCTTAAAAAGATGCCTCAACATGATGAAATTATATGCAAAGCATATCTCAGAATACTTCAGGAGATTCTTGTTTGGGGATAGCTTGCAAAAAATAGCCAAGATGTAGTGGTGGTGAGTGATGAAAGAGACAACATGATTACCCATATCAAAGATAGGATCCACCCAATCCAACTTACCAATATTCTTCAAGAGATTATTCAACCCATGTGCCATGCAAGGAGTGAAAATAAGATGAGGGTACTTCACTTCAAAAATCCTCCCCATTGCCCTATTGGCATTCAATGGCCTCCATCCAAATACTAGCCAACCTCTCCGCAGTTGACTTTCCCACCACTGGATTAGCAATAGCTTTAGCTAGGGGCCTCTGGAGTATGCAATGATGCCCTGAATAGAGTGGCTCCTAGTGTCACTCCATCCATCTCCCATCAATGTGACATTGCATATCAACCATATGTCTTTGATGGGAGCCAAAGCATGCTCTATGGCCATCTTCTCTATCAACAGCAACACCGTGGTCCATAATGCCTCACATGAGCGAGGAGTGTAAGATGGACCAAATGCTGCAATCTCCTTCACCATATCAATGAAGTAAGGATTGTGGACCTTCACTGTGGGCACATCTGCTCCATAAAAGAATCAGCCCACTGCTTCATCTACTTGTGACCTCCCAGGATGCCATTAGGCCACAATGCTAGCCTACATGACACTCCAATCCCCTAAACTAGCAGCCCTTGAAGGTGCGGATGAAGCTCTTTTCCGGAAGAAGGAGGCAAAAATGGAAGAAGCAAGAGGTGTTGCACTTAGGGCTGGTGGTGGCACTGGTGGTCAACCTCAAGGATCAAGAATGGAAAGTTGCTTGTTTGCCTCCATGTCCAATTTCTCTCCAAGTGCCACAAAACGTGCATGCTCATGATTGGAAACATCAAGGCAACAAGTAATGCCATGATTTGGAACTTTGCATAGATGATCGGTCTGCCCCTCCACTTTTTACTTTGTTACAAAAGCAGCAAAGCCACTTGCATGTTCCTCCTCCTTTTGAATTGCCATACTTGGACACAAGATCCACCTGATTCCACCATTCATATTTCTGGTCCATGTCAATGCCTCTTGGAGGAGCCATTGAGTGGGATAAGAGCAAAGGGAGGTAGTGTGGAGAGAGGGGGGGGTACTGTTAGTGGAGACTTGGAGAGGGCTGAGCACCGAGTAGTGAGCAGGAGCAGTGAGAGAAAGCTAAGCACCAAGTAGAAGTGAGTAGCGAGAGAGGGTTGAGAACCAAATAGTGAGCAATGAGAGAAGGGGGCTAAAGGGAGTGGAAGGAGTAGAAGGGAATGGAAGGAGAGGGGGCTGAGTGGCTGAGTGGAAGGGGGTAGAGAAGGGAGTGGAAGGGGGAGGGGCTGAGTGGAGAAGGGAGTAGAAGGAGAGGAGGCGAGAGGGGGCTGAGTCGAAGGAAGGGGAAGGAGAGGGAGTACAAGGGAGGGGGCTGAGTGGAAGGGGGTGGAGAGTGAAAAACCCACTCACGAGCCCCGTCAATGGCAAAAGATGTTCCCCGTGCATCCCTAAACTAAGAACACCAAATCCTAGGGTTGGAACTAGTATTAGAAACTTTTTGCCGTGTTCCCTGCCGTTCCTAATATTGAGAATGTTCTCGGGCATTCTCGATAGGCCCTCCACCTAGTAACTTTGCTGGGGGGACACATTACTAGGGCCTTTGGTCCACACTTCCATGCTTGGCTTGGCCCAGTACCCAGCCTATAAATGGGCATGGTTGGCTAGCTAATTCCTAGCCCACAACCGGCTCCCTATTCAGGATGACTTGTATGTAGGTCTTTTGCCGACACACAAACCATCCGGTACACCTATACCTAATGTCTTGTCTACATTGCACCTCTATTCTAGCATCATAGTCCTTTGCATCTACTCCCAGCTCTCCATACAAGTCCATATTGTTGTGCTATTAGCCTCCTTGTCACTGCAGATCCATTCACCCCAAAGACCTTATTCTAGGTTGCTTTTAGACCTCTAGGTATGTGCCTTGGGTTGCTACCCACATGGTAGCCTATGTGTTGCCCATGTGGTAGCCTCTTCTCTTTCTCTATGAGGTGCTGCCCATGTGGTAGCCCCCTCTCCACCTTTGTTTCTTCTTTGGGCAAAGCTTGTTGCCCTAGGTCTCCCTCCCCCATGCTCTCCTCATTTGGGTGCCTATAGATGGGGAGGTGACCTTTCTAACACCACATGCACCCCATACCTAACTCCTATATTCATCTATCCCTCACCCAAAATGCAATTCATTTCAGCTCATATGTATCCCCCATCTATCCCTGGTATGCGGTCCATATGTACTCCTATATGCTTCTCCCCTAAATTTAGCTCATATGCGACCCATATCTATATCTACCTCCTACCCACTCCCTATGTCCCATTTATCTCCACCCCCCATCTATCCTCATATATCTCACATCTACATCCATATTCTACCTACCTTCCTCTCATCCAATGCCCATCTCAATTCCTTTCATCCAATGCCACCCACCCCATTTGGGATTAGCATTAAATAATGATAAGTGCAATATAAATTTGAATTAGGGAAACATTTGTCCTACACCACAATAAAACATGCATGTTCCAAGATATAGATTATACTTGGCAGTGTCACATCCATGCTTTAGGAGCTCCGCATCTCCATGAGGATTCCACTATGACTCCATCCACTATCAAACTCCTTCTCCAATTGGGCAATAATAAACTTCTTGCTGTCTTCCACTTGTTGCCTACAAAGCATTTTGAACAAATTAATGTGGACATTCGGCATGTACACACTGACAAGGTGTCACAACTGTCAATGAAAGGATGCTCCAAAGGAATTATTGACAATAATGCCTCCTAATACTATGTCAATCAAAATGTGAGAATCTCCCTCCACCCTTGTCGAGTTAGGTATATTTGTGGAAGTTGGACTTACAGTGGATGAGTGGACATGGGATGGTGGAATAGGATCTAGTGGTATCAAAGGGCACCCCATGCTCTCCGATACTACCCTAGTGGAGTCACCATGTGAAGGTGGACCACTACCCATAGCTGTTGGAAGCTGTGATTGCCTCCCTCTTAATTTTCCAAATCTTCTCTCCTCCACTGGCTCCTTGCCCTTGCCCTTTTGAGAGGCATGTGGTATCTCCGTGCATTGGCAAGTCTCATTAAGTTCCCTAATTGTCATAGGGACCTCTCAAGATCTTGGTAGGGCATTGGTTTGAGAGCTATTCAAATCTTGAATTGTATTCGATGGCCGCTCTCTAAAAAGAGAGGATAAAGTATGCACAGTCTGCTCCATATCAAGTGAGGGTAGCCCTGTGGCATGTAGTAATGCTCCCAAGAGTATCAATAAATCAAAATTGGGACTACTTGGATCCATGATAATGAAACTAGATGAAAAATAAGAGGGGATGCAATGCAAAGGATCAAGGGAGCTCAAGGGAGAAGAGAGCAATGCAAGGGCAAGGGCAAGAGCTTGAAGGAAAGAGAGATTGAAGGCAAAATCTCTCTTGAAGGAACATAAGAGCTCTCTTGAAGGAATGCAAAGCTCTCTTGAAGCAATGCAAGAGCTCTTGTGAAGGAGATTGAAGGAGATTTTGAACACAAAAGATGGAAGGAGAGATTGAAGGCAAGAGTTTGAATGCAAGAGATTGAAAAAGAGTTTTAACTCAAGAGATTGAATGAGAGATTGAAAGCAAGAGAGACTGAAGGAGAGTTTGAACACACGAGAGTTTGAAGGAGAGACTGAAGGCAAGAGACACAGTGGCAGGAGAAACGGTAGTAGCAAGAGATAGCAAGCAGAACTGACAAGGCTTCAGGTCATAAACCCTGAAGTACAAATGAATTGAGTCATTACCAAGGTCGTTTTACCACCCAATTCTAACGACTCATTTGGAGACCCATTTAGCGACTTATTTGGAGACTCTGACTCTCTTTTTTTTTTGGGCCATGTGTCTCCAACCGATTTTGACACACTTTTTTTACCCTCCCCATCGTTAGCAAGCATATCTTTGGGTGCAATCTGTAGTTGTGGAGAATGATTTTTGTCAACCAATGAATTCCTATTGATAGCTCAAGGAATTCTTGATGTTTGCTCATTTAATTTTGTTACCCTGTGTATATTGGGAATCTCTTCTGGTACAATTAGTGTGGAACATATTCTGTGCCTTGTTAATCAATATCCTATTTTCGACCACTATTGCTAGAACTTTTAAGCACCAAGACCCATTGGTATCTCAGCTCAAATTACATTAATTTTGACATGCCTTCTTGCACTTCCTTTCTCCATCATATTTTCTTTGTATTGCAGTTTATCCTTACCCTCGTAATTGAAATGCTACATGCACTACATGATTCTTTCGATCAATGCATGCCCTATACATCCTATCTCTAGGACATGCTTTAGCAAGTCAATGGAGTAACCAACAACAGTGAAATCTATAAACCGCTGCTTTGATTTCCAATATGAGACTTACACCTTCAATTGAATTGAAAATACATAAATGAGATGAGATAAATGAGAATCTTAATGTAATGTTCACTTGAAGATTCACTCCCACACATTTCTCTTTGAAAAGAAGCCAAGGATTTTATGTTTCAAATGAACGTCTGGCACACAAAAGTAACATAGGCTAAAAGCCTATTTTAATGATATGGAAACAAGAAGAGGAAAAAGTGATTTAAAGAGTTTTAGAGTGGAATATTTGAACACCCTAAACTCTATTCACTTTTCTTATCCTTCCATAGCAATAGTAGGTGGTATTTTCCCTTCTCTATCTCTATCACTTTTCTTATCCTTCCATATCAGAAGTAGGTTGTCTTTTCCCTTCTCTATCTCTTAAAAACAAATGAGACTATAACACACTCAATGTGTCTCCATGTTCTCTCCTCATCTCCCCTTCTCGATGTTGCCTTGACCTTATTGCTCCCTCACAAGTTCTCTCTATTCCTTTTTGTATTATCGTGGCTTTCCTCTTTGTATTATCATCTCTCTCTCTCTCTCTCTCTCTCTCTCTCTCTCTCTCTCTCTCTCTCTCTCTCTCTCTCTCTCTCTCTCTCTCTCCCTCTCTCTTTCTCTCCCCCCAAGGTGCATGCTCTATACAACATGTAACATAGCACCTAATGGGCCATTTACAAATAGGAGGGGGTTACAAAAATACTTCTCTAAATTAATTATGGCATGTGCATGTATGGAGAGGACTTTTAAATTCAAAATTACAACATGTATATGTATGGAAGAGGAAAATTAATTATTTTTAAAAACCAAATTTTAAAATATAGGGATATTTCAAATGTGGGCTAGAAGCCTACATGTGTTACATGGTTTTTAATAGGGCGACCACCATCAGCTCTCTCTCTCTCTCTCTCTCTCTCTCTCTCTCTCTCTCTCTCTCTCTCTCTCTCTCTCTCTCTCTCTCCACATGCACACACATACTCACTCCTAGCTTGCTCAAAAGTATAGCAAACAACCAACACCAATGCAATTGAAGGACTTGAATGCATACACTATATGAGTGAATTTAAAAAAGCACTAAGTTCTAGGCTCTAAAACATGATAGTTAGCTAGTTTTGGAGTGATTCTAGATTTTGTAAATTATTGAGGTCATAAATCCAGTCATAGATCAGGGAAGGGGAATCCAACATTGGTTTCCAAAAAGTCAATAGGACCACATTAAGGATAGATTCAAGGTCCAAGAGGGATTCACACCATCATCACATTGAAACCAAAAAGTAAATAGGAACATATTTAGTATACATTCAAGGTCCACGTAACTTCGAAGACTTGCAGCAGATGAGGAATAGGATCAAGGAGTGTAAACCAGATATAAGAGAGATTGGATTCCACTATAAGAGAGATCATACAAACACCAGACAAGTGGGTGAAGCAAAGTAGGGCAACGAGGAGATGTCTTAACACCATAGGTGCTATACATGTCAAGAGTGGTAGAAGGCTAGGCAACAAGGCATGAGTGGTAAGTTTATTTCTCTTATAAATAATTGTTCTATTTGTTTAGTTATCCATATATGGAACTTCATCTAACTCTCTTAATTTGGATCCATTGGAATTTATGTTGTTTGACATCTACCGACAAGTAGTATAGACACGCATGGGGAGTAGGAGCAAAGCCATTCTTCAAAGAGATAGAATGTCAGGGACACACCATCGATCAGGCTGTAGTGGCTACTTGTCATGTAAACCTACTCCAATCAACATTGTTCTCAAGCATGTTTGATAGCACCATTGATCTTATGTCAACTAAATTGTAATCTCACTTTTTAAATTGTTTCATTCTTAGGTGGTAGTCTCTACCCAACTGGAGCCCAAGGTGACTCAGAAAAGGAGGAGCTTGCAAGTGGGGATGTGGAGAAGAGAGACATCAAGGTTTTAGGTGAAGGCAGGGATGTGGGCTAGGAAATTCAAGGCAAGGATGAATCAAGTGGTTTGGATGATGAGAAGGATCAATAATAGTTTTACTACTTTACCTTGTATTTAGCATACTTTTGACAATTTTACCATTTTATATCTCATATTCAAATTTTGTACTACCCTCTTTGGAAGAAAAAATTTATAACAATACATGATTTTAGAGTTTTAGGCAATTTTGCATGTTTTACCTTGGATGGCATGCTGTAATACTTACCTTGTAATAAAACACATATAACAGTGGTCCTAAATGGGTGCTAAAACAAGCCCTATTTTATCCCACCAAAAGAAAAAATGGTTCTATTAAGTGTTAGTGTATATCAACAACTTGCCGTGTTAGTATGTATCAATGGTGACATCAAACTGATCTTTACAAATGGTAATACCAAAGCTAAAGTCGATGCTTTTCCTTTGAAAAAAAAGTATAGTTTTCATCGGTATTTGCATTGGAAACCGACCAATACCTTGTAATGGGTCATTGTGTCAGTATAAGTGTAGATATAAATGTTGGTATAAATGTCAACAGAAGTGTGAATATAAGTGTCGATATAGGTCTTGATCCTTAATCACTTCATTGCACACCCTATGTGAGTTTGTATTTAACCATTTGATATAACATGGAATACGAAAAAAGGGGATGGAAAAAAGAAAACATTTAAATGTAGGGTATTTTGAATGTGCAATTTCTCGCACACTGTACATCCTAGCAATAGTAGAAAGTGAGTGGAAGAAGTTAGCATGATTCGACTCTTGCATTGTTTGGGCTTCTAGACAAAAGAATGCCTAAAAAGCCACTCCATGTAATAGATTGAATTTTCTTATGTGGTAGCATCATTGCAAAGTCCATACTAAGGATAGAATCACTAAGTGGAAAGATGTCTCTCCATTATGCCCCTACTGTAGTATCAAGTTGGAGAATCATCTCAACTCTTTTGGAAATGCTTCATTGTTAAATCTTTGTGGAAGAAAATTCAATGACATTGGATTGAGTAGAAGATGTTCGAGAAGATCTACATTTTGGTCACATTTGTAGACTAGCTACCAATCATGAAAGATTACTGATGTCTTCTAAACGGTTGTACATGGGTATCTTCCCATTGGCCCCTAGGGGGAGTAGATGCATAGATAGAAACCTCAAGATGGTTTTGTACTATTTGTGGACCTACTCCATAGCATAGAGGATCTGGTAGAGAGCCCTTTGGATCATGACTAGAATACAAAGGATGTGATAGGGCCTCTCTTGGGGTATGGTAGAGGATCTGGTAGAGAGCCTTTTGGATCATGGCTAGAATACAAAGGATGTGATGGGACTTCACTTGGGATATGGTATCTTGGATGATGGAGGGGTTCCTGCCTTCTCCATTAACATGGTCACCTGGATAAAGGGTCTTCCAAATCAAGGTATAGGGTGCAACTCCACATTTGCAACAGCGTTTGATTCCTTCCTTAAAGGATAAAATTTGGACCAAGACTACTAGATATAATGTCACAAATTTCATCAAAATATATGCTAAAAGCTAGGCATAAATCCAATAATAAAAGCCATCAATAAGAGTGAGTATTAACATCAATATTAATGTGTAAATAAACGTGGAAATATTTAAATGATATAGTGACTATAATAGCCACTACTACAAAATAGGGCATTTTTCAACAATTTGTATCAATGCTTTTTTATAGAATTGATGGGCATCAATATGAGCATGGATATAGCCCTAGAACAAGTGTCTATATGAGCATTTAAATAGCCATGGAAATAAGCATTCACAATGCTTATTCTAAGATAAACTTTGTTGCAACCTTGCAAGTTTTTCCATCCCTTGCTTTAATAAGATACATTCTAAATTTTCATAGTCTAGTGCATGGAAATTGTGTCTAAAATCTTTAGTATATAAGAAGCTAGATTTAAACCATAATGTAATCCATGAATGCATGAACTCTCAAAAGGCAAATATAGCATGAAAAATTTTGATTGTATAGTCAGTTATGTGAATCATTAGTTAAATCTTCTACATGATCCTCTAAAAGTAGATTGACACCATCATGTTTATCATGTGCTCAATGTTCTATGTCCTCTACATTAAAGGCTAATCCCCATCATCTAGGTTTGACTAATGATCTAAAGAGTTAAGACTGTCAATTTGTTTTAGAGGTGGTACAGGAGGAGCATTGGAAGTGCTTGCCTCCTTGTCACCTATATGACATTTTACATCTTGTCCTTAATGTCCTCACCTTAAAGACATGATAGTTCCTTGGTGCAACTTGAATCACATACCCACCATTCTGCATCTAATCAATCCATTTGAAAAATAACCTAAGAATAACATACTAGGTGCATCAACAATTGGGATATCTATGCATCAATAATCATTATTAGGTGCATCAACAATCACAATATCTACGGTCCAAAATATCTAATAAAAATAGTTCAAACCTGTATGTGCCTATGTACAACAATGAGGTAGAACAAATGTACCATAAGGTCATCCCAAATATTGGTCGATTCAATGGAAAAAAACCATTTGCATCTTTTCTCATAGTTTCTTGAGCCCTCTACACACAATTTTGAACCATTTCACATCCACTAATTCTCAAAACCTACTTTCATGGTAGTTTGTATGCTCTTAATGTAACCTAGCCCACTTTTCACTATTTTGGATATCCCTTGAAGTAGCTCAAATCTCTTTGCAGAAGGTCTCCACCATGACTCCATAATCAAATGTGTTACACTTTAGATCAACCTTCTATACACAAAAGTGATGTTCATGTCACCACTTTGTATTGAAAAAAAATTTTGCATAAAATCAAAAGAAATTTTAATATTTCAAAGAGATCAATTGTATTTCTAACTTCCGATCATGAGAATCACAAATGGAGGATACAACTACTTGTGTGAAGATTAGAGACCTCATTGCCCACTAACAAATTCTCCCCTCTAATAGGCCTTTGTAATTGCACCTTGGAGCCAATTTGTTTTGCATTCTTGACAATAGGCAAGAATCTTCTCAGGACCTAACCCCTCTATTGCTTCTTCGGCTATTCGATCTTCCTCTCTTTTTTTTTTGACCTCTTCATATATTTTAATCTATTTCTCCATTCCCTTGCAGTTATGCAAACAATACATGTTCACCTATAACTCCAATGTGACACTAATATTCTCTATCATGTATTTCCATTGTGCCGCATTTCCTTCAACTCTTGGATCAAGACCCTATCATATAAAACTCAAGTTACTCAGGATTTCATTGCATGAGAAACTTTGTGACATAAAACATTGATTCTTGTGCCACACAACCTTCTACCACTTGCCTTGTAGCTATGCCTTTTCCCTCATGGATACTGTGACACAAAACTGGGGGTTTGGTTTTGGTCACATCTCAACCCACAAATTGAAGAAGAGAGAAGAGATTTGGGCATTAGATGAAGCTTAAAGAGACACTCACTCTCTATCTTCTCAGATCAAAACAAAGATATAGACATCAAAGGTAAGATTGCACTCTAGCATTAGAAATAAGAAAGGCTGAGGGGAAGCATTGATTTGAGCTAATCGGTCAAGCCCAAAAGTAAGGGCAAGCCTTTGTTAGAAGAACATCTTTTGACTCAACACAATGTGAACTGATGTGAAATGCGTGAATTGATAGCGCTGATTTGGCTGAATGGGACGGTTAGGATGAAACATAGATCTTGAAAAGACAAAGATCCTCATATCAATTTCATTCAAAACGGAGCTTGGAACAGAAAGTTATGATGGTTTTACGAAAGGTTCTCAAAACTGCTCCAATCAGCAGACCCGACCACTTAAATAATAGTAACTTTTATTCTACTAAATGGAACAAATATCTGAATATATCAATAGATAGATCTTGAAAAAACAAAGATTTTGATATCAGTTTCATTCAAAACGAAGCTTGGAACAGAAAGTTATGACGGTTTTACAAAAGGTTCTCAAAACTGCTCCAAACAACAAACTCGACCACTCAGGCAACAATAACTTTTATTTTACTAAATGGAATAAATATCTGAATAGATCAGTAGATAGATCTTGAATAGACAAAGATTTTGACATAAGTTTCATTCAAAATGGAGCTCGGAGTAAAAAGTTATGACCATTTTACGGAGGACTGTCAAAACGGTCCATACCCGACTGCAGTTATGAAAAGGGCAATGATCTCCTTCAACAGAGAAGTAGCTTCTCAGATACATGGCAAATTGAGGTCACCTAGGGGAGTAGAGAATACCCTTAACACAGATCTAGAAATGACTCACTCATGTGGGTACACTAAGCTTTAGAGCGAGGAGAGAGGAGATGGAAGAAGGATGAGGAAAAGGAAGCATGAACTTTATTCAAAACATCAAAAGCAAGAAGAGGGGTACAATGTGAGAGCCTAATGCTCTAGGGAGAAGGGAAAAGATAGGCAAAGCTAGATAGAATGATGGCATAACTATGAAGGGAAGAACCAAATGCTAGAGAGGGAGGAGAGAGGTCTTTTTTATAGAGCAATTCTCACCCTCCTTCACCTTGTTACATTTTCAGCCAGTAGATTCCTTCACCCCCTGGTGACATAAGGACATGGGTCACCATCAAATGTCCTTTTGGGCATATTTTGACAAGTGTCCCATCACAAGATCCTCATGACTCTTTAAAAATTGAGAAAGTCAAGAGTCTTTCCCCTTGGAGCCCATAAGGACCCTCTCTTTTCCATATGTCAACATCGTCCATATATCACCTTGGAATTCTAGAAGGATTCCTCTTGACTTTACACTCTTCCACACTCCTCCACATGTCCTCCATGTGCTTGGCATGTGCTCTCCATAATATTTTAGTACATTATGGAGGCCATTCAGTCATCTGGCCCACTCAAAATACATGACTCATTTCTATTTTCCCAATTACAAAGCAAACAATATATCTCTCAAACCATTCTATCCCCATACCAAGGTATTTATAATTCATACCCAATGTATTTACAATGATGCACTCCACTCATAATCACATTTGCAATCATTTTCACTAATTATTCTAATTATTTTCATTACATGAAATAAAGTAGTCGACATCAAAAGATTGACAAGCCGCAACGAGAGTAGCTGCAAAGAGCCGTCTCCCGCCACCTACTTCTCTGTCACGCTTCTTGGTTCTTTGTCTCCATGGCTGGCTTTTGTCACCTTGCAGGTCCCACAAATCCTCCCACAAGTTTCAAAAGAAAATATCATTTTTTGTTGTTATATCTTCCCCCCTCCCCAGCAAATCCCCAAGCTTGTCTTGGGGGTCTGCTGGCCAACAAGGTGGTTGATCACATAAAAGAACATATGCCAATACTCACGGGTGCATGCTGGTGTATCCTTGCCTCGATCAAATACATTATGTGAAGATGTATCATGTGCAAAACTATAAATTCTCTTTATAAATTGAAGATAAGCATCTATCTCCACATCCAAGTGAGTAGAATCTAGCAACAATTGTCTATATGCACCAACAATGGATTAGTATACTTGGATACCATTGAAACTTCACTTGAACGGTGTGTGAGATTTACCTCCTTATTGACAACTTCACAATGTAGCTGGTGATTAGCAAAAGGAGAAGACATAATGTAAGCATCTTCAAATTCCAAGTACTCAAGGACCCCTGCATCAGCATCACATATTTCTATGTTCTCCTCTTCCAATAAGGCATCATCGAGAATTTCATATCATTCTTTGTCATTTTCTATCATCATCTTAGATTCCAAGTCAGCATCATTTGCAAGTGTCAACATTGCAGGAGCCCCAACATCCTTAGGATCACTAGCATAAACATCATCCTTCGAGATTATATGGCTCTCTTGATCAATAGCACATATGGATTGCTTGCTCTCAAGATGGTCAGTATCTAAAAGGTCAACACTCTCATAGTCACATGTTTCAAATGCAACAATGTCAAGATCTTCACATGGATCTTAAACGAACAAGCATGAAACTCCATCAAGAATAGGATCAAAGATATCACTCTCATTATTAATATGAGTTGATGTACTAGTTGTGAATGATAAAGGAACATTTTCAAGATTTTCATATTCACCTTCTGCTTCACATTCATATGTGTCAACAATCAAGATTTCTTGATCACCACATGAGTCTTCAACAAACAATCCAAAAACTCCTTCAAAAGACTCATCATGTTTTGTAGGAGGAGAAACATCACCCAATAGAACAGAGATAGAGGTGTCCTTATCCAAGAATGGAAATGAATGAATCTTTGACTCCCCCCAATTTGGCATTTCTTTGAGAAGTTCAAGAGTGAAGGATCCAAATCTACTTGAGGATTCATCTTTTGTTGGGATGACCTTCACAACTGTTGGTTGCTCTATGCTCTCTTCCATTTTCAAAGATATTGCTTTCCTTTGAGGAGTAGAAGGCACAATTTCACTATGTTTCATTACAAGATTCCAGACCTAAAGTTCTAAATCCTTTGCCTTCGCTTGTTTTGTTTCTTCCATCATGAGACTTTCCTCTTTCCCTCATAAGGGAATTTCTTCCATTATTGCTAATGTCTTTTCTTCTTTTTGCTTCAACCCAGGACACTCATTGCGATAGTGTCCCCTTTCATGGCATTCATAGCAAGTAATCCCAATTATATCTTGAGGACTCTCTTCACTCTTATGACCTCTAGGTAGCCATGCATTTACCAAATGTAATTTCAAATCGGAAAACTTAGCCATCAATTGAGAAATATTATGATCTAACTTTGAGGACTTTTGTACCTGAGGAGTTTCCATCACCTTCGCTTGGGAAGCCAAAGTCGATGATGTTGGAGTAGACATAAATAAGGATTCAATTTGTAAAGAAGCTTCCTTATTGGTTGCAATACGAAGTGCCTCCATGTATGTCGTTGTATCTTTACACATTATTTTTGAACGAAGCCGAGGCTCAAAAGCCATCACAAACTTGCTCATCTTAAGGTGCTCCATTACCAAAGAATTTTTAGAGTCCCCCATGATAGAAGAAGAAGAAGTAACAACATGTAAAGCAGCCTATTGATACTTCATGAACAATGCCTCATACCTCACTGATAAGGTGGAAACTAACTCTCCTTCCTTTTGGGAAATCTGGTCCAACTGCAATAGTAAGGCATTTGGCAACTCCATCATCCCAAATCTCTCCTTCATTGCTTTGGTCAACCTTTCCCAATCACACTCTTGGTCTGATCTGGCAAAGCCTCATGCCAAGTTAAGGCCACGCCCTCCAAGAAATCTAGAAGTATTTCAATTTGCTCCATCATAGACCAACCTATCATGCGACATGCTCGATTGAACTCTCGGAGATAACTCCCCGGATCTTCTTCCTCTGATCCACAGAACACTGGGATGTTGAACATTTTTGCAACAAAAGATGAGTAGAAACAAAAAACTTTTCCAAACATGACTTTCTTTCCTTTAATCTAATGGGACCGTGTGGTTATGATAGAAGGATTCTAGGCAAAACCTACCCGACATCTCTACCAAAAGATGTGACACAAAACTCGGGGTTTGGTTTTGGTCATGTCTCAACCCAAAAATTGAAGAAGAGAAGAGATTTGGGTAGTAGATGAAGCTTAAAGAGACACTCACTCTCTATCTTCTCGGATTAAAACAAAGATATAGACGTTAAAGGTGAGGTTGTACTCTAGCATTGATAAGAAAGGTTGAGAGGAACCATTGATTTGAGCTAATCGATCAGCCCCAAAAGTAAGGGCGAGCCATTGTTGGAAGAACATCTTTTGACTCAACACAATGTGAACTGATGTGAAAGGCGTGAATTGATAGGGCTGATTTAGCTGAATGGGACGGTTGGGACAAAACATAGATCTCAAAAAGATGAAGATTTTGATATTAGTTTCATTCAAAACAGAGCTTGGAACAGAAAGTTATGACGGTTTTACGAAAGGTTCTCAAAACTGCTCTAATCAACAGACTCGACCACTCAAACAACAATAACTTTTATTATACTATATGAAACAAATATTTGAATACATCAATAGACAGATCTTGAAAAGATGAAGATTTTAATATCAATTTTATTCAAAACGGAGCTTGGAACAGGAAGTTATGACAGTTTTACAAAAGGTTCTCAAAACTGCTCCAAACAATAGACCCAATTACTCAGACAACAATAACTTTTATTCTACCAAATGAAACAAATATCTGAATACATCAATAGATAGATCTTGAAGAGACGAAGATTTTGATATAAGTTTCATTCAAAATGGAGCTTGGAATAGAAAGTTATGACCATTTTATGGAAGACTATCAAAACTGTCCATACCCGACTGCAGTTATGGAAAGGGCAACGATCTCCTTCAGTAAAGAAGTAGCTTCTCAAATACATGGCAAATTGAGGTCGCCTAGGGGAGTAGAGAATACCCTTAACATAGATCTATAAATGACTCTCATATGGGTACACTAAGCTTTAGAGCGAGGAGAGAGGAGATGGAAGAAGGATGAGGAAAAGGAAGCATGAACTTTATTCAAAACATCAAAAGCAAGAAGAGGGGTACAATGTGAGAGCCTAATGCTCTAGGGAGAAGGGAAAAGATAGGTAAAGCTAGATACAATGATGCTATAACTACGAAGGGAAGAACCAGATGCTAGAGAGGGAGGAGAGAGGTCTCTTTTATAGAGCAATTCTCACCCTCCTTCACCTTGTTACATTTTTAGCCAATAGTTTCCTTCACCCCCTGGTGACATAAGGACAGGGGTCACCATCAAATGTCCTTTTGGGCACATTTTGACAAGTGTCCCATCACAAGATCCTCATGACTCTTTAAAAATTGAGAAAGTCAAGAGTCTTTCCCCTTGGAGCCCATAGGGACCCTCTCTTTTCCATATGTCAACATCCTCCATATACCACCTTGGAATTCTAAAAGGATTCCTCTTGACTTTACACTCTTCCACACTCCTCCACATGCCCTCCATGTGCTTGGCATGTGCTCTCCATAATATTTTAGTACATTATGGAGGCCATGTAGACATCTGGCCCACTCAAAATACATGACTCATTTCTATTTTCCCAATTACAAAGCAAAAAATATATCTCTCAAACCATTCTATCCCTATACCAAGGTATTTATAATTCATACCCAATGTATTTACAATGATGCACTCCACTCATAATCACATTTGCAATCATTTTCACTAATTATTCTAATTAGTGTCAAACCCACATTCATGATTACATGAAATAAAGTAGTCGACATCAAAAGATTGACAAGCAGCAACGAGAGTAGCCGCAAAGTCATGCTTCTTGGTTCTTTGTCTCCATGGCTGGCTTTTGTCACCTTGCGGGTCCCACAAATCCTCCCACAAGTTTCAAAAGAAATATCATTTGTTGTCACAACACTTTCAAAACTTTCATAAAATGCTCCAATGACTATGCACAGTTTAGGCATATGCCAATTGGTCCATTAGATGTAGTTGAACATGCAAAATGCTTGTTAATAATGATTCTTCAATCAAACATATTACTTCAATGGCTTGAATTCTCATTGGCTAAATTCATGACTTGATAATATCTTTTAATGTTGTCCACCTAAAATGTCCTCAAGATATTCAAAAATATAATTATGTATATCAAAGAAAATGAATGCACTTCAATGGTGGATCATGTTTTTGACATGCATATCTCACAAAAGAGCATAGCTTGTTTTTAACCTCCTCAATTAAGCAACCTCAAAAAGCTATTGGAAGCACATACTCTTGCAAAAATAATACATTAATATATGAGACATGACATTCCATCTTGGTTGTGTGAGAATGGGTTTTTAGAATCATGTCTCTTAAGTTCATGAAATGCAGCTCTCCCATGGAACTCAACAAAATGAAAGGCTATCTCTGTATCTCTTGAAGAAAAAAAATATATAGCTCTCTTGAGATAGGTAGGTGAACTTCTCTTAGATCCTCTCACAATATAAAAAATGTATGGCAAGAAATAGTCTCTCAAAATGTAGTATAGACTTAGGGAAGAATGTCTCTAAAAAATCTCTCAATGATAAAACTGAAGAGAAATCTTCTAGTGATGGAATGAAATAATATCCAATCAATAATCTCTCTCACCAAGGAATGAAAACTCTCTCAATGTAGTATAGACTTAGGGAAGAATCTCTAAAAAATATCTCAATGATAAAACTGAAGAGAAATCTTCCAGTGATGGAATGAAATAATATTATCTAATCAATAATCTCTCTCACCAAGGAATGAAAACTCTCTCAATGAATTATTAAGATGTGCTTATGGCATGAAAATATAAGTGCATCAAATAGATTATAATTATATGTAACTCTTGTTCCAATTGTGTGAATTTAGACCACTTTCTTTCATTGGTGATAAAAGCACAGTTAAAAACTACATGTACCCTGTTGGGGTTTTCATGCTTGCGATCACACTGTTGACATACCTATCTTTCATTAGAGTAAAACCCATGGTGCCTTTGGCAACTTCACCTCCCCATTCACCTCTATTACCACATGCTCCTCTTTATTCCAATGTCCCTCAAGTGATCCCATTGCTTCCAATCTCCTACCATATGTTTTTACAAGCTCTTAGAAATAAATACAAAAGATATCTTACTTCAAATGATTTGAATAAGGTAGGGTGTACACAATAGAAATATTTTTTATGCCATGTGGAGGTGCTGATGTGTTAGGATCATGCCATTTTACTAATCAATACTATCATCTTCATCATTGAAGGTGCTTCTCTCATATCAAGCTCACCAAATGAAGCATTGATTCAGTAGGGATGATCCATAGATGCTTTCAATTTGGTGAGCATAGATTCGATAGGGATGATCCATAGATGCTTTCAATTTGGTCAGCATAGATTTGATAGGGATGTGATCCATAGATACTTTTAATCTTACTTTTGATAGTTTTCATGGGAGGATAATTTTGATGGTTTTCATACACCACTTTCCCAAGATGCATAAGTGGAAACTCTTCAAACTATGTCCACAAAATGGACAAGCATAATATTGTTGCACTATTATATCTGCACAATCATGTAGCCCAAGATAGCCATGCAAGGTCCACAATAAAATCCCTCATAACATTAGGTCTCTTTTGCCAATGGTCATGAGATCTGATACACCTAAGTGCCATGCAACAAAGCTTGAAGCTCATCCACCAATAGTGCAAGATACATGCCCATATTTTTTCACCTAATGCTTGCCTAGAACTATCACGGGCTAGCATGAGATGTCCTTCTTTATAGAGTAAGGTTCAAAGGAATATGGTCAATTTACAACTATCAGTAGCCATGTAGACCAAGATGTGGCTTGGCATCCAAAGGGATTAACACCATCCATACCCAATCCAAGACATAAATGGTGAGTCTCATATTTAAACTCTAGCCAATTTCCCTCCCTGTGGTGCCAAGATTTCCCATCAACTAGGACCGATAACTTGCCATCTTTTTAGTGATTTTGAGCAGGTTTTGAGTTTTGAGCATGCTAATTCTTAAGTTGGCTAATGAAGGACAAAAAAACCTATTTTTGGCCTAGGTATAGTAGGCCTATGTCACAACATCTTCTTTGGTATTTTATCCCCTTGTGTATCTTGCCCATATCATGGTGCTCCACGTTTTGGAAACATTGTGGTATGCTCATATGCATCCCTTTAAAGAATACAATCATTTGGGCAAGCATGAATAGAGTTGTAATCCATACCCAATGCTATAAGAACTTGCTCTTCCTCTTGGTTGAACTCTAGGACCATGAATATTACCCTTTCAAAGCAATGTATGGAGCAATCCGTGCAAAAAATGCAAATTTCAATTAGGTCTATGTTGAAATAAATAGTTTATTACAACTCGACAAGCTTCCTTACAAAACTAGAGAGGCAACACTTATGTCAAACCATGCATAGGTACCCTATACATTCAATATGGCAAGAATTGTTGCAAGGTAAGATTTATTAGATCCTGTGTATAACATTGTATTTGCCTCATTTCATAATCATTTCAACACACAACCCATGTGGTGTGGTTCTAACTGCTTTCCATCTCTTGAAAGATCCTTTTCTTCATGTTCATTCCTTAGATTTGGATCAAAATATGCATGTATAATGTCATGCATTCCCATCATCCTATGCATGATCTCTCTCTATAGGTAAATATTCACATTCTTGGGCTTCCTTCATTAAACCATCAAAATACCTTCTTTTAAAAAATTGACTCTAACCTCAATGCTTTTGAGAAATTTTTTCAATATTATGTTTAAAAGTTTTGCAAGTAACATTTCATGATGTGTCACAATGCCTTTCTTTCATATTTCCACACTCAAGTTCTCCCTTTACCTCTCCATCCTCTCAAGCCCTCCCTCTTCCTCTCCATCCTCTCAATCACTCCTCACTCCTCACTTAAGCTCTCTCTTTACCATTTCCACACCCAATGTCTACCTTTCTCTCTCCATCCTCTCAAGCTCTCCACACTCAATTTCCCGATTCCCCCTTCTACCTAGCTTTGTTTCCACTCAATGTAAGCTCTCCCTACATTGCCAATCTTCTGTGGCCTCCCTCCTATTGTTTTCTTAATTTTCCTCTCTTTTCTTGCATGTTGAAATAAGTAGATTATGTTGCATTTGAGGGTTTTTCTTTTAGTCCTTTCCCTTGCATCTCACCCTCTAAATTTTGCCCCATATTCAGCTCTCCTTTCTGTCATTCAACCCTCCCCCTTTCCTCCTCTTTCTCCCCTCCTGTCTTCCCCCTTTTAGCCATTTTTCCATTCCTGGTTTTACATTTTTCCATTTCTAAATAGATGCCTTTTGTGTCTTTGATGTGTATAATTGTGAGGCCAACTGAGTCATATCTATGAACAACAATTTGTAGAAAAGGAGAGTAGTGGTGCAAGGGATGGTGGTATGATGAGGATGAGTCATTGGAGGAGGGCCTAATCTACAAGTAGCTTGATTCATACAAGCTACCCAATGACTCTAGCTTTGACTTAAAGGAAGGTGGAGATGAATTTAAAGAGGACTCAAAGGACGGTAAAGATGACAATGGCTCCAAAAGTGAGTAGTAATCATGACATACTACTCACTTTAGGGTTGGCTAGCATGTAGGCTAGGCCATCTTGTGCTCAAATGTATATGTTAAATGAAATTTTAACAATGTGCCTTTGAGTAATCCTTGTACACACACACACACATAGTTTTTACAATGAGAATAGTCTAAAGAAAAGACTATTCTGAAGAATCAAAAGCAGTGGGAAAACACCTCCAAAGATGATACATCCAAATCATCATGATGACAAACATCATACAGAGATTGCCGTAATAATGCTCTAAAAAACTCATAAGGTTGGAGCAATGGCTGCCCCAAGACCACCTGATTCCTCTGCTTCCAAATGGTCCATAGTGCCCAGAATCTAGCCCAATGAAAAAAGAGAGAGTATTGGGCATGCACTATAGTAAGCCCATCGAAGATCCATAAATATTTCCCAAAACGATGACCAGGGAAATGCAGTCGAAGACAGTGGGAAATACGGTCCAAGAGTGCTTTGGACTGAGGACAAAGCCATAATAGATGTAAAACAGTCTCAGAAGAACTAAAACACCTCAAATAATGACGATTTGCAATCCTACACTTAGCCAAAGTGACACCCACTGAAAAAACGCCCACCAAACATCTCCAAAGAAACAATGTTTGCTTTAAAGGCAGTTTTTTTTGCCATAATAGTTGAAGATTTGACTTCCACTAGGAAAGAGATTTATGTAGATGCCAGAGAGTATTCCCATGCTAAGCAATCCATGGAGAAGGCAAAATCAACCTATAAACTTCATAGAAGTAACAGCCTACAAAGAAAGTGGATGTAAGCTTGGAGTAGTAGAAATGAGTTACCAATCTTGGGGACGAGCATTTTTTGAGCGAAATCTTCCAAGCATCCGAGCGAAGGAAAAAAAAAAGCTTCCAACTATGCAAAAATATGGCAAAAATGGATCAAAAGAAAGCATAGTTTCACTTAGAAATATGCAAAGTATTATAGCAATGCATATTTTATACACAAATCTTTACGTGAATCTTTAGGAATGGTGAGAACATAATGGGATGGCCTTTGAAGAAACCCACATGTAGAGTAGACTTTTCTATGAAAATTCCCTTATGATCCTTCTTACAACTTTTACTTAATAGGGGGTGACATTGAAAAACCTCTCTCAACCTATCTCTATGAAAGGGTTTCTTCAAAGAAAACTCATTGAAGCAAGCCATCCAAGTAGTTTCGCCAGCAAAACCCCTTTGAAGGAGGTCTTCCAAGGTAGTTTCGTTGGCAAAACTACCTTGGATAGCACTTTTAAAAGTGACATAACTTTCACATCCAATGTCCAAATGTAGTCATTCAGCCACTCAAATTGATCGGAACACCCCATTTGAGCACATCTATGGAGTTATATTTTGGAAAATCTTGCATACATAGTATTAAATATTACATGTATTTTATGAGAGTGATATATAAGCCGAAGTTAATACTTATTTATAGTTATTTAAACTTCTTTAGGAACATGTCCATAAATATCTTGTTATTTATGCTTTAAAAACACTAGAAAGATATTGCCATATCATATAAATGTGTTGATAAGTAATTATATATGTATAGTATTATTACATTGAGAGTGATTATGAGGGATATTTCTTAAAGGAATTATTTTTCAACACTTTTTTAAGGTAATAACACGGGTACAAAGGGATGTATATGAATAAGAAAATTTATGCTATGTAAAAATGAATGAGTGACTAGTCTGTATATTTTTATGATAAAGCCCTGATAAAGGGATCTAGTTCTAGTGAAAATAAAAGTATTAAAACCATATTTTCTAAACAAATACAATTTTTTAAATCTCTTGAAAAACGCACTCGGATAAACCTGCTCATAGGTTTTTGCTCGTAAAATTAATGCATCCGCCAATCTTGAAGTCTATGAGATCCATCAGATGGAGGAATTGGGAGAAGGGGCTGCAATAAATCACTTATTTTCCTCCATATTGGTCGATGATGCATTCCAAGAGGAAAACAACGATAGGCATCCAAAAGGGATAATATATTCCCCTGAACATCCATTGCATAATCAATGTAATGAATCTTAAGCTTCATCAGATTGTATGCCCAAATTGGTACTTGTAAAGTAAGAGGCATATCAAAGACTGAGCTCCAATGTATGCTTTCTTGATGAAGAGAGTTGGGCTGAGCTAAATTGTGAGAGACCATTTATATTTAGAAAGCAATTATGCAACTTCTTGTAGTGCATTAACAAAACAGCATCAAAAAAAGTTTGATAATCAAACAAATATAAATAAAAGCATCAAAACTAGTATGGTGAAACTAATACTTATGATTTTTAGAGGACACATTGTGACTCATGTTTATAATATGTTCCATTGGAAAATATTTGCATGTAATTCAACTTCTCCAACTCCCCTCATCTCTTATTGGCCTTTGCCATCTAGTTTAATAAAGCATCAAATAATTCTTAATCATCCATAGCCAAGCTGCATACATCTTGTGAATGAAAATGCACACATCCAAAGGTTATAACCATTCAAGAAATCCTTGGATGAGCTATCTTCATTCTTGAAAATATATGTAGGAGTATTAGATTCCATGCACTTTGTATTATGAATGCATCAAGTGCTCTACTTTTATACCTTCAAACACATGACCCTTTTGAGATGCAACTTGAATCACATGCAACCACTTATCATCATTGCAATTGGTCCAAAAACAACATAAGATTCAATCCATAATAATTTCATGTCTCACAATGCATGCATAGAATAAATGCATTTGGTTGTGGGTAATGCCACTAGGTTGCTTCTTCTAGCTAAATGTGTTGGCCGATGCAACTTACATATGAGAAAAAGGGCACCTCCTCCACCTTGTCTAGGTGCCCTACTTAGCAAGCCAGAATCACTCATCCAGGTTCCACTAGGCATCCCAATGAGTCCAACCCCCCAAATCTAAAGTGCCAATGTGCTCCATCTTGACCTGAAAGAATGTGTCCAATTTAATAGTCTAGACCTACACAAATGGCCCACCATCTTGACCTAAAAGAATGTGTCCAATTTAATAGTCTAGACCTATGCAAATGGCCTACACAATCTAATAGTCCATACCTACATAAATGTGTCCAATTTAATAGTCTAGACCCATGCAAATGACCCACTATCTTGATCCTCTACCACTCTAGCCCATCAAGACAACCTCGTCCCTGTGATTCCTCATTGTCTCAACTTGCAAGAGGCCTCCTGGTCCCACTCTATAGTATTTGTGATTGTAATACCCATGGGAATGCAAGAGAAATTGAATCTTGAGAGGTGCCCCTTTGCTCAAGAACTATGTGGAACAATGGTGAGGAGTCCAAATACTAGTCAATCCCTCCCACATGAGTCAGGGACCGTTGAGTTAATCTATGTCATCCATATAGCTACCCCCCTCAAATGTGAGAGAGCATGTACAATGGCCTCTATATACCCAAGAACATAACTCCATACCCCAAACGACCTCATTGGGCCACAGTCCCACTATGCCTAGCCCATATGTGTTCATTGCCCTAGCATGCATGTCTCTAGATCTTGGACCTTTGGGTGCCACATAAGCACCTTTCTCTCAAACTCTTCCCTATATGTCAGGCTAGCTCAAATAAGTCCCTAGAATAAGCACCTCCAAACCCTAAGAAGGCTCCTCATCACAGGGAGCCCTTCCTTGTGAGGGGCACTCCACACCCCAAAGGACCTTGCTATGCCATTGTCCCAATGTGCCTATCCGCCAATATGTGTCCACTACCATAGCATGTATCCCTCCAAATCTTGGACCTTTGGGTGCCACATGAATGGTTGCCTCTCAAACTCTTCTCAACATGTGGGGCTAGCTGAGATCAGTCCCTAGAACAAGCACTGACAAACACTAAGAAGGCTCCTCATTAGGGGGGAGCCCTTCCTTGTGAGGGGACCCATGAAAAAATAAACGTATGGGACTGTTGCCACTATATCCACCCATGTGGGGGTGTTGCTGAGAATCCCTCACTTTGTAGCAAGAGCTTCTAGGGCTCAAAGCTTGGGGTGAGACCCCAGACTACTAACTTGCCAAAGAGGGCTATGATCTAATAATGCCCATCCCTCCCTAGTCCTGTGGTAGGATCATTGTCTTCCATGTGACTTTGGCACTAGTGTTCCTCATACCGTCGGAACCTATCCATAAGAAGTTATGCACTAGGCATATGAGATGAACCATGAAAGCTTTCTAAAAGCACCTTCATGACTCAATGTATTAGGACATCACCAAAAGGACCTAGTTGGCCAATAAGTCCGTACCTAGCAAAGAGAGTTTGGCCAAGCTCCAATACAAAAGCTTATATTGTAGACTCTTCATCATGCTACTGGGACATCAATGCCCAAGTAATGGCCTAAATACCTTGCTGTGCAACCTCTTGGAACCCACAAGAACTCAAATGTATCTCCCCATAAGTTCTCTTGGAATGCCTCAATTACTATGAGGAAACCAACTGACTTGGTCCATTTGATGTTGGCCCTTAAGGCTAGGCAATATGTCTGTAGGGCCCTAGGGACTCTCTCTAGAGACTCTACCATGCCCTCAACAAAGAGCATCATATCATCCACAAACTCTAAGTCTAGGAGCTCCTCCTCCTAGTTGATCAGGAGCCTCATCCCTGAGAGACCTATTGCCTGGGAATGAAGGAAATAGCCAAGAGCCTCTACAATAAAGAGGAAAAATAAGGGAGCAAGGGGGCATCCCTATCCGATTGAGTGAAAGGGAGAAAGGCTCCCCCATGTCATCGTTGATGAGCATCTAGCTAGCACTCCTTGCATGCATCACCCATCTAGCTAGCACTCCTTGCATGCATCGCCCATCTATCCAAAAATCCCATCATGTGCATAGTGCCCTCTAGAAAAGACCACTCTACCCTATCACATAAGCCTTATAAAAATCCATAAGTATGATTGCAATAGGTTGAGACTCCACACAAGCCCAATCCACTACCTCCCAAAAAGTGAAGATGTTGTTTAAGATGATGTGCTCCTTAAAAAATCATGTGTGTGGATAACATTAGTGAGGTGGAGCCTACACCACAAGCTCGAGACCTTGGCTAAGATCTTATAAGTGATATCCTATAAGGTCATCGCTCTCCACTAGCAAAAATCAACCTACTCCCTGAATCTGGATTCAAGTAAATCTAGCCTCTATTCAAGGACTGAGGAAGCAAGCACAAGTCAAAGATATCCTCAAAATCCAACCAAAGTGGGGTGGGAATATGCTCCCAAAATCTCTAAAAGAAGCCTCTTCTCTAGCTAGCAGGTCTACTTTCTCCTGGTTGCAAGAGTCAAGCTGTCCTCTCTAGGGAATTTCTTAGACAAAGGGTCCTTGAGGGCCTTCCAAAGCTCCTCATGAATGAATGGTGCCTCTAGCTATCTACTCAAGCTCAATAAGGCCACTTGGGCTACAAGAAGCAAGGGAGACTTCTCCTTGGACTAAAACATCTACCAATAGAAGTCTTTGGTCACCTCAAGAATCTCTTGTGGATCCATATGTAACTGACCTTGAGCAACCTCTACAACTAAGTCCTAGCATATTGTCTCCCTACTAAACCCATCTGGCTCAAGAGAACTAGTATCAAACTTCATTTTGAGAAACCTTTGTGGCTTGGAGGTCAAGCCTCACACTCTCCTATCAATCATTGAGCCTGGACATCAAGCCTCAAACTCTCCTGTCAATCATTGAGCCATTGAGAGCATAGATCTTGTTCTCTAAGTCTCTCTATGGATGATCAATCAGATCTCAAGTCTCTCTATGGATGATCAATCACATCTCAAGGCTCTCTTATACTCTCAAAGAGCATGCCTCTACCTAAATGCCTAGGACTAGAGCTTCTTGCTACTCCTCTTCATTGCATTTGCCACCCAAGTAGCCCACCTACCCTCAAGCACATCCTTTAGCTATTGCCAAACCTCAGCTACCACTACATGTTGCATCTCCTCTCCTAAGCATATGGGATATGAATTCCCCCTTTGAGGGAGTCCCCAACAAGGCTGCTCTAAGTGAAGCTCAATTAGTGAGTGATCACACATTGTAGTGCCTACTAGAATGCTCATGGAGCCCCCATATGCATCACTTAATCCCCAACATAAAATCTGTCAATGTACTCTAGCAAACCATTATGCCTTCTCTATTTGAATAAAAAAAGAAGGCTTCAAAGGAGCCTAAAGAACTCCTCCTTTCTCCATGGTCACGTCCACCAATCAAGAAGATAAACCACTCCCTTGTACTCCTCTTCGCTCTAATGGCATCTCAAAGAAGGAAGCTCCTCCCTTCTTGTCCTTCTCAAACTCTACATTGTTCAAATATCCTCCAACAATCCAAGAGCCAATATCTAGGGGGCACTCAATCAATTGCCTCCAAAATAGCAAGGTACTACTATTTGCAAATAGGTGCATACACTTTGAGGATCCCAATCATAGACTCACCCACCTAGAGACCCATCCAACTCACTAATCAAAAACATCTTGGGCCACTACCTATTGGGAGACTGAAATACACACCCCTCCACTCTAGCCTATTGTGGGTACTCCTTCATGCCTCTACTCAAAAGTACACAGTGATAGTGTCCAATGTCCAATGTTGAAAACATATGATCTTGAATCAAAAGAACGTCCACTTCTCATCCTACCACAGCCCTCTGCAACTTGTGGTGTATCAAATGATGTGCTTACTACCACGCCGCACGGTTGTGAAGCTAGTGCATGTTCTAACTCACTATGATGGGGAGGAAAAAAGAGGGAATAGGGCCCACCTATGAGTGGGAGCCTGCACCACAACCTCAAACTTCTATGACTTCAAAGGGATCTCGGAAGGAGAGTAGTCTATGTTTGTGCAACGACATACCAAGGGCATGACCGACTCTATGACAACCCTTGATTCAACATGAAATTAAGTATTTCTCTTATTCTTTCAATTTCAGTGTGGTATATTATTGCCTATGATTTTTATTTAAGATGTATAACATTGTATGCTAGAACCATGTTGGATCATGCTTACTGTGGTGATATCTATTGTTTTGATTTAAGCATGCAACCAGCTAACTAGTCTCTGCTGTTAATGATGTTGAATGATTGTATCCATGGAGTTAGATTGCTTGTGGATATTGGACATTGTATATATATTTTTAATAATGTTGTTTTGGCTTGCTAGCTGGCTCATGTCCCATTGAGTGACATAAGGCTAGCACAATCAGCTTCATTTCCTCTATACTACATTGTATCGGTAGATAACTAAGCTAGTTTTTTTTATGTTCAAATTCAAGATGTATAATATGTATGTTAGAATTGTGTGGAGCCACTGCTAATGAATACACCCATTGTATGCTCTTGGAAATGAAATTTAGTCCAAGTACTTGGCTATCCCATTTAAGAAAGGCATATGCATGTTTTTATGCTCAATGGGCTATGTGCATGGATTCCCTTATAACTATACAAAAAAGGATAAATTAATACATATTAATTTTTTGTCTACATGCTTTTCAAGTAATTTTAATATTATGATAAGTCAGTGTTAGCCACCATCACTAGGGAAATTGGCTATTGTATAGAGATGGGAGGGTCATTATCCAAGAGAAGAAACACCCCCAAAAAAAAATTGGGTGGTGTACAGAGATGGAGGGTCATTATCTTATATAAGAAACCCCTCCCCTAAAAAAATGGGTTTGTAGCCTATGAGATCATTAGTGTATTGCCACTTGCCCTTCAGAATATGAATGGGGCTTTGTTGTCCTCACCAAGAAATTTTGTTGACTTTTTGAGAAAAATATCCTATTGTATACATTGAAAAACACCATAGCCTAGAGAGAGGACTACCCATAGTACATGCATACATGTTGTAGTCCACATTCTGACCAGAGGCCCATTCTGATGGAGTGGTATGAGGGTCTAGACGAAGGATATGTACGTAGATATCCTAGTTTTCTAGGAGGATGCCATCATTATCCCATCTACACTAGGAGGGATCAACTACACGTAGAGATCAGAGTATGTACATACTAGGGCCATTGTCATACCTGTGGGATGTATCTACTAGATATGTGCTCATTTACAATGGGTTATAACAATGGCTAGGTTCAAAGAGGTATGCATGTTGCCCTCATGAGGGTAGCTAGATTGGAAGGATATACATACTTCCCTCATGGGGGTGGCCAAGATTAGAGGGATATGCATTCTACCCTTAGGTGGTAGAATGTTCTCTTTGACAATGCAAGTACTCATAAATAGTGATATCTTCGGTATAAGAGTTGAACCTACCTATGGTGGGTGGTAACCCCTCTTATGTTGTGAAGTTTGCCAAGAGGATTATGAACTCTAGTGTGCCAGTGACTCCTTTATGAGTTCATGAATATGAATAGAACTTTCTTTTTGTGCTCTAAAGATAGATCACATAGATGTATTGCTTGGCAAAGAGTGGTTCTCCCAATCGAGCCCTCATTATGAATTATGTGGGTCACACTAATACTTTTTATATGCGCGGTCAACATATACTCTAATGTGGTAGAGTACATTATGGGATCCTTGGCCTTCACTTCATAGATTTCTAATCTCATAACCCACACCCTCATGCTAGGAATTAGACCACTCCCACCTATTCTTTGACTTATTGCTTCCCCAAGACGCTCATAGGACCCCCCATCTACATACTACCATTATGACTTCGACCACTCATTAGACCAAATATAGTAGTTATATTGCCACTCTCTTAGAGCACATAGATGAGCATCTGACATACATTCCAAAGCCTCTTCTCTTTACTAACTCCCTACACATCCCTTCACAACACTCCATCCCCTACACCATCAAGCACATAGAAAAGCCACTTGAAGGGTCTATACCTCAAGATAGTTAGTATGATTATGAGTACAAAGTGCTTAGGAATCTTTGGCATCTTGGTACCAAACAAGGACACCCTGACTAGGAAGAAACTAGAAAATAGTTTTGACATTTAGTGCACCAAAACAAATGACAATTTCTTACTTGCCATGAACAAGAGGTCTTTAATATTTTGTATTGCAGTAACTCCAAAGATTTTTGGATGCAACTCCTAGAAAGGAGATCACCATATCCTATTAAGGACCCTAGTCTTTGGAAAGCTTATATTGACACACTATTTAAAGCTCCTAACCAGTCTATTCCCACCCTAGAGGAGATGCCTCACCCTACCAATTCCACAGTCTTCACCACCACTCATCTAAAAGAGGCCGCCATCAAAAGTCTCTGCCCACCCTAGATGACAGAACTTGCCCCACTATTTCCACACTCTTCACCACAACTTGTCTAAAAGATGCCATTAAAAAGTTAAAGGACGGCAAAGATAAGGATCAAGAGGGTCTCCAAGCAGAGCTCCCAACCATGTGTGGGGGGTATTTTTTCTAGTCCTAACGGAACTATAAATGAGGTTTTTTATAGAGCCTTCTTCACCTTTGACTACAAACAGGTTGTAGGGATCCATTTACAGGTTGTAGGGATCCATGGAAACAAGTAGCTACCAAACTATCATGGTTGGCCATTTGATGGCCATGGTGTATGGGTCAGCTCTTGAGATACACAATAGTGAGCACGTCTAGAGCCATGTGAATGACTACAAAGGTAGGTTTTAGACAAGACTGATACACATTGGAACACATATTCAATATCAAAGCCATCAGAAAGGAAGATTGACATCATAGGCGGAGAGTATATCACTACCTTATGGAATTTTGAAAGCCTTTAACTCAATAGCATGGGCTTGCCTCATGACACAATTGGCATAGCACATGAATTTATGTGGGAAATCATGGCCTTATATGCAAGAGTTATACAAAATTTATGCACAAGTAGGGGATGTTAAAGGATGAGCAACAACTGGGCGTGAAGGAAAGAAAGGCCCACAATCAAGGGGAAAAGGAAAGGGATCTTGTGCAAGAATGTAAGATAACTATTTCTCTACAAGGGTTTTTCTTCAAATCTACTTTGCACTATGCCTACACAAGGGTGTGTGGAGGACATTTGGGGAAAACAAGCCTTGGAATCTATTTGACAGCCCTCTCAAATGGGACAGCCCACAAAGGTACCACTGAAGTGCTCACATGCCTCAACAAAATATGTCTCATGCTAATTGGAAAAATAGACAGCCTAGAGGCCACAAATGTGGCCTTATTGGCTAAAAAATCCCATGTTGACAAGACCCTTACTGAGTTTAAAAAGCAGGGAGGGAAAATACAAGAAGAATAGAGGAAAGAAAAGGCCAAGAAAGAGGATTGGGAACAAGAAAAAACAGAATGGATTAATGAGAAGCTAAAGCTCCAAGACAAGATGCATTCACTGGGGGTGTTTAATTATAGCAAATGAAGGATATGCAAATGCCTTTAGAGGGGAGTTGTAAATCCATGGAAATACTCAGAACAGAGAATGTAGCTCTCAAAAAAGAGATGGCGGCCATGCAGGCCACGATGATTGGGAAACATGCCGAGATCACACAACAACTCAATAAAGGGAAAGAAGAAATGCTTGAATGGACAGCAGTGGTTAAAAAGGGATCAGTTGCACCCAAGAAGGAGTTTATCTCTGAGACTCTAGAGGAAGAGAAAAGGAGATCCAACAAGGTCTTGAATGTGCTTGTAAGGGGCTTGACGGTGGGAAATACCCCAATGGCAAATGCCCAAGTTTTGTTCACTAAAGTGGGGGTTAATCTCACATGCGAGACAGCCTGGAGAGTAGGTAAAGCTGAAACACCAATGAGACCCTTAGTACTGAAATTCCAGAATACCATGGATAGGTCCACCATTATGAGCATGAGAGCAGCCTTGAAAGAGACCATGATATATTTGGATGATGATCTAACCCTCCTACAGCAGGAGCATAGAAGGGAGGGAATGGTACGGGTAAGGTAGCAAGGGAGGCAAGAAAATGGGCTATATATAGAGATGGTAAAGTCATTATCCGCGAGAGGACCCAGCCAAGGAAGAGTAGGAAGATGGGGAGTTATGACGGTGTCTAACCAATGGGATGAATGCATAGAATGAACTCAAGATGGCAGTGTGGAATTGCAATGGCACACTTTGGTCTGACCCAGGAGGATTCTCGGAGACATAAAGTAGGAGAGACATGAACTTTTACACCGAGACACATGAGAGTCTAGAGAGAGGACTGCCCACTATGGCAGGATATACATGGGAGTCAGCCCACCGGAAGGAAATGAGGGGGGACAGTGGATTGCGTGGCTCCGGAGGAGTGGCCATTCTCTTCAGATCACACTTGAGACCCCTCATTTCAGTGGTTCAGAGAGAGGATCATGCGCGACATATGTAGGTCCATGTCCAAATACTTGATGCCGAACCAATCTACATGGCAGTGTGCTACTTTCCCCCTGATACATCATCTTATGCACACACAATCACTACGAAGGGACACAGCCCATATGAGATGATACATGATGATCTCATTGAGTTCTCTAGATTAGGAGACAACCTCCTTCTTGGTGACTTCAATACACGCATAGGTGACGGGCAAGTGGGCCTCCTTGACTTTACATCAGACTCTCTCATAGTACCAGAACTAGGCACTGCAGAGCTTGGGTAGTGAGGCACTCAGTGGATGCACCACACATGATGGGATACAGCCGGCATCTACTTGACCTGGGGGCTATCCACCATGACCTAATCATATATAATGGCCTACATAGATGGCCATTATCTGGTGGGCTCACTTGTTTCCCGCATGGCGGAGCTACTAGTACAGTGGATTACCTAGTCGGTCCCCTATCATTCACCTCACGGGTACACGACTTCGTTGTGCCTCCTCCCCCGCTAGGTGCTGACCACTCATACCTATCCTTCAGTACCTCCACCACTACGCCAATCGCATGAAGAGCCCCCCCCCACTCCCACTTGTGTACGGGTCCGCTTTGATCGAACCCTTGACCCCGTTTACGTGAGCCATTTGGCACAAGAGCTCCTAGGTTTACTACTCAGGGACGAGGTAGACCTCACCCATGCATCAAACACCCTTGCCACAGTGGTCACTGACGCAGCTATCAGATATTCCCCTACGACTTTTGGCCTGGGCGCGTTTCAGTGGCAAAGATGCCTCAGAACCCCTGGTATGATGATGAGTGCAGAGAGATGAGAGCTCACCTCACACATGAGCAAGCCCTTGGCCACTTGACACCACCTGAGGCACAAAGGATCTCACGAAGCCGCAAGCGACGGGCTTTCCTCACCCATAGGATGGACGAGGTGATTAGTTTGTCCAAAGGAGGGGATCCTACTATTGGATGGGGCCTCCTATCGGAAAGGAAGCCACCTATCCCCATCATAGACCCGGGTGTTTGGCACACATACGCATGCTCTCTCTATGATGTTTCGATGTAGGCACCACCAGATATGTCCGCTATGCCCAGACCTGCCACTTGTCACTTGTTCACTACATAGAATGTCAACACTCCGTCAGCTACATAACCAGAGAGCACATGATCATGAGCAGCTATAGACAGAGCATTTCGCACATGGGCACGAGGTTTTGGCCCCGATTGTGGCACAGATGTTCAACCACACCATATGCCATGGCTTTCCACCCTCTTGGAGCACTACCACCATCGTCCCAATACACAAGGCAGGTGACCCCATGGACACTGGGAACTACCGCACTCTCTGATTGGCCACACTCTGACAAAGATCTATGGATCTGTACTAGAGAGAGAGATCAACAACAGTCACACAAAGGCACATGGGCAACATGCTCTAGGATTTCGGAGACAACATTCCACCCTAGACCACATCTTCACACTGAGGGCTATCATTGAGGAGGTGAGGTCGAGGCGTCAGAAAGTCTATGCCTGCTTTGTAGACTTTCGGAAGGCTTTCGATACTATCCCACAATCCCGCATGGTCAAGAGACTCCAGGAGATGCAAATCCCAGAGGTTCTGATTCGGGGGGTGATGAGCCTATATGAGTCCGTCAAGAAATGAGTTCGTGCCCCAAGAGGCCTATCAGGCTGGGTGGAGAGCACGATTGGGGTGAAGCAAGGATGCCCCCTCTCACCGACTCTCTTCGGCCTCTACATCGATGAGATCACATCCTTCATAGACCGCCTAAGAGGCAAGGGGTCGCCGCCGCTGGCTGATTTGTTGGTACTGATATTACTATATGCGGATAATATAGTCCTCCTGTTGTCCTCAGCAGAGGGATTACAGAGACATCTTGAGGCCCTTGAGGTGTTCTGCATAGAGAGAGATCTGACAATTAACCTTGGGAAGACCAAGGTTATGATCTTCAATACCTCATGCCCAGTGCTCCATTGACATAGCTTCATGCCAAGGTCAGCCACCCAGTAGAGATTGTGCAGTCCTACACATACTTGGGTGCAGTTCTCACTGGGCCAGTTTTCACGATGATCCATGCATCTCGAGCATGCCTCACATGAGGATATGGTGCTTTGGCCCACCGGCTAGAGCGACAGTGTTTCTAGGCACACTTCCAGGACCCATCGACGAAGTGCTGGCTTTTCGACACCCTAGTGAGACCAATTGCCATGTATGCAGCACTGTTCCGGGGGTGTGATATTTTAACAGCAGAGTGGAAGAGATTTGAGCAACTACAGATAATCATGGGATCCAAGATGATTCGTAGTAAGCCCTCAGCCCCCCATCAGATAGTACAGGTAGAGTTTGCTATGACCCCTCTTCAGATTGATGCCACCTTTCAGACAATGACCTTCCTCCATAGAGTCTGGGACCTACCTCATGAGAGGCTACCGAGACTGGCATTGGAATCTCTATCCGACTAGCAGAGAGTGGGCTTGATACAGCATGGTATGCATGCATCTCTACTTGGTTCACCAATCATGGCATTCAGATGGACATGGTCCCCCCTTTTTAGAACAACATGGATGCACCCCCTGAGCTGATTCTACGAGATGAGATTAACTGCATCATACGGTTAGACCTCCTCCAGCTTCACACATTTCGGACTTGGGGGGGGGGTGGGGCCAGGAGATCCCCACTAAGACCCAGCTCTACTATGACCATTTCTTGAGAGTATTGGAGGATGGTCTCACATGCACTGAGGATTGCCATTGGATAGATGTGAGTTTCCTCCCATCAGCTAAGGATTGAGGCAGGGAGAGCTACAAGCATACCCAAAGAGCAGTGGACTTGTATGCTATGCACGATGGGTTGGTCGAGACTGAGTAGCACTTTCTTTGTATGTGTCCCGCCTACTATGAGATCCGAGGGCGCTACCATTGCATTTTTCAGGAGAGACCCGATTTTGGCCCTCTCACGACTGTTCCACTTCCAGGATCAGGTCTGTATTGGGCTCTACCCGATGGAGATGCGGAGACATAGAGAGACACTACTGTGACGGATCAAAGAGCAGCAAGATGCGACCACACGTCACACGACACTGAGGTGGATCGAGCGCAGAGGCAGGTCACCGACTTCTATGCATTTGAGTCAGCTCCAGGGCACTCGGGAGTAGAGGAGGAGGAGCTAGCTGACATGAGAGATAGATGGGTCTATAGAGGGAGTCGACATGACACCACTACTGGACGAGGGACAGGGATCTCACATGCGATAGGAGACCAGAGCACACACGATTGAGGTTCGACCTATCTCAGATCTCCTCACAGGCGATCGATAGAGACGTGGCATTACACTTGACATAGCCCATCGGATCCAGAGATTGAGGAGACCACTTCCCCCACCATAGCGCGAGACAACTCGACAGATGCAAATACGTGAGCTCTTTGCATCACACCAGAGAGCTATCACAAAGCCTGGATACATGGAGCCATATCATGTTCTTGGAGCATTAGCCCTGAGTGCCTGACATGCTTTGGCTTTTCTGGCCTGACTTGATATGATGATGTACTACATTAGTATTTCAATTTATGTGTTTTCTAGTACTCAGCGAGGGCCTTAGCGAGCCCTTCTCTCCGGCCCATAGTGGCTTGTATGAGTTTACATTAATTCCGCACTTTTGTCCCATAGGCCCATGAGGCCTCCCGTGGATGTTAATATATCTTTCTTTCTCTCTGTCTCTCTCTCTCTCTCTTCGCACTTGTATTTTGGTCCAACTATGCATCCTTATTTTTTAGGGTCATAATGATTTTCAAATAGACATATCTATATGCCTAAAGTTCCACACATACGTTTTTATAGTTTGATGTACACACTATCTGTAGTAATGACATCTATCATGGGCAGTAGCAAGACATGCTTTCCATAAAAGAGAAAAGTTACACAAGCAAATATGTGCAATGAGAACAATTATTTTTACAATAAGAGAGCTCTTTTGATTTTGTTAAGCTAGTTTGCTACACATTTATTTTTATAATAAGAGATATCTTTTGATTAACCACTGCCCTTAAAGTTGCAAGGCCTCACAAGAATCGGACATCGTTAGTATGGTGATACACGCACATTATCTCAATTTTAAGCATGCACACACCGGTGTGCTAAGTGCCCAAAAAAACTTTGCTTCGAAACACTTATATCATAGTTAAATGTGTTTGATGGCCACAAAATTTTACGAAGACCTTTGGATATGTTAAGTGAGGTATAGAAGGGGCCAGGGACAAGTGGAAGCCGGCCACGGAATGTAAAGCCACCAGTGTGCAAGTGCCGAAAAACTATGCTTAGGTAAGCGTATACCATAATGAAATGTGTGTGACGGTGACAAAACTTTACCAAGACGTTTGGATATGTACCCCCGGGTTGAGGAAGAGGGACAGGTGGAAGCCGGGGAGGTGAACACGTGTGTAAAGCCACCGTTGCTGAGAACGAGGTGATCAAAAAAACAAAGAAATCCGGCATATTTGGCAGCTAAGTCATCGGTTGTGCTGTCGTTTATCGTGCAACAGACGCAAATTCATCACGAATGAGGAGCATCCCACAGCTCAACATGAGCAATTCCATGCTCAAACATCCCCTTTGCCCTAATCTGAACTTCCTTCCAGCCCCTTCCTTCCATCCCTGCACAACTTGATCCCCTCACCCACCTTCCTCCATGGCTGCTCCCCCAGCAGCCACCGCTTCCGCATCTCCTCGGGCCGGTACGTTGTTCTTTTCCGTCCCTTGCCTTGCTTTTGGATGCTAGTTGGGCATGTTGATTATCAAACACTTAAAAATTAGAGAAAGCATACCTTTTCTTTGCTAAGAGCGAATGAACGGTTTCACAGGGGTGATTCGGGTGTTGGTTGGAGCTTTGGCCGATGATTCAGTCGATGTTCGAGAAGCTGCATTGGTCGCCTTAGAGGAGAATGCACGCTGGTAGGTCATTAAGTGTAATGTCACGACAGGACGTAAAAATGCCACGTACAAATTGGTCGACCTTCAGCTGATTTTAATGTCAACTTAGGTTTGTATCTAGCATTAAGCCGGGACTCATAGAACCGTGCACTAGATATACACATGTTACTATAAACACACACTTTTTTTGTTGAGTGAAATCAAAACACACACACACACACACACACACACTTATGCATGTTTGTGGGATCGTTATGTATATGTGTTGTGTATGCATACTTATATTTACACACATTTGTAGATAGATACATGGATATACACGTAGTTACGCATAGAACTATGGTGACACACATGTACATCATTGTCATCAAAATTTCCACATGATTAAAATGTAACTTTTGAAACTTTAAGAAGCCAAGAGATGATTATGCTAGAGCCTAAGAAAACATAAAATCGACTCACAGCCAAAAGAAGCTTATATATAGACTTGTATTAATGTCTTCGGAAGGCCTTGCGGGCCTTTGAGACACTCATACAAGCCACTACTCATACAAGCCATTGTGGGCTGAAGTAAGAACGCGCTAAGGCCCTTGCTGAGTACTAAGCTAAGCTTATTAATAGTCTCAAAACTCAGGCATGTAAAGCTAGTGCTCCAAATAGCATCAAGCTCCCATCAAGAAACAAATACCCATATCCGGGCGAGCCATGGTGGCTCTCCGATGAGACCCGAAAATATCTCGTGTTTGCGTCTTTGAGCTGTCTCTTGCTATGGCGGGAAGCGTGGTCTCCGTGATCTTTCTATCTAGTGGGCCATATTAAGGGGCTCGGACGGTCTCCTCTGAGTAAAGCAGTGCCAGATCTCTATTGTGCATGCTCTGGTCAGGGGTCTCTGAGTCGCTAGCTCCACCGCTCTATGCCATCTCTTCCGATTACGTCTTCAAGAGGCCTCATGGGCCTATGAGACAAAGTACGATCAAAAGAGTAACTCATACAAGCCCTATGGGTTAAGGAAAAGAGCTTGTAGGGCCCTTGCTAAGTCTTGCAGTTGTCATCCTCTCTCCTCCAAGCACAACTCAGCCCGCGTGACAGCCACATGCTTATGGTTGCTGCACAAGCTACCGGGCAAACCGCCCTCGATAGAGCAGAAGAATATCGGGCCAAGGCCGAAGAGTTGGAAGTCTCCCTCACCAAGCTCAAGGATGAGCTTTCTGCTAGTGAATCCTTGGTTCAAACCCTCATGGACCAGTTGGATAAGGCAGAATCCAGCCTTTGTATCGTAGAAGAACGGAAGGTGCAAGCTGAAGAACAGCCAGCTAGACTCAGGGAGGGTGTTGGAAAGGTCACCTCCCCATCTGTAAGCCCCCATATGAGGAGAGCATGGGGGAGGGAGATCTAGGGCAGTACCCAACAGGAAAAGAGAGAAAGGGGCTGGCACATAGACAGCATCATGGCTGGCATGAGGGCAGCACATCTAGAACTGTTAAGGGCAGGACAGAGGGCCAGGAAAGTACGGAGCAGAAGCAAGACAGTCTGGGACAGATTGCGGAGGATCTAGGACATGGAGGCGCACTGTTTGCAGAGGCGCAGACATGGCAGGGAGTGCAGGCTCAGATCTGCAGCAAGGAATGTGACTGTCAGTGGGCAGGTGGGAGGCATTTTATAGGCTGGAGATATGCCTTGAAAGGAGGGCCAAAGGGCCTTGGAAGTTTGGGCCTGACAGCCCTGGTTTGTGTGCCTTATAGGGCTGGACCAGCTACAGTCTGGTCGGCCAGTCTGTAACAGGCTGGTCGGTTTTTATCAGCCCCCCTTGGGGCCTATATAAGGAGGCCATTCAGGCCTCATTTGATCATCACTTGCAGCAGCAGATCCAGAGCAGAAAGGAGCAGCAGGTAGCCACCCTCTGGACCTACTTTCAGGAGGATAGAGAGGTGCTAGCAGGGCTGCAGACTTAGCCAGGAAGCTGCCCACCTAGGCTGGTTCCCAGACAGCAAGGTGGAGAGGATCATTCTAGACGGAAAGTCTACTCACGCTCGAGGTGGAGCACGCGGACTCTAGTCTAGAGATAGCCAGCAGATAGGAGAAGGACTTTTGTGGTAAGATCAGAGGACCACACCATTGGTGGGACTTTGGATCTGTCTCTTTTGTATTGTGTCCATAGTTGTGGACGGAAATATATTATTTGGTGGTTTCTCTATCTGGTTTGGTTCATTGTCTATTGATGAGTCTGCACACCTATTGAATGCACATAAGTAAAGAAGTTTGTGATTCCACACCCACACCGCACACTGTGTGAGCTCCTGGGCATTATTTTCGCTGCGTGTACCCTCTGTTGGGTATTTTCTAACATGGTATCAGAGCCCAAGTAGGAGGCTCACAGGTGTGGGAGCCTGAAGGCAGGGACCTTGCTGAAGGACGACCCTGATTCAGAAGCTCTAGGGAATCGACTTCCACGACTGGAGGATTGTGCCCTTGCGAGAAGGAGGGTGACTCAGGTTCAGTCAGGTGCATTCAGAGTTCTGGTTTACTGCATTTGAGTTTGGTTGACTTTGCTGTGCGGTATATATAGCAGAGATGTCGACAGCCTCTTCAGCCCCTGCTATCCCTTCCTCCTCCTCCAGTTTTCTCTCTTTCACTATCCCTAACTTTGGAGAGTCTGGGAACTTGGACGGGACTAATTACCCGATCTGGAAAGTGAAGATCCGGAGTCATTTAGTGGCTCGGAAGTTATGGAAGCTGACCACGGGAGAGGAGTCGAAGCCGGAAGACATGGTGGACAGTAAAGGGAAGGTACTCATGGCAGTAGACAGAGAGGAGCTTGAAGCTTGGGAAGAAAGAGATGCCCATGCCCTGGCAATAATCATAGGGACTATGGCGGACTCTGTTCTTCCGCATATCCAGCTGGCTGAGACGTCAGTAGAGGCGTGGGCCACCCTGAAGGATCTGTATGAGATAGATAATACCTCCCGGATCGTGCTTCTTCAGCATCAACTCTACAATCTTGATATGGAAGAAGGTGATACGGTACAATCTTGATATGGAAGAAGGTGATACGGTACATAGCCATTTGACAAAGGTCAAGGTGGTGCGGGATCAGTTAGCAGCGATTGGTCAGAAGACAGACTCATGCCATCTGGCCTTGATGGTACTGAGGAGATTGCCTCGGAGTTTCAAGAGCTTTGTTACGGCTGTGACAGCAGGACAGAGGACCAAACCTCTGACATTTGAGGAGTTGTGTCCCTTACTGCTACAGGAGGAAGCTCGGGAGAAGCTCTACAACGGGGACAAAGATGACAAGGCGATGCTGGTGAAGGATTCCGCAGGTAAGGGAAAGAGCAAGCCTAACAGCGGCAAGTCCAATAAAGATGATTCTGATGACGAGGGGACTTCGAAGAGGAAGCACAAGAAGAAGTGTTTCTATTGTGATACGCCCGGACATTTTGCAAAGGACTGCAACAAACAGGAGTCTGACCCAGATTCAGAGGGAAAGGCCAAAGCTAATGTGGTAATCGAAGAATTGTTCCTGGTGACATCACCGAGTGTTACCGAGGTCAGGTATGTTGATCCCGAAATCACAGTAAGGATGTCTGACATAGAGAGTTGGGTCGACGAGGAGTCAGATGCCTTTGTGAAGGTGAAGGACAGTATGGAGCGCTTGGTACCTTCCAGGTGTGTAGCTGTTGACACTGACATGAGGGTGGATTCCATGGAAAGCCCTGGGGTCTCATGGTCAGATGGATGCTGGACTTCAGAAGGGGACAGTACAGGATTACACATGATCTTGGCGGGTGCCTCATTGAGGTACAGGGTTTGCTTTCAGAGCGAACATTCAAGCAGTACAACAGTCTGGTATGTATTTGATATTCTGCATTTGAGCCGTTATAGCATGCTGTGGGGAGATTCTGCTCTTCATTTGTCTCAGGTGATAAGAGATTGGAAGGAATTGGCCTTCTTCGAAGGCAGAAGGGGAAGTATTGGTGCTTCTTTAAATCTCGGACGCAGATTGCTAGAAGGTGGTGGACAAAGAGTACTGAAGCCAGAAGAGTACCTGCTTGAGAACTCGGCGAGAGTTCATGATCCAAGTTATCTGGAAATATTCATTGGTTACAGACCTTGCCAAAGGAAGGACGGGTTGAAACAGACCCTCAGAGCATGGTGCCTGGAAGACTCCAGGTTGCTCACTCATTATGAGGGGGACGACTAGAAGATCGTGACGGCTGGATTGCTCGAGTTCAGAGGCGGGAATGTGACTGAAGGAGGTGGTACCAGGAGGTGCTACCAGAGATGGACCTGTGTACCAGGATGGTGTGCGGAAGCAGAACCGGACCTGGTGGAGCAGGAGCCACTGGATGAAAAGCCAGCAAAAGATTTCGACACCCAAAGGTTCCAGAGGACTACGACCGGGGAGTTACTGGAGCATCTTCATCGACGTGTTGGCATTGGGCTGAGATGTGTCGGTGAGAGGGGGTGTTGGAAAGGTCACCTCCCCATCTGTAAGCCCCCATATGAGGAGAGCATGGGGGAGGGAGACCTAGGGCAGTACCCAACAGGAAAAGAGAGAAAGGGGCTGGCACATAGACAGCATCATGGCTGGCATGAGGGCAGCACATCTAGAACTGTTAAGGGCAGGACAGAGGGCCAGGAAAGTACGGAGCAGAAGCAAGACAGTCTGGGACAGATTGCGGAGGATCTAGGACATGAAGGCGCACTGTTTGCAGAGGCGCAGACATGGCAGGGAGTGCAGGCTCAGATCTGCAGCAAGGAATGTGACTGTCAGTGGGCAGGTGGGAGGCATTTTATAGGCTGGAGATATGCCTTGAAAGGAGGGCCAAAGGGCCTTGGAAGTTTGGGCCTGACAGCCCTGGTTTGTGTGCCTTATAGGGCTGGACCAGCTACAGTCTGGTCGGCCAGTCTGTAACAGGCTGGTCGGTTTTTATCAGCCCCCCTTGGGGCCTATATAAGGAGGCCATTCAGGCCTCATTTGATCATCACTTGCAGCAGCAGATCCAGAGCAGAAAGGAGCAGCAGGTAGCCACCCTCTGGACCTACTTTCAGGAGGATAGAGAGGTGCTAGCAGGGCTGCAGACTTAGCCAGGAAGCTGCCCACCTAGGCTGGTTCCCAGACAGCAAGGTGGAGAGGATCATTCTAGACGGAAAGTCTACTCACGCTCGAGGTGGAGCACGCGGACTCTAGTCTAGAGATAGCCAGCAGATAGGAGAAGGACTTTTGTGGTAAGATCAGAGGACCACACCATTGGTGGGACTCTGGATCTGTCTCTTTTGTATTGTGTCCATAGTTGTGGACGGAAATATATTATTTGGTGGTTTCTCTATCTGGTTTGGTTCATTGTCTATTGATGAGTCTGCACACCTATTGAATGCACATAAGTAAAGAAGTTTGTGATTTCACACCCACACCGCACACTGTGTGAGCTCGTGGGCATTATTTCCGCTGCGTGTACCCTCTGTTGGGTATTTTCTAACAGAGGGGTCCGATAGACAGATCTAACCCTCTAGGATCTCCTAGCACAGGAGCGCGCCCTCAGTGTCACCATGTAGGCAGAGAACGAGAGCCTGTGCACCTCTGGCCGCCGACATTGGAAGACAGGGAGCAGCAGGAGTTCCAAATGTACCAGGAGGTCTTCGCACAACTCGCCACTTACACTCTCGCCCCACGCACGGTCCCCCAAACACTGCAAATGCACTTTGACGCACTCCGTGCACAGAACCTAATCTTTCACATAGACCTCACCGCCCCTCTCTTCGCCCAACACACTCCAAACCATCCTCCGCGGCAATCCCGACCATTGCTGCCCCGCCCCGTCCTCGCCATGTCTTGTTTTTCCCTCGACCTTCAGCCTGCAAAACACATGTTCTTGACGCTAAGCTGAAGGGAGAATCTATTCCTGTTGTATCTGCTTCTACCATTGGCAATGTAATGAAAAGGCACCTTTCAGCGTATTTAGTGTTTGCATTTGGAAAGCAGCCAGTAGAAGAAAAGTCTAATTTCTCTAAGCTGGAAAAGCATCGGACAGATTTTCTTTTTCAGTTTAAGGAGTGTTTTTCTGACTCTCTTCCATAGGAGTTGCCCCCCGAAAGGCTAGAAGATCATACGATAGACATAATCCCTGATAGCAACCCACCTAACAGGCCTCCTTACAGAATCAATGCAGCCTAGCAAGAGGAAATCATGAACCAGGTCAAGGACATGTTGGAGAAGGGGCTGACTCAGCCAAGCTCTTCACCCTACTGCTCACCCGTGCTTTTGGTCCAGCAGAAGGATGGATTCTGGCAGGATGTGCATTGACTACCAAGCCCCCTCAATAAAATCACAATTAAGAACAGATTCCCTATACCCAGGATAGATGATATTTTGGATAGGTTACAGGGATATGGAATGTCCAGCTGCATTGATCTAAAGAGTAGTTATCACCAGATCAGAATTCAGCCTGAGGATGTGCACAAAACATCATTCTGAACTACATTTGGTCTGTATGAGTTTCTCGTCATGCCATTTGGGTTGACGAATGCCCCTGCCACCTTCAACAAAATGATGGACAGAATTTTTAGAGAACACCTAGCCTTTATTGGCACTTTCTTTGATGACATCATCATGTTCTCTCAGGATGAGGCTGAACATAAGAAGCACCTAGCAATTGTTTTTTAGGAGCTTCGGAAGCATAAGCTGTTTGTCAATGCCAAGAAAAGCCATTTTTTCATGCATGAGATCCATTTTCTCGGACACAATGTTTCCAAGGATGGAGTCAGGTTGGACCCCGCCAAAGTAGAGGCTATCAGGAATTGGCCACACTTGAAGAACATCCATGAAGTACGTAGCAATCTGGATTGTGCTTGTACTACAGGAGATATATCCGATATTTTGCAGAGATTGCATCACCACTCCATGCCTTATAGAAGAAAGGCATCACTTTCAGATGGGGTACCACCGAGATTGCAGCTTTTGAGAAGCTGAAAGAGAAACTTTGCTCCGATCCTGTTATCATATTGCCCGATCTTCACAAGCCCTTCGCTGTCCAAGCTGATGCATGTGGGAACAGCGTCGGCAGGGTACTTAAGCAGGACGGTAGAGTGGTGGCATACGAGAGTAGAGTGCTCAAGAACACTGAAATGAATTTTGGCATCTACGAGAAAGAGACGTTGGCTGTCATACATGCTCTTTCGACCTGGAAGCATTCTCTTTTAGATGCTGATTTTTATGTTCAGACCGATCACCAATCCTTGCGGTACTTTCTCACCCAGAGAAAGCTGTTTGATAAGCACATGAGGTGGGCCAACTTTCTTTCTATGTTTCATTTTCAGATTGTGCATGTACCTGGAAAGAAGAAGGTTGTTGTAGATGCACTTTCTTGAAAGCCCACCGTTGATGTAGTGTCTATTAAGCCGCAAGTTTTAGCCACTACCATTGCATATTGATGCCATGAAGGATCAATATGCCAATGATGCTGATTTTGCACGGATTTATGATCAGTTGGTCGAGGGCCAGAGGCATGAGCACTATACTCTCAAGGAGGGTTTTCTGATGATGCATGGCAGATTATGTGTCACACACTAGTTGAGGCCAAAAGTTTTGACCGAGGGTCATGCCCCACCTTATGTAGGACACAGAGGCATCGATGCCACCATTGAAGCTGTGGAGCATTATCTCTTTTGGCTGACATTGAGGCGGGATGTCGACACATATGTCAGGACATGCATCACCTGCCAGAAGGTGAAGTATGACAGATAGAAGCCGGTTGGACTGCTGCAGCCTTTACCCATTCCTAATCGACCCTGGTAGAGCATTGCCATGGATTTCATCTTCGATCTTCCACGTACATCTTCGGGACATGATGGGATATGGACCATTATTTGCAGATTCAGCAAGCAGGCCCACTTTATTCACGTACGAAAGAAGATTATAGTAGACCAGATGGCGAGACTTTTTATGTCTCATGTGTTCAAACATCACGGGATGCCTCAATCGATTGTCAATGATTTGACACCTGCAGATGACAAGTCTTTTCTGGAGAGGTATCTTTGTGTGAAGGCCCGCCTCTTAGAAGTGTCAATCATTGAAAGATCTGCTATGCCGATGTCAAATGGACCAGGGCTCGCTCGTGGGCTCTTGCCTCTCTGCACCCGTTGCTGAACCAAGGATTTTGAGGCATCTTTCCATCTCGAGCTCATGTGGATTGGGTCGTGGCGTAGGCGAGGTCTATATCATCTCCAAGTAGGGCCGGAAGCTCTCTGGCTAAGTGACTCATATATACTAGGTCGAGGGCACGATCAAAGTGGATCTGGACATGGGTAGGTGTGGGAGGAGCTCTCTCTGTGGTTGGCATAATAGGAGAGATAGGGAAGGCCAAGTATGAGTGGTCAGCTCTAAGTGGGGGAGGGGTACTGTGAAGCCGTGTATCCGCGAGGCAAAGGCTAATGGGCCTAGTATGTAGTCCAGTGTACTTGTCCCACCGCCATGTGGGAAACAAGTGAGTCCCCCAGATAATGGCCATTTCTGGAGACCATTTAGCTGATCAGGTATTGGATTGCCCCCAACTCAAGTAGATGTCGCCCATACCTTGTCACACGGGGGGCATTTGAGGAGTGTCTCAATATCCGGAGCTCTGCTGCATCTAGCTCTGAAATTATTTGGGAATCTCTCATATGCAAAGTCTAGTAGGTCCGCTTGTCTATCTCTTGTCCGTGCATTGAAGTCCCTTAGAAGGAGGGTGTCTCCCTTCCTGGAGAACTCTGTGATGTCATCATGTATCGTCTGATATGGGCTGTGCCCCTCTATAGTGACCTCACGTGCATAGGATGGCATGTCTGGGGGGAAGTAGCACACTGCAATGAAGATCGGTTGGGCATCTGGTAGCTGGACTCGTATCCACATATGTCGTGCATGCTCCTCTCTTTGTACCACAAATATGAGTGGCCTCAGGTGTGATTTGAAAAGGACAGCCATGCACCCAGAGCCTCGTACCCCATTATGTCTCCTCAATTTCCTCTTGTGAGCTGACTCCCATGTGTATCCTGTCACTATGGGCAGCCCTCTCTTTAGGCTCCATTGTTTTGGTATAAAAGATCATATTTTTGTTAGTGTATGTCTCCAAGAACCCCCCTGGATCATACCAAATGGTGCCATTGCAATTCCACATTGTCATTTTCAGCCCCGATGTGAACTCATCCCAAGGCTCCAACACCGTCATAACTTCCCCTCTTCCTTCTCTTCTCTGTCTTCTCTCTCCCAGATAATCACCTTACCATCCCTATAGGCGGCCCATTTCCTTACTTCCCTTGCTGCCATTACCCGCACCATTCCCTCCCTCCTATGCTCTTGTTGCAAGAGCGTGAGATCATCACCCAAGAAATTCCTGGTTCCCTTCAGTGTTGCCCTCATGCTCATGAGGGTGGATTTGTCTGTGGCTGTCCGTAGTTTCACTACCATGGGTCTCGTGGGTGCCTCTGCCTTACCCACTCTCCACGCGTCTTCACAGGTGAGGTTGACCCCCATCTTAGTAAAAAGGGCTGCAGCATCTGCCATAGGTTTGTCACCAACTAGTAGGCCTCTAACCAGCAGATTTAATGCCGAGAGAGAGAGAGAGAGAGAGAGAGATTAACGTCCTTGGGAGGCCTCGCGGGTCTATGACAAAGTACACCAAAAGAAGGAACTCATACAAGCTTGAGTGGGCTGAAGCAAAGGGCACGCTAGGGCCCTTGCTAAGTTCTATGCTAAGCTAAAGAGCTCTTGGAGAGAGAGATGTCATTGGGAGGCCTTGCGGGTTTATGTGACAAACTACACTAAGTGAAAAATAACTCATACATGAGTACTATGCTATGCTAATGATGCTCAAGGAGGTCAAACAAAACTCAAAACTAAAAAACAAACTGAAGCTGAAAGCTGAGACTTAGAAGCCGAAATACGGCACCGTAGTAGCTCTCCGGTGGGCTGTGAGGATATCTCAGATCTGCGTTTGTCGAGATGTCTCCTGTTGTGGTAGGATACGTGGTGTCCTCGATCTCTAGATGCGATGGGCTATGTTAAGAGTGATGCCGCGTCTCTGGTGATTCCCTCTGAGGAGAGCAGAGATAGGCCTGACCTCGATCGTGTGTGATTTGGCTACTCTGCGTGTCATGTGTGGTCTGCATCCCTTGCTCGATAGTATCATGTCGGCTCGCTCTGCTGATCCATACTGCCCTCATCCACCCTACGATGTCATGGAGCTGACTCAAAAGTATAGAAATGTGTGACATGCCTCTGTGCTCAATTTGCCTCAATAACCTATTTTGCCGTCACCTCATGCTACTCTTTAATTTGTCGGAGTAGTGTCTCTCTATGTTGTCGAATCTCAATCAGATAGAGTCCAAGCAGACCTGGTCATGGAAATGCATCAGTCGTGAGAGTGGACCAAAGCCGTGCCCCTCCTAGAAGAGGCAGCGATATCTCTCATAGTAGGTTGGGCAGGTGCATTGAAAATGCTCCTCTGTCTCGACCTCCTCCAACGTGCATAGCCTGTAGATCCTTGATCCCTGCCGCTCTCCCTACTTCAATCTTCAGCTGGGTGTGCATCTACCCTATGGCGATCTTTAGTGTATGTGAGACTCCTCTGTCCTCGAGGTACCAGGGTCTAATGACGAGTCCATCCTCCAATATTTTCAAGAAGTGGTCGTGATAGGTGGGGAACTCCTCCCCAAGTCCGAGACGTATGGAGCTCGAGGAGATTTAACCATATGATATGGTTAATCTCATCTCTTGGAATTGACTTTGGCGGTGCATCCATGTTGTACTGAAAGGGGGGAAGCCAGTGCATCTGGCTACCGTGTCTGGCAAACCAAATTGAAATGCATGCATACCATACGTATCAACCCTGCTCTCTGGTAGTCGCCTGGATGTCTCTAGTGCCATCCTCCGTAATCTCTAGTGGGGTAGGGCCCAAACTCTATGGAGGAATGTCACTGTCTGAAAGATGGCTTCAACCTGGAGGGTGTCATGGCGAACTGTGCGTGTAGTATTTGATGAGGATTTGAGAGCTCACTCCAAGACATCCTAGACTTCATAGTCACATATAGCCGCTCAAATCTCCTCCACTCTGCCACCGGAACATCACTCCCTCAGAAAGTGCTGCATACATGGCAGCCGCTCTCACTAGAGTGTTGAAAAGCCAACCCTTCGTCGAGTGGATTCTGGAAGTGCGTATGGAAACACTATCTCTGTAGACAGGTCAAGGCACCTCGCCCTCATGTGAGTCGTGCTCTAGCTACATGGGTCATTGTGAAAATTGGCCTTGTGAATACTGCCCCTAGGTATGTGTAGGATTGCACTATGATTTTCCAAGGTTGATTGTTAGGTCTCTCTCTCTGCAGAACCCCTGTAGGGCCTGTAGATGCCTCTGTAATCCCTTTGCTGAAGATGATAGGAGGACTATGTCATCTGCATATAGTAGTATCGATATCATCAGGTCAGTCAGTAGTGATCCCTAGCCTCTGAGGGGGTCTATAAAAGATGTCATCTAATCAATGTAGAGCCCGAAGAGAGTCGGTGAGAGGGGGCATCCCTGCTTCACCCCGATTATGCTCTCAACCCAATCTGATAGACCTCCTGGGACGCGAACTCTCCCCTTGACGGACTCGTATAGGCTCATCACTCCCTAAATCAGAATCGCTTAAATCTGCATCTTCTGTAGCCTTTTGATTAGGGGGCATCGCAGAACAGTGTCAAAGGCCTTCTGAAAGTCTACAAAGCAAGCGTAGACTTTTTGAAGTCTTGACCTCGCCTTCTCAATGATAGCCCTTAGGGTGAAGATGTGGTCTAGGGAGTGCTGTCTCCGAAATCCTACCAGCCCTAGTGCCCATTGCCCATGAGCCTCTGTATGGCCTTTGATCTTCCTCTCCAGTACCGATCAAAGTGTGGCCAATCATAAGAGTGCGGTAGTTCCTAGTGTCCATTGCATCTCCTGCTTTGTGTATCGGTACGATGGTGGTCCAAGTTAGAGGATCTCTATGCTCAAGATTCTTCTATGCGGGCCTTAAACAATGCTTCTAAAGTATGGTCCAAGTTTTGCAACAGGCTGAGATACAAGCTAACTAGAGTCTTTTAAAAACACTAAGTTAGGTAGAGTTAATGTGGGACATAACGTGATAGGAATGCCACGAAGATAGAGATTAATGATTTGAGTTTTTTGCAGCAATAAGTTACGTATTTTGTTTAAGTTTGCGATGCTCAATATAGGCATAGCCAGTTTGAACTACCTAGGGGCAATTCATAGATGGGCGATTTTGTGATTTGTGAAACTGCGGCCAAAGTGAGTGAATTTTTTAGGCAATAGGCATCAATTATCTTACCTATCCAACAATACATCCGAGTATGAATCATAATTACCAGCCATGCGAAATGCATGATGGTGCAGGCACTACAAAAGTACATGTTACATTACATACATCGTTGATGTTCACATCACAATATAATAATTGTTGTGTGTGTCTTGGGTGATCTGTGGTACCAGTTCCCAGACCTATTCTCACTGTAGGTCAAGGTATGTGAGAGGTAGCTCCCCCACACACGTGTGCAATATTGAGGCATTTTGCTTGGGAGAGAAGAAGTAAATTGTCTCAGAGTTGATGTCTTTACTAGTAACCAATTCTGAGGTGATTGCACATCAACTTTCTGCAATTTAGACTTTGAGTTTTGACAGCCTCGCAGCTGAGATAGGTAAGGTTTTGTTCTTTTATATGATGATAAATGTGTTCACACTCATTGCAAGCAGTGAAGAAGGAAAGCTGACTACTGGAATTGATTCTAACAATGGCTTGGAAATGTGATGTTAACAATCGTTTTTTTTTTGTCTTGGGCTTGTGCTATTGCAGGAACTCAAGGACTGTTTTAGACTGCTGCATGACAAGCCTTCGTACAGTCAGGAGGGTAATGCATAAAACTTGTTGGATTTTATTAAAAAGGATTGTGTATATTGCATCAGGAAGTCATGTGAACTTAACAAAAAAAGAAATAATACAGAGCTTTGTATATCCTCTTCTACAATGACAAGTGTCGTTTTTTGGAACAAAAAGCGAGCCAGTCAGATGGTCAGCCATCACTCGTATGTGTTTCGAATAATGGCGCACACAGTTCGCGTGATGGAGCAACAAGAGCTTGATGTTGGACTTATGCGGAAAATTGCAAAGCTTGCTCTTATGGAAATGACAAGTAACAAGGTATGAACAGAAGTAAGCGCTCTTATGTATTGTCTGTTCAAAATTTAAACGTGAGTGCATCGCTCTTAGTAAGATGTGGGTGAGATTTTGCAGTGGGAGGACATAATGCATTCTGTGCTTGTATTAGTATTATTACATTGAGGCCTTGTCCAGAAAGCTGATTCATCCTGCTTCCAGGGGAAAGAGGAACTAGAAACAAGGCTAGAGAGCCACCCTAAATTAAATTTGCAGTTCCAGGAGTGGTCTTTACATCTTGTCGACCCCCCTCAAAACCATTTCAAGTGGCCATGGTTGCTAGCCCTATACCCAATTTATCCTTGAAAGGAAAACTGAAATGCACTTGATAAATTTAGTCTCCAAGAGGAAGTGCTCTAAAGTTATTTCAGAATTCTGAGATGCTGTCAGCAGTACGCTCTATGACATACCATTTAGCTTGCTTATAGCTGACTTATATTTCTCATAAACTAGAGAGTCAGGCTTTTCATCTTTTATAGAGATCCCAAATTCAATGTCGCGACCTAGGTTTTTGGATTTTGTCTCTGGGTTTCCCAAAATGACTGATGGAATTAATATGATTTGGACCAAGCAAGCCCATTAGGCACTAAAAGCTCCTTGCATTTTCGTAGACAGTTTTCAAGCATCATGGTAATAAGCATCTTAAAGTTTGACTTCAAACAAGGAAATTGGGATCTGTGTTAATTCTACAAGAAAAGACCCTAGGCAGGTACTAATAACGGTTGTATATCGAAGCCTATGTGTGAGTCTTAGAGCGAGTGTCCCTCACTCGGTATTGGTGTGAATGAGTCAGGGAGTAGATGGGTCACCCAAGTTATGTGAGCCATATGTCATGGGTGAGGGAGGTGTGTGTGACCTCACCTATGAGGTGTCAGTGTAGGAAGATAAGGCACCCCCTCTACCTACAAAAGAGGTGGACTGTACTTCATTCTTGGATCTATCAACACCGGCCACAGTTGCCTCATCTCTTGTCTCCATCATGTAATCCCCTGATTCCAAAATTGATATCAGAGCTATACAGGTCTCCCTTTTGCTTCTCCTTGCCATTTGTAGCATTTCATGAATTTCCGTCCTGAGGTTCTTATTGAAGCTGCGCCATCTCGTGGGTATTTCTTCCACAAGCTGCTAAAGGTTGCTACTGGCTACTGAAGCCATATCGGCTAACATTGATGTTTTCATGAGGAGCTGACTGCAGGCAATGCGATTCAATTACTTGCTGGAGGACTTAATGTGGAGTTTCATTGTAACCATCTTTGAAACCTCCAAAACCCATCCTAGGACTGATTCACAGCAAAGACAGGTGCTGGAAGACAGATTGCAGCAAATAAAAGGACTCCCAGGGGGGCTGGAAATCTGTTTGAAGCAAGGGTTCCACCTTTGGATCAATTCATGCAAGCAGAAATGGAAGGGCTGGCGCAAGATTGACCCGAACAATGCTTGGGGTACGCGTGCACATGCTTTTGGAATAATTCGCAACAAAGAGGGTGAACTGGGAGAGAAGGGAAGGAGGAGAAACATCGCACTAGGGGCCAGAAAGAAAGGCTGCAACAACATCCCCCCCGCCCCGCCGCCCCCCCCCCCCCCCCCGCGAACCCCCTGCCGCCGAAGGTCTTTATTGCAATAGAAAATAATTTTGTACAACTGGCTCTAAGAAAATAACTTTAGTACAACTGGCTTTAAGAAAATAACTTTATTGCTGTAAAACTTGAGGATATTTCAAGAAGATCTCCTCTCTTGGCATCAATTGCTTGGTACTTGGCAAGATCCCTGCGGGTAAGCTTGCCTTTGGGTGCTTTTCTTCTCTGTGCGGTACACAATCTGTTCTAGTTGGTGGCTCTTTCACCTTAGGTGACTCTTGGAATCTAGTAACGACTGATGGTTAACTTAGATCGGTCTTGTGGCATTCTTTGCTTCTTTTGACCCACTGGCCTTTTAGGGCACTACGCGGCCACATGACCCTCTTTCTGCATCTGCAACAGTTTCTTTCCTCGCAGAGATTCGTGTTTTTCTCTGGCATTTCGTGCTCTTTAAGAGCACTGGGCAGCCATAGGCCTGTCTTTCCTTGGCAAATCCATACCTTGTTTCTTGGCAAATCCATGCCTTGTTTCTTGTGGAGTTAATTGCTTCTTCTTTGCCTTTCACAGGCTTTGACTCTTGCCATTTATGCTGGTGGGAAAAAAGTGTTCCAAAATAGTCATAAGACTCTAAAGATAGAAATTTATCAGTGTTTCCATATTGTGCCTTAACGTCTTCCTTGTGCAGATAACCTCAAGAGTCCAGTAATACAATTGGCTGCTTCTTCTAAGGGTTCTGCATCTCCCTTTGGCTTCTTTGGCTGCAATTGCATCTTGAATTCCCAAATAAGAGAAAGAAAACACTTGGCCAATAATCACTTGCACCAATATTGGAGCACATCAGGCTCTAAAGTCTTCGCATTTATGAGTAGTGTCTCCTTGAAACAAATTCAAGAAAACATTCCATATTCTTCTTGCGTTGCCATACAAGGGTTAGGTCATGAGACAAACTTTATCAACATAAAAGAGATACTTAGCCTTATATATATCTTGGAGCCTTCCTTTTTCTTCTTTTTATGGTTTCCAAGTTTGGTGAACCTCTTCTTGGAATTGCTTTGGAAAAAACTGTTCTGAAATGGTCTCCATTTACTGCACGATTGCTCCCAATTCTCAAGGTCTTCTTCCTACCAAGCATTTACCGTGCTGGCCAGCTACAAATTTGGAGGGTTCTGAAACTTTCCAAAAACAAATAACTGACCGATAAACTATAAAACTGTGTCACTTTGGCCGTAATAATCATGAGAAACCATAGGAATTCTTCCAAATAAAGAAAACGGTGGAATGATAAAATCCTGTCTTGGCCAATGATGACCATAAAATGTTGCCACATAGAGAAGAATGTGGACGCGTTCCCCAAGCATTGTTCAGATCAATCGAGCGCCAGCCCTTTTGTGCGAATTGATCCAGAGGTGGAACCCTTGCTTCATATTGGTTTCCAGCCCACCTGGGAGTCCTTTTATTTGCTGCGATCTGTCTTCTAGCACCTGTCTTTGCTGTGAACCAGTCCTAGGATGGGTTTTGGAGGTTTCAGAGATGGTTACAGTGGTATTAGAGCTCAGCCTTGTCACTTTTCCTGGTGACTGCTCCATAAGAAAACAACAAAACAGAATAACTGAAATCCTCTGAGAGGTAATAACTGGAAGCATATAATTGTGTCACAATGGAATAAAACCATATTCATGTCTTCAACTGCGATAACTGAGAATAAACTACCCTCAAGTGGGGCTTGTCCTCAAATCTCCAAGCTACTTGTTCCCTCCTGTATGAGAACTCTTCAAGCTAATTGTAGACTTGCAGTCTTGTCAGTGCAAAGGAATATGGACATCTTTTGCAGATATTGAGAAATACACATATGATAGTGATAGATATATACATGGAAATCATCAGCCAAGAGATGAACTTGATGGTTCTCTTTAGTTGAACCCCTTCATGCAATGGGGTTCGAAGTTTTCTATGGCCGCTCATACAAGACCATACCTTTTCCTTCAAAGATCTTGAGCAGAAGTGCTAAAAAACTGAAAAGCATGAGGCTTGTCATTGGACGAGTGGTTTCAAAGATGTTGCTGAACATCTGAAGCTAAGTATTTTCTTTCATGTTTATTTAGTTTGCTTTCAAAGATCTAACCCTCGTACTACAATACAAGAAAAGAAGTGTGTTATTTTTCTTTGTTTTTCGTGTACACTTGGTTTGATTAGTTATCACAATTATACTCCCATGATCTTGAAGCATTCTTACTCCAAGTATTGGACACGGCAAGAAAAATATGCCGAAGAAATATGGAGCTATGGAATTAATTTCTATGACCGGCAAAGTCGCATGTTGGTGATGAATTACAAGAGAATGTTGATAGTTCAAGCTTAATTCCTATGACCGGCAAAGACGCATGTCGGTGATGAATTACAAGAGAATGTTGATAGTTCAAGCATGATCTGGAAAGACTATGGCAAGGCCAAGATCACAGGTCTTTATTTTCAGTTATACTATCCCAAGCTCGGCAAGATCTAAGCTATGATGTTTCCATTATGGAACTAGTTTCTACTATTCAATCAAGAATCTAACAAACACCAACACTTTAACCCATTAAAGGTTAGCAAAATGCATGTATTCCTAGTTCTTGGACTGATGCTAGTCCGTTGTGGGCATGCCCTCAGTTCTTTTCCACCAATGCAAAGAAAAAGTAAACAAAGCTTATTCTAGTTAACCAAAGTCAATCTAATAAAGGAATCCTAATTATTTCATGGGAGAAATACCAATTGGTGGCATTCATCATGTTGGTAGTAGAAACTACGAGTCAATTGTCGAAGGCTTTTACATGCAACACCCACTTCTAGTGGCATTTGTTCATTGTTTTACGTTCACGATCCAAAGTACTTCTAGATTAAAGGGGACAATATCAACTTGGAGAAGGGAGATGTTCAACGCAAAAGATCCAACCAAGAAAGCTGCAGATTGGTTGTAAATCAGTCAAGCTTGCTTCAGCCAAACCAATCTGCCACAAAATCAGTGAATAGAGTCCAAGCGATTTGATTTACAGAATTTTGGTGAAATCTGGTATGGAAGATTCAGCCCTGTTTACCGCTGAACAACAGTGAATTCCAATTGCTTCGTGCTAGAAGTGTTGATTTTAGTTCGAGTTCTCGAACCAACGGTGAAGGGTAATCCAGATCTGGTTGCTTTTTCTCAATGATCCAGTTAGGGAATGTGGGACCTCATTCACAACCCATTGGCCTCTTTCAATCCTCCTCTTAACGTTACTCCTCTCTTTGGTCTTGACCATTTCAATATTCTAATTGTATCTAAGAAACTTAGCCGTGTCACTAGAATTCAAGATGAGATTGTGGTGACCTGGGGATTCAAGTTGAGATGGTGGTGACTTGGGGGGTGGAGGCCTGGGTTCCAGTCAGAGGACCTGCTTGTGGATACAATGGAATTCAAGAGAGCAGGAGTTGACCTTCATCTTTACTCCAGACTTCAATGAGACGGGGTGGACACATGGACAATGTCATAGATGGGAGCTGATGGCAAGTGTCATTGCCTGGTACATATGGACAGCTAGGTGCAGGCACATCAGCCTCGGAGACATGGGCTAGCATTTTTGGCTAGATAGCATTCGTACTGTCAGAGTTAGATGGGATAGACTCCAGGGAGATTTAGATTGTGCTAGACTCAGGAGGGAGGCTTTTATTAGTATATCGGAGCTAGGCCCTTTCCTTTGTTTCACAGATGGTGGGATAATAGCCCTTTGTATGAGGTAATCCCTCATAGAGCCGCCAGCAAGGGGGATGTCTTTGTGTTTTTATATTCTACCCTTTATTGGGGAGTTATATTTTCCTTGGTGTTGGTGTCCATGTCACTAAGGAGTTTATTAATAAAAGTTTCTTTTCTCTGAGGGAAAATAAACTTATCGAAGATAAGAATGGGAGATTGTGAATCTTATCAAAAACTGCAACTACTTATAAATCATCTTATAGATATGTTCTCAAATGAGCACGACTGGATTTGACTTGTTTACTAGTTTGAGCACAACCATAGCATGTGCTCTGCAAAATGGTCATAATGTCATGCAATGGAGAAGAATGATATCTCCATCGGAGCTGTTTCCTGATTCACAGTGAAAGACGTCCTCACCTAAAATGGATGGACATAATGCAAATGGAGAGAGAGTGAGAGAGAAGGGGAGGGTGTGGGGCCTAACAAATTTAGAATGGGATGGGAAAGGGGGGATATGAGGTAGATGGGGATATCGTATTTGATGCATTTCCCTTTATGTGATTGTGGAAAAGTTTTTTGTTTTGATTCTACATCAGTTGTGTAGTAAACGTGGGTTCCATGGACTGCTGCCCCCTTCGTGAATCAAGATACTCTTTCAGCTCCTCAAGTTTGAATAGTTGTATCCTACGTGTAGTACCTTTCTTGACATGGATCAGAATTTCAACATTGACGTCTGTGCAGCCTGTTGGCTAATAACATCTGGAACAAATTTCGCAGACAGGCTTTTGACACAAAAGATGCAGATTATGTTTTTTACAGTTAAAATGTCTGTCTTATATACTCTCTTTGATGAACTGCTTGAACAGTTGTCCTTGAGTTTACCTTTTCCTTATTTTGTTTGTGATTATCAGCAAGTAAATACAAGAATGCAAGTGGATCACATAGAATGGCTTCTTCTGGTGCAGGACATCAGTGCTGTATGGCAGAGGGCTGCCTCAGGACTCATTGTGGCAATAGGGTCACGCCTGCCTGACTTGGTATGACTTCGTATTTCTTTCATGTGTTATTGAATGCCAGGTGGCCCTTTTTTAAACGTTGCAACCTGTTTTATGCAAAGGAAGGTGTGCCTGCTGATACCTAGCTTTATGGGTTTCTTCTTTCAAAATTCATTTCTGAATGGTTCAAAGATTTTGATATGGGATGGAATGTACCGGTGTCAAGACAGGCAGTTCAAGTGTCTTCAGAATGAGTATATTAAATTACTTATACCGGGTACTCAACAATTTGCAATGCTGTGCAGATGATGGATGAAGTATTTTTACAGTTGACTGGGAGTGTTGTTTCTGCATCAGCTGTTGTTCAAACTCTCGCTGAATTTGCCTCAACAGAAGGTATGCTATAGGACTAGCCTTTTAAAAGGCATGCTTCGTGACTTGACTGCCTCTTGGGCTTATTAAATGCGGGAAATTTATATAAAGATTGGAAATAAATTTCAGCTCCCTTTTCTTTCTTTTGAAATGTCTTGTAAAGTGGTAGAGCTTCTTCCTTTGAAATCTTGTTTGTTCAGAATGCGGTAGGAATTCCTGAGTCCTATGACTATGCATGCAGAAATTCTTATCATTCTGGCGTTTGGCTGCTTACTATTTCATGGAAAAATAGGTGGTTATGACAAGGAGGCATTGTCTATGTTCTGTCAGGTTGAGGAGGCATAGTTAAATCCTTTGCAAAGGGTATCAATTAACTATTTCCGAGTTGTTTCACTATTTTCAGGAGTTCTTTTGATAAGAGTTCTCAAAATGCTCAGCTTAAGTAAAGCCTGCAGCAATAAAATAGAAGCTGCCCACTTCAGATGCTGGGATTATTTTTCTTTGTCTCTTTAGTGCTTGCAAAGACAATGCAATTGAAGTTGTCTTATTGCTGTGATGAATGGCACAAAAAAATGGCCTTCTATTAGAGAACCTGAATCATTTTAATTAGGGACTTCATTTAAATCGGACAACTAGATCTCCTTTTTGTGGGCCAATATTAAAGATGGCGTATTTAATATGCCTAGGACTATAGGTGGTATAATTTTGAAATAATTATGGATGGGTGGAGGTGTGGGCACGTCAGATCATGGGAAAGTTGAAACCATGGATTTATGGGATAAAACCATGGATTAAGGGAGGAAGAACCATGTGCTGCAATGTGTTTTAAGGACCTGAAATTCATAAAATGACGTGCACGTGACATGGCAAGGGGGGCTGTGCATTTTAGCAGATGTGTAGAACAAGGCCAGAGTGGCCACTGTTGGAAAATAAGGTCTGTTGTCCCACCTGTAAGCACACATATGAGGAGAGCACAGGGACATGGTACCAGTGTAAGAATGAGGGTCATGAGACTCTGCTGTGTACACATTAGGTTTGGATGCCACATGGGAAGTCACTGCAACAAGATACATCAAGCAAAGGTTGATTAGATGAAACATTTGCACATGATATGGGCTGTAAAAAGGATAGGTTTCTTACTTATTGCGTGCACTCTCTTGCATGACAGTGGTACCAAAAAGCCTGAAGAGAGTACCCACAAGTTTGTGGTTATGCACAAAACGTATCTGCTCATCCAAGCTTACTCTATGACTATTTCAGGGCAAAATAACCGAAGCAAGGATCAATAGCACAACGTTTCCATGTGCCTCTATTTAATGACCATGACAATGTTCTTCTTATGTCTGTACAGATGGTCGTAAGGATGCGTCATTTTACAAAGGTCTAAAGATGTTCAGTACAGGATTTAGTCACCTAAGCATGAAGAAAAGAAGCATCAGTTATTTCCTGCATGTCCATTAGAGCTGCATATGTTCATGGATGCTTATCAAAGTTGTGATAATGATAGTCAGGAACTTGAAAGTAATCAAATTCATGAGGACTCTTATGACAGAATAAAAATGCAATTCAAGTTTTGGAAGATGGGTTATCAATTACAATCAATGGTGTATCTTTGAAGGAACCTTTCCAAAATTACAGATAATATATCCAGCAGAAATAGCAGGCAAACAATAAAGATGTTGGAGTGCCTGTCAAGGCTGTGTGACGGTAAAGTTAGTGAAGAGCTTGATAATGGGGATCATGCTGAAGACCAGGAGGGTTCTGAAAGCGATCAGTGATTGATTGCCCAGACAGTGCGAACTTTGAGGATACATACCTTTCGGATGAGGAGGATGTTAATCAGCACCTGAAAATATTTAGTAGAAAAACGTGCCTAGCTCTCAGAAATAAACTCAGCCAGTCACTATGAAGAGACATAGAGATGAAGACAATCAATGTGGTGTGTAAGTAGATGGAGATTTTTATGATAATGAAGATCCATGTAAATGATGACTCCCCTAGCTTTGATCCTGGGGGGAATGGAAGACAGCCATGGGTATTCTTCACAGGGGACAGGTAAGAAAAAAGCTTCCCTTTTGATTGAGGTGGCCTTCTGTAAATGGGTAATCCAAGTGGCCACTACCTTCTCTGCATATAGGTCTTATTTTTTGGCAGGTTTGGTGGTGTAATTTATGAAGAGAGGTGTGTACACAGTTCTATCAGCAGTGACTGCTGCTACAAGAGAGAGCACCATTTGACCTGAATTTACACTTTGGAGGCTGCTTTTGGAGACTATTTGCACAGTTATGCTCATCAAGATTCAGGGATGTCTCACTGGTGTTTACGCTGCTTGTCCTTGCTTGTCATCCTGGGATCTCATATTCAGGACTTCTTACAGGGGTGGTTTTAGTGGTTTCTCTTCTTTTGTTTTGCCCATTTGTGTGGTTCAGAGCTCTATCACTCTAGAGATAGGGTATCGCTTAAAGCTGTTGTCTTTGCCGTGTGACTATATCCCATGTACATCATGCTATGGTATATTGTGCTGCCATGGGTCATATATACTTTGGTCCCGTGGGCCTTAATCATATCCCAGGCCTAGTACACTAAAAGGACGAGGGACCCATTTGTAACATCAACTTGGAGTAAACATTCATGCTATATGCTATTATGAGATCATTGAGTATGCTCTCTCTTCTAAAGCACGCCCTTTGCAACTTAACGAGCATTCCTTGAACTTTCTCCCCTAATTTTCTCTCTTATCGTCAGCTAATGTTGTGTCAAACTTGATTGTAGTCGTGTATAATGGAAGTTCATGACCTCAACCTTGGTTATTCATCGTCATGTTCTAGCCTCTTCCTGAAACTGTGAGGACACAAGCTGCTCAGCACCCATCTAGGTAATGCCAAATGTTATCATGCCCCTTACCGTGGGTTAACTTTTGGGTGCACCATTTTCCAAAGGCTCTTATATGCCCATGTTAGGGCATCAAACCTCACCACATGGGTGTTAGTTATCTGTAATGTTAAGGTCAACCCTTGATGGACACTGCAAAGAAGTGACTATCTTGGCTACCTATATCGTCCCAAAGCGACCGTGGTGACATCTTTTAATCATATAGGTGACTTCCTTTACTTGAGCATCTAATCATTTCGAGCAATGGTGAGTTGGTCGAACTGGTTTGACTTTTACTAACCAATGTCAGAAGATCTTTGTGGATCCTAAGTACTCAAACAAAATGAGCATGTCCTGATTTCATGCCAGTTGACTACTGTCAACTTAATTTGAGTGAGGTCAAACATGTTTGGTTCAAACACCAAAAGGGTGTTGGACTTGGTTGTCTAACTGTGTGACGTTGGTCAAACATGAAAAGGATATATTGTAGGATTAACATAACAACCCGAAAGTCAAATCTGAGGGGGGTCAATGATGCAAGAGGCTGTGGTGGCATAAAGCGACTGATGGTGCACCGATAGATGAGAGAAAGAAAGAAAGATGTATTAACATCTGCAGGAGGCCACGCGGGCCTATGAGACAAAATGCCAAACCAAAAGGTAACTCATACAAGCCACTAAGGGCTGAAGCAAAGGGCTCACTAAGCCCTTGCTGAAAGCTAAAGTGCTAAGCTAGTGAACAAAATAGTAGAGTAGCAAAATATCAGAATTGTATCAGGTGCTCAGAGCTAATGCTCCTATTACATGCTCAGGTTCTATATATCCAGGTAACCTGGTGGCTCTTTGATGAGACGCGAGGAGCTCTCGTATCTGTGTCTGTCGTCGACGCGGTGGAGGGTGTGGTCTCCTCGATCTCTGTATCCGATGGCTACGTCAAGGGTGAGGCCTCGTCTCTGGTGCTCACCTCTAAGGAGGGCTGAAATAGACCGGACCTCGATCGTGCTGATACCTACACATCTAGAGAAATCCCTGGACTCATGACACTATGATGGTCTCTCTCTCTCTCTCTCTCATGGCAAAATTATGTGGCCTATCCTTCAGCAAAAAATCAGCAAATGGGCAAAGGAACAAGCGAGGGCGTCATCCCAGGCAAATCATCCCAAGTACTCAACGGTTGATCATCTGGTTGCCACAAGGGCTGCAACTAACTGAGCCAAACTTAAGAAAGAGGTTGTCTACGGCTGTTTCATAGATTTCGACACAATGTCTTGTAAGAGGCTATGAGGAAGATTGGAAAAGATGAAAGTCCCTCAAGAACTCAGAGAAGCCACATACTGACTTTATGAGAGAGTTCTAGCTGTGTTAGGACACCCGCTAGTGGTGGGTCATGCTTTTAGGGGAAAGCTGTAATAAGGAGTGACATAGAAAGCAAGGTTGTCCTGTCTCACCAACACTCTTCGGTCTTTTTGTTGATGAGTTGGAAGAGTGGATGAGAATGCCTAGCAAGGAAGGTGTTCAGATTGCAGGGTATGCTTTGCTAATCCTTATCTATGCAGATGATGTGGTATTCTTTGCAAAGAAAAAGGATAGCTTGCAAGCACATTTGCATGCACTGAGAGAATTCTGCAAACACTCAGGAGTGCAGGTCAATATAGGTAAGACAAAGGCAATGGTCACTAGGACACGTAACAAACAAGTGGATGTCACATTTGAGGGGGAGCCCCTGGAAACAGTCTACACATATAAATATTTAGGATTGGATTTCATAAGACAACTACAAATGGAATGCATGCATGGAAAGGAGGATCTTGGGAGGTGTGAAAGCTCTATATAGCTTCCAAAATAATTGCAAGAAGTTGCATATGTGGAAATAGGAAACGAGAGAGTTTTTGTATGTGGAGATAGTAAACTTTTACGGATCCCCGCTTGGGCACCTAGGCTTTCTAGGATATATTGGAAAAGGATAGTAACTTACATAAACGTTTCTTGATAGGAGAGTTAGGGGTTAAGGCGTAGACATGCTACCCCATCCTACTACCTGAAACATGTAGGATAACTTTAGAAGGGGAAACATTGTGTCAATTTATGGCTTACTTCAACAAAGTTGAGAAGATGGATGCTAGTAGGATACCACACAAGGCAATGGAAGCTACACAAATCGTGGGTTGGTATAGAGAGGGAATGAAGTGGATGGAATCATGGGGTATAACATCCGCTGATATCCTAGAAGATGCATGTGAAATAAGGGGGATAATGACATAGAAAATGCTAAAGAAACTATGGTAAAACCCCGGAACAAAAATGAAGTTCTATAAACAAAAAATTAACTCAATGGATAGCTATGGAATGCAGAAATACCTCGGGCTGGACATATCAACATTGAAAAGGCATCTAATCTGCAAAATCAGTACTATCGTGAGGCAGATAAGGGTAGATGGGCAAGACCCAGGATCTCCATAGTGGAAAGAAGCTGCAAAATCTGCCCCACAGGGGAGGTAGAAAATGGGCAGCACGTACTCCTAAGATGTAGAGCCTACACGCACATCAGAGAAGGTTATGGGGACGACAGAGATAATCTTAAAAATCTACTGTCTTTTAGAGGTGTGACTCCACCTTTGCTTGGGGACTCCTGTCTAAGGGGAAGTCACCTATTCTGATCACAGACCTTGATGTGTGGCACACCTATGCGACATCCTCTATGATGCCCGTTTCAGACACCACCTAATATGTTTTCCCTTCCGAGACCCACCACATGCATGCTGTTCATGGCATAGAATGTGCGAGCTGCATTACGCCGGCTCCACAACCGGAGAGCCCAAGATCATGAGGGGACTTGTAGCGGGAGATAGACTATCCTCACTCTCTCTCCTGCCCAATACTAACTGCAACTGTAAGATGATGCACTCAATACACAAAGTGAGCTGTGGATGCGAGAGAGAGAATCAGAGGGAGAGAATGTAGTGGACCTCCGAAGAGGAAATAGATACAACTGAATAATGAATGCCCAAAGGGCTGAATACAACTGTATGGAGGGACTGAATCCCTCACTACAAAACTAGAAGACTAGGCTACCTAGAGGAGGTGAATCCTCGCTAGATCCCTGAAGAGGCTGAGGCTACCCTGCTGGTCTGTTGCGGGGAGGCCTGACTCTTGCTGCTTTGAAGGCTTGAAGGCCTGAGGAGTGGATGAAGAATGAGGGCCAAAGGCTGCCCTTTTATAGGCTGATAGGTCAACCTGGCCGACTTGGTCAACGCCGACCGTTGACCTGGTGGGCTGGTCAATGCCGACTGTTGACCAGGCGAAAATGGTTGCTGAACTCATGAATCCTGATCTGCAAGTACTGAATGCGTGGATTTGGTGCTGACTTTTGGTATGGATATTTGCTGTGGGTTAATATTCCAGGATGATGCTCCCTGTGGTTTTCCTCGGTGCATATAGGTGATAGGGACAGAGGAAGATTGGGTTTGAGAGAGGCATCCCGATCTTGGTGTAACCCTGTTGCCTGTTGTAATACCGTGTCTTGTTGGCGCCGGCCTCGAACCCCTTGAATGACTGATATCAAAGGTCGAGGTGGAACACCCTTGCTCCAATAGATGAACTTGGACCCATGGCTTGGGATTTTGACATCCAAGCCTTGGTGCTGATAATTTGGTCACTTCGAACTGGTGCCACCATCGTGCTCCCAAGATGACATCCGCTGCTTGAGTAGGTGCGACCCTGAGTGGCCGACTGTGTACCCACCCTGAGATCTTCAGAGTGGCTGAAGCTACCTGCATGTTGCTCTCTATCTGTTGCCCTGGAAATGCACCATTCAAGGTCATTGGTTCCATTGGCGTAAGAGGCAACTGAGCCTTTTGAGTTGCTTTGGTAGGGATGATGTCCTCGAAACTGCCTGAGTTTGCTAGGATAAGGACCTTCTGACCACTGACCTGTCCATAAAAGTGGAACATATTGGGAAACTGATGAGGCTCCCCCTTCTGCCGAGCTTCAAGCTCTTGGATGACTACTGAGGTCGTCCCTGTAGTCTGTTGTTCATCAAGCTCCTCAATGGCTATTGAGATTGTTGAAGCTGTTGTTGCTGAACCACTTGACGCGGCTCCTACTTTTAGAAGCTTTTGGTAATGTGGGCAATCTTTCTTATTATGGCCCGGCACATGACAATGGAAGCATCGGTTCTCCTTGGCATAGAGTGCTCGTGTCGCTGTATCCAAGTACCTGCCATAGCCATTGCTATCCTTCGCCATCCAGCTCTTCTTCTGCTGCCCATTCCCACCATCACCTGGTGTGGAATCCTGGGACTTCTTACTGTTGACCTGCTTGGATCCTTGACCCTTGTGCATGAGCTCAAAATTCTGTGCAAGCTCATATGCACACTCATAATCGTGTGGCGTGAAACTTCTGACATACCACTGGATGTCCCATGGAGAAATTTGCTCAGCTTCAGACTGCTATCCTCCAACTGCAACTGTATAAACACTTGAGTGAACTTATTGGCATAATAATTCACCATCTCGGTGTCTCCCTGGCGTAGCTCGAAGAACTGACTCTGGAGCCTGTCCAAGTACTAAGGTGGCAGGAACCATGATCTGAGCTGCCCTTTCGGCTTCTTGACCTTCCCAATCGTGCTCTTCTTTTGTTTCTCGAGCCTCTCGATCGCGTTCTTCTTTGGCCTCCCGAGCTAGCCTTTCGCGCTCTCTGGCGGCCTGCTCACGATCTTCCCGCATCTCCTGAAGCTGGGTCATGCGGGTGAAGAGAGCCTCGGACTGTTGTTGCTGCATCTGCATCATAGCCTGCAACATGGCTGCCATGGCAGACATGGAAGTGTCCGTAGGATTCTGTGGTGAGGGTGGTGGTGGCGGTGGCGGTTGAGGAAAAAAATGAGCCATCTTGGTCAACCGATCCACAATTACCTACACAGAGTTGTGTCCCCTCTGTGTCCTAGGTAATCCCACAATAAAATCCATGGAGATGCTTTCTTATTTGCCAGATGGAATCTCCAATGGGTGTAGGAGACCTCCTACCTTAAGGTGTTCAGCCTTATTGACCTGGCATTTTTGGCACTTCAATACATAATCTTGTACGTCCTTACCTATTCTAGGTCAAAAGAATTGTCTTTTCAGAAGCGCACGTCTGCTGAATTCTCGGGTGTCCAGCACTCGGACTATCATGACATTCAAAAAGAATTTGGCGCCTAATGTCATTATTATTCGGGACACATACTCCACTTGTAGAGCAGGTAGCCATCTTCAATAGTATATTTTTTCCACTTAGAGTCCTTGATCACCAACGTGTGGTGTGTCGCCATTTCCATGCGACTCAGTGAAAGCCCCTTGATTAGTTGGATTCCTATTTCTAATTGCTTTCCATATTTGAGAGAAGTGAGGATTAAACTCACATTTTTCCTTTAAGGACTCTAGGAAATCATTCTAAAATTGAGTAAAACTCAATTCATTAACAATTGGCATTCGACTAAGGGATTCTGCTACCACATTGAACTTCCCCTTTCGATATGTCAATTGTATATTAAACTCTTGCATTAATTCAACCCATCTAGCTTTTCTGCCTTTAAGCTCTGGCTGATTACAAATCATTTAATGCTCTCCTGATCAAAGATGATCTCAAATTTTGCACCATATAAATAGTGCCTCCACTTCTTTAAAGCTTAGAGTATAGCATATAGTTCCTTCTCATATGCCGAGTAATTCCATTGGGCACGATCTAACTTTTTGCTTTCATGGTCGACCTTTTTGTAAAAGTATTGTCCCAACAGCAAAATCATTGGCATCTGTTTGAACCACGAATGGTTTATTGGAATCCACTACTTTTAAGATAGGAGTTGCCGCTATAGCTACTTTTAATTTTTCAAAACTTCTCTTTTGAGGTTCATCCCATATGAAGGTGCTTCCCTTCCCCTTAAGCTAGTCCGTCATCGAAACAACAATCTTAGCATAATCCTGGATGAATCTCCTATAGAATCCAGACAAACCTAAGAATATTTGTAATTCTTCTAGATTTGTGGGATGTGGCCATTCCAATATGGCTCTTACTTTGTCAAGGTCCATACGAACCCCTTCTTGGGATATTATATGTCCCAAGTATTTAGGGACACTTGGACTCTCAGGCAATTTTAATTTCTTAACTAACGAGTAGTTGAAGAAATTATGTGTTGTACTATCATCAACCATCACTCTTACTCTTTGCCCCTTAATTTTTCCATGCATCCTTATTAAATCATGAGGACCAAAGGTGGGCTGCCACATTGCCGATGATAGACAGCACATGTGGGTGCTATCCTCATGATAGACCTCTACCTCAGTGTACTTTTCAGTACCATGAAGCGGCAATACTTGCATTGCATGTACTTGTTTTTGTGGAGGTCTATTTTTGGGCTTTAGCTCCCGCTTGTTTATTTTTAGGGCAGTTCCAAGCAGCATGGTCTTTACCCAAACATTTGAAGCAAAGATTTTCCTGCCTGGTCCTTTCATAATCCTCTTTCTTTGAGAGGATAATTTTGTGTTTGAGGTTTCTTAGGTGGTGCCTGATGAACCTCCTTCTTAAAGTGCCTCTTCCTTTTCAAATTGGGAAATTTGTTGAGCCTAGGAACAAAACTTGTTTGCTCTGAAGTTCCAACTTTGAATTTTCCCATCGTATCATCGTATATTTGGGCATACTTAATGGCTTCCTCAAAGGTTTTAGAAGAATTTCTTTTCACCTCGACCTTATAAGTGTCTTTGAGACCTCTCACGAAACCTCTTATCTTTTGGAATTCATCAATTCCCTTCAGCTTAAGGATTGCCTCCCTATAGTTCGCTATGTACTGGACTAGAGCGTTTTTACCCATAGTGCGATTGTCCCAAGCCTCCCACGCTCTTTCTAATTCATTTTTTGGTAAAAACTCTTTTAGGAAGGCTTGTTCAAACTCAGTCCAATACCTAGGAGTTCTATCACTTTCCCCGAGGCTCATCCACCATTTATAGGCTTTATTTCCAAGGGAAAGACTTGCTTCCACGTTTTGATTTTCAGGAGGAGTATTCCTGAGTTGATGGGAAGTCTTGCCACTTTTATAAGAACGTATTAATCGCATCTTTATTGTGCTACTTTTCTTCCCCGTTGAAAATTGGTAGTTTCAAGTCCTTACGGATATTAGAGGTTTCTCTAAGTTGAGAGGTGGACCTCTCAACTTGATGAGGAGGTGTCGGTGATTTTTCTGTAGTAGTTACTGATGGAGAATTGGCTAACTTAGTTATGGCTTCAGCTAGGGTTTTCAATGTATCACTGATAGCTCCTAGCTGTGTTTTTATATTTTGCGTTTGAGTTTCAATTTTAGTGAACTCCGTATTCGGAATGCCATAATCACCGTAGTCTATATCCTCCATTTCCACGTTATCCTCTTGAGTTTCATTTTGTACCTCTTCATGTATTTCCTCTCTAGCTACAACTTTTCCTTTCCTAGCCCTTTCCTTGGCCTCTCTAACCATATCGTCCCTTTCTGGAGTTGTCATTTTAAATGCAAATTTTTTCTAGAAATTATAAAGCAAGAAGCTTTATACTAGAGAGAAAAATGCAATGCCCACTTCCTTGGTATTTGTTCAATGGTCTTGGATTTGTCTTCACATTTTCTTTGAACTTCTCACTTTCTTTTGATTCACAATCTTGCCTTTCGATCCCGCTCTCCATTATACTTTATGCTTTGAACTCCTCGACACGTTCTTCGATCTTCTTCTTTAAATTTGGCAAGGCTAAGAAGATTAGGACACCTTGGGATTGAAGGGCCTTAGAAAAGAAAGGGGTAAAGAGGATATAGATATAGAGAGAGGGGTAAAAAAGAAGGAATGATGTGGCTTTTTTTTTCTTTTAAAGGTTGAGAGACCTTTGAATGACGTGGCCTATCAAAACTTTGGAAATAAAAAGCAGAGGAGACGAATTGATAAAACGGTGTGGAGAATCAAAGGGTTGAGCACTGTGCAAAATCACGGCTCCTTTCAAAAGTTATTGTCCACTCATAAGCTCTCTTTGCATATCTACATGGCTGCATCGGTGCTTTCCTTTTGAGTAGTAGCAACTACTGTATGGCTTCCCTACACCGTCAAGATCACAACCAATAGAATCCGTCACGTCAAGATGAGCAACAGCAGCAGCATGACGGATACAAGCCCGCGTCCTTCTTTCACGTCTTTGTCATAGACTGTCTCGCCAAGCGGGTCCTTGAAAAGCATATCATGCCAACCGGGTCTTTGAAATGGCCGTCGTTCTGAGAACTGGCTCTTCTTTTATAAGAACTCACTTGGTTCTTATTATGACACGGAAGGCAGCAACAAACAGTCAAGGGAGCTCTGCCAATTGGGGGCTGCTGTAGTGGTCAGGACCGCCTATTCACTTGGAGCGTATCCGCGACACCAAAATCCTTTGCGTGGTTCTTCTCCTTTGCTCCAAGTTTGATTGCATCTCACAACTGTATCAACAAAAGCGTGATCACAACCCGATCTGATACCAATGATATGACTCAGAGGGTTTTTTCATTGCGCAATTCCACCTGACCACAACATATTAGAGTGCTCCCTTCAGTTCCCTCTCTTTCCTTTGTGGAGCCTCTCTCTAGAAGTCTTCCCCATGCCCAGTGCATGCCATGTGGACTCCTTATGATGCCAAGTGTCATTTCCAAGGCCCTTATCCTTTTTACCTCTCTTGGCATCCCTCTGAATGCTAGATCTATTTTGCCTAGGCAATAATTTACGTGTCCACCGTTGCACTGTCAAGCCCTCTTGGTCTCCCAACTTAGATTTCCATGTGGCAGTCTGCCACGTGTCACTCCCAAAAACCCTAAAATTTCAAAGTTGTCAGAATTCAATTCTGATCACACCCACGGGTTCCTAACAGCTTGGACTATCTACTGACGTACTCTAAGGTCATAATTGAGCCATATTGAGCTCATTTGTTTCTTGTCTTATCTTGTATCTCCACTACTCTTGGCATGCTGGGCCCACACCCAAAGCTGAGGGAACATTCTCTTGAATGGTTCCTAGGTCAGTATGCAATCTGTGCATTTGATTGGTCCTATGTTTGGGTACTCAGGTGGGGTGTGGTTTCCAGATGTCCCTCTCAAAGAGAGGCCATCACTCTTGTGGGTCACTAATGCCCATAACCCCAAGCAAGGGGGTTCACCCTCAAATGCTAGACCTAGTCCCCATTGACCGTAACTGAACAGTAGGAAAACATTTAATTTCTTAATAAGCATACTATTGAAAAACGAAAAGAAATATTACCAAGCAAGTGGATACATGTTATTGAAGTAGGATGACATTCCCTCCGTCTTTCATTCGGTTGTCCTCAACTGAAATGCTTCCTCATAAGCGTCCAGGATTTCAGGACACTCCTGAAATGTAGCTCTGTCCACCCATTGAGCATCCAGTGGATGGGATCCCTTTGAACTTCAAAAGGTACATCTTACGAGTCGTGCCTCGACGTCTCATAGTGAAGTTATGCAGAATAATCTGCTCTGGGATTAACAAGATCTCATTGTCCTCTACTTTAGGTGCAGACCTACTCTCCATTGACCGTAACTGAATAGTAGAAAAACATTTCATTTCTTAATAAGCATACTATTGAAAAACAAAAAGAAATATTACCAAGCAAGTGGATACATGTTGTTAAAGTAGGATGACATTCCCTCCGTCTTTCATTCGGTTGTCCTCAAGTGAAATGCTTCCTCATAAGCGTTCAGGAGTTTAGGACACTCCTGAAATGTAGCTCTGTCCGCCCATTGAGCATTGGTGGATGGGAGCCCTCTGAACTTCAAAAGGTGAGTCGTGCCTCGACGTCTCGTAGTGAAGTTATGTAGAATAATCTGCTCTGGGATCAACAAGATCTCAATGTCCTCTACTTTAGGTGCATCGTCCAATGTGGGCTCTCGAGGTGGTTCCCCAATGAAGGGTTTCACCAAGCTTACGTGCAAGACATCGTGGATCTCTCAATGCTCAGGAAGTCTCAATCGGACTGAGACATCATTTATTACCTGCAACACGTGAAAAGGACCATAATATCGAAAGGATAGCTTGAAGGAGATGCGCTTTTTGCCCACTTTGGTTTTTAACCGGGCTTTCTCAAATTTCAATAAGACCCATTGGCCTTCTTTTACTGCAAACGCCCTCCGTCTTTTATTTATAGCTGCTCTTTGTTGCTCCTGTGCCTTTTGAATGGCTGCTCCAACCGTGGCATAAGCAGAGTCATAATCCTCCACGAATTGATCAACGGCAAAGATTTTCTCTTTTGTTTGCATGAGTGGAGTTGGTAAAGATCTACCATATTCAATTTCGAAAGGAGCTTTTCCAGTGAAGGAATGAATTGTGTTATTATAAGCAAACTCCACAAGAGGAAGGAATTTCTCCCAAAAGGTTTGCTGGTCATGCACATAAAATTTCAGCAAATCCAAGAGTGTACTATTTGTAACTTCAGTTTGGCCATCCGCTTGAGGATGAAAAGCTGAGGAGAAACTTAGAAGAGTTCCAGGTTCTCAAACAAAGCTTGCTAGAAGTTACTAGTGAACTTTGAGTCTCTATCTGATACTATAGACTTGGGCATGCCGTGGTGCCTAAAGATGTGTCTAATAAATAAATGGGCAGCTTCAGGTGCCTTGAGATTCTTTCTGCAAGGAATGAAGTGGGCTTGCTTGCTGAATCGATCTACTATCACCCAAATCATGTCATGATTTTGATTGGTCCTGGGAATTCTTGTAATGAAGTCCATGATGATGTGTTCCCATGGTCTCTGAGGAATGGGTAGGGGCTGAAGTAAACCCTTGGGTTTTCCTCTCTCATACTTAGCTTTTTGACATGCGAGACAAGCTGAAATGTAGGCAGTAGTGTTCTTTTTTATGTCAGGCCAGTAAAAAAATTTATCTATGGCTGAAAAAGTGGCCACAATACCCCTATGACCAGCATAGGGTGGGTTATGGCTTTCCTCCATCACTTTAGATCTAAGCTGCTTTGTGATACATAGTTTGTTCTCCATGAATAAATAGCCATCCCTGATGTAGTAGGCATGATGGGTGCCTCCATCTTTCAGATGTGCCCATGGCTGAGCAAAATCAGCATCTCCCTCATAGAATTCTTTGAGGGCTGTTAGCTCATCATGATAGGGAACTGAAATATGGTGAAGCCGTGGTCTACGAGAAAGGGCATCAGCCACTACATTCTCTTTTCCAGGAGTATATTGTATTTGAAAATGAAATGATTGCAGAAAGGTAGACCATTTCATATGTCTCTCTCTGATCAGAGGTTGAGTTAGAAAATATTTAAGACTTTCATGATCAGTTTTTACAAGAAGATCTATCCCTAAAAGATAGTGTTTCCAAAGTTTGAGAGCATGAATTACAGCTAAGAGTTGTTTTTCATAGATATCATATTGAAGTTCAACATCTCTTAGCCGTCGGCTTTCAAAGGCCACAGCATGCCATTGTATCTCTCTTAAACTCCTTAGGTAGGAAGTGCCTCATCAAGTTCTTCTTGAAGTGCTTCCAGGTGTGGGCTTGCTGTCCAGTGTTGACCATAGCTGCCCACTAGAGTGAAGCACGGTCTTGCATGTGCAGGACGGCAAACCGGATCTTCGCCTTGTCTCCGTACTCGTCTCCCTCAAAGCAATACTCGAGGTCTCGGATCCAGGCCAGCAAGACCTCGGGCTTGTCCTCTCCCTTGTAAGGAGATGGACTCCGATGATGCCGTCTACCTCGAGGAGAGAAAGAAGAGGATGATCTTCCCTCCTTGTTGGAGTTGGTGTTGTCCGCACGGCCTCTTTCTTGGGATTGGGGCCCTGTGTCATGAGTTTCTGCTTGGTTGCTTTCCGGCACTTGAACGTGTTGAGCAATGTTTGACAAGAGAGCACTCAACTCATGTAGGTTAGAAGGGTGGTCAGGTCCATTGGATGCCATGATGACAAGATGACTCAATGAAGGAGAGACTCAACAAGAGAAAGCACAGAGTACAGGACCACTGCCTAAGCTCTGATACCAATGTAAACTACTCGGTGCTTTCTATCAATTCAGACAACGGATTTTGCAGAGCCGTTTGAAATGATTGCGAGTTGTCAAACACATATACTTGGACTTCAGAGATTGCAATTAAGTTGGAATTAAGACTTATACAGCTTAAACACAAAGTGACATCATTGGAAATTGCAATATGATTGAGGGGCCAAAACGGCCCCCCCCCCTTTATCCAGGCTCACTTTATTCTTGAGAATGGAGATACAAGACCAAGGTGCAATGCACCATCCAAACTGATGAACTCAGTGAAAGCCTAGGACCTAGATACAAGACTCAAGAGCATATGTACAAGGTAGACAACAGAAAGGAGGACTCCAAGATCAGGTTTCAACTCTTGGCTTGCCCAATCCACAAGGAAGAAGCCTGCAACAATCACCACTTACATCCAACATTAGAGGCAAGCACTAGTTTCTAGAAAGATAGTAGAAACAACATGAAATAGTGCTGTAAATGAGATAAACTTGACAATACAGACTCCCTTTTGACTTGACCCTTTTGTAGATGAAGTCCTTGATGCCTCTGAAGCTCCCTTGGGTGAGAGAGTGTGGATGAGTGCCAATGCTGATCCCAAGGGAGGGGATGTAAGAATGGAGCTGCTGCTGTTCCAGAGGTGCAAAGAAAGGCAGATTTCTGCAAGGGGAAGGGGCTGGAACAGTAGAGAGAGAAATTTTGCATTACAGAGAGAGACTACAGCAGGAGAGAGAAAGGGGCTGTGGCTGCTCCAGGCTAGGAGAAGGAGAGAGGATGCTGCTGCTGTTCCAGAAGAGCTGAGAGGGGGCAGATTTTTGGAGAGGAGGGGTTGGAACTATAGAGAGAGAGTGCGCTGCTGTAGAGAGAGAAAGTGTTGTTGAGGTGAGAGAATGGCCTGGGAGAAGCTGGCTGCACCCAAGGAGCTGTAGAGATTTTGCTGCATCAACCAAAAGGAGGGAGAAGAAAAGTGACGAATTTTTCATGCAGGGAATGAAGAGGAGAGACCTTCTTTTATAGGCTCAGCCCCCCCCCCCCCCCCCCCGGCCGGCCCAGAGTGGAAGGTGGCACCTGTCCCAGATTTTTGGTGGGCTGCAGTCCCAAAGAGGACAGCCCACAACCTGCCCCAAATCTACCAGATTTGGGGCCAAGCACTTGGCCTGCATGCCCTGCCACCTGCCATGCATGCTGGCACATGTGTGGGACAGGTGGACTGACCTGCCAGCTCAGATTCCATGTGGCAGTCTGCCACGTGTCACTAAACCCTAAAATTTCAAAGTTGTTAGAATTCAATTCTGATCGCACCCACGGGTTCCTAACAGCTTGGACTATCTATTGACGTACTCTAAGGTCATAATTGAGCCATACTGAGCTCATTTGTTTGTCGTCTAATCTTGTATCTCCATTACTCTTGGCATGCTGCCAGGCCCACACCCAAAGCTCAAGGAACATTCTCTTGAATGGTTCCTAGGTTAGTATGCAATCGGTGCATTTGATTGGTCCCATGTTTGGGTACTCAGGTGGGGTGTGGTTTCCAGATGTCCCTCTAAAGAGAGGCCATCACTCTTGTGGGTCACTAATGCCCATAACCCCAAGCAAGGGGGTCCACCCTCAAATGCTAGACCTAGTCCCCATTGACCGTAACTGAACAGTAGGAAAACATTTCATTTCTTAATAAGCATACGATTGAAAAACAAAAAGAAATATTACCAAGCAAGTGGATACATGTTGTTGAAGCAGGATGACAATAGACAATTCAGAAGCCACAATGGTATATGTTGTTGAACAATACATTGGCCCCTAAAAAAGAAATACTCCCATGGCAGAAGCCAAGTTCTTTTCGACAAGATGGGAGTTAACCTCACTTATGAAGCAACGTAGAGGGTGGGTAAACTAGATGCACTAGCATTGGTGGTGAGATTCCGTCCTAAAAGGGTTGTGGAGCCGATGTAACGCAGCCCGCACATCTTGTGCAGTGAACAAGAAGGACGTGGTGAGCTTGGGTAATGAAGACAAGTCCGGCGGTGTCTGCATCGGGACATCATAGAGCGAGGTCGCATATGTGTGCCAAACTCTTGGATCAGTGATAGGGATGGGTGACTTACCCTCAGAGAGGAGCCCCCATGCAAAGGTGGGATCTCCTCCTCAAAAAGACCGGATCATCTCATCCATCCAATTTGAGAGAAAAGCTTGTCTCTTTTGGCGAGTCGCTCGGCGTAGCTTTTGTTGTGCCTCATTCCTCGTGTAATACGCCTCGGGGCCTGCTCCTATGTGACATGGGATCTCATAATCAAACCATGGATTTTGGGGAGCGTGAGGTAGATCGGGATGTGGGGAAGGATCTGACTGCATCATCCTGAACCATTGATACTAGAGTGTCTGAGGCATGGGCAAGGTCTACATAGTCCCCAAGAGAGTGTCGCAGCTCACGAGCTAGGTAACTCATATATACTGTGTGAAGGGCATGGTCAAAGTGTACATGGACCCGAGTGGAGGTTGGCCAGTAAGGGGGCCGAGACGTTGAAAGTTAGATAGGAGTACCTAGTGGGGGGTGGGCACAGTGAGATCATGTATATGTGACACAAAAGTTAGGGATCCTGAAAGGTAATCCACTGTACTCGATCCTCTCCATGTGGGAAGCAGGTGAGCCTCCTTGACAATGGCCATCTAAGAAGGCCGTTGTATATAATCAGATTTTGAACCACTCCCATTACCAGTAGATGTCGGCCATATGTAGTAACACTTGGTGCATCATTTGAGCGTCTCGCAATCCCAAGCTCTGTCAGATCTATCTCTGGCACTCTGAGGGGATCAGCCTCAAAGTCAAGTAAGCCCACCTGTCTATCCTGTGTACGCACATTGAAGTCACCCAAAAGTAGGATTTCCCCTTGTTTGGAAAATTCAAGATATCATCAAATATCATCTCGTATGGGCTATGACCCTCTGTGGCAACCTCACGTGCGTATGATGATGTATCTGGAGGGAAGTAGCATATTGCAAAGAAAGTCGAGTGTGCACCAGGTGGATGAATCCGTACCCACATGTGTCGTGCGTGCTCCTCTTCCCTCATGATAGATATATGAAAAGGATTGCCACCCCTCTGATCCTGTGTCTCCTCGTCTCTTTTCTATGGGCTGATTCCCACATGTATCCTATCACAATGGGCAGTCCCCTCTTCGGGCTCTCATGGGTCTCTATGTAAAAGATCACATCTCTGTTAGTGTATATTTCAAAGAAACCCCCGGGATCAAACCAGAAGGTTCCATTGCAATTCCTCATAGCTGTACTCATCTCAAGGCCCCAACATCGTCATGTGCTGTCCATTTCACCTTCCTCCTATTCTCTTTCTACTCTATCTGCTCTATCACGAATAATAACTTTATAGTCTGTCCATTTAGTTTCACCGTTCCCTCCCTTTGATGTTCCTACTGCAAGAGAGTGAGATCATAATCCAGGAAGGTTCCGGTGCCCTTCAATGCTGCCCTCATACTTATTAAAGTAGATCTCTATTCACCTTGCATTCATCCGCCATCTCTCTCCCACCTTGCATATAGGTCGGAATCAGAGATAAGTACTCTCACGAGGGCGCTCTTCCCCCATTGGAGGGCCAATTGGCATGCATTGCACATATTGGCATTCTTTAGAAATCTGGTTGTTCACATTTGGTATCAAAGCAGGGACAATCCACGATTGGGATGGGAAGAGAAGGAGAGAGCGGAAGCGTGTGGGACAGAGGAGGAACATGCAGCACAGTGCAGAGGAAGAGCGCAGACAGACAGTGCAGCGAGTCGGCGCATGTGGATGAGGCCTGCTTGGACAGCATGTGAAGAGACGCATGGGTGGAAGAGATCTGCATGCGCAGAAGGTCCTGCGACCGCGTAACCTAGCAAGCTAGCGTCCGCACATGCTTGAGGAGCAGAACTGTGAATTGGAAGCTTTTGTGCATGCTTTTCTTGCTACCTGCAAGTCTGGGGTTTTTAAGGCCCTGAGGCAAGGGCTCTCTCTGAAATTTCTGGTTTTTGGATGGGGAATGGGGTGTCCTAACAGGGTGACCCCCCTCCCTGCCCCCCCGTGCGAATAGACCCTTACCCTTAAACCGTGAAGAAAAGAGACCCCCCTGTTCTCCCTAACGGGAAGTCGGGTTGGAATAAGATTTTAAGGGGATGATCTACAGCTCTAGTCCCTAAAACAAGTAGCACAAACGGAGTGTACCAGTTTACAGCATAAAAACAAGGAAGAAAGGCCAAAAGAGAAGGAAGAAGAGGTCACTTAAAGTGGTTTTTCAACACAAGTGAAGCTGGAGTCGGCGGATGAGTACCACCAACTCTATAACACTTGACTTTTGCTATAAAATAAACCCCTTTTCTAAAATTACAGCAAGTCATTTTCTCCCTTGTATTACTAAAAGGAAAGAATGGAAGGGGAAGGGAGATTTAATAATGAAATTGTCCTTTTTCCTCCACTACCAGAAGGGGATAGGGAGAGAACACCATCACCTCCTCTTGAAGAGGATAATTTAGATGAGAGTTACACACATCTTGTGTAGGATAAGCCACGCATAGAATTACCTTCATGCCTCCCTCAAGAACCTCTTGATAAGGAGTTTTCCTTAGAAATGAAGGGAGAAACGAGTCCATCCAAGAGCAAGGCACCGCGTTTGCGCCTTTAACTCAAAATCCCATACACATGGATTATAATCCAAGTGCAAGAGGGAGAGAGGAGTCTCTTGTTGATAAGCTGGTTTCTCAGCTTAGTAATATGATTAAACACTGCATTATGACAAAATTTGGGAGTAAGAGAGCTGAATTTTGGGGATAAGAGTTAAGTACCCCCTTGAAGAAAGCAAATTTCAACTTCGAGAGAGAATAGAATTCCCAAAATATGATGGAGCCAGAGAGGTGGATTAAATCCTTAATTGGATTCGCCCTTTTGAGCTATATTTTGCCCATCAAGATAAGACCGATCACGAGAAGCTTGCTCTTGCCACACTGCATCTACAAAAGGATGCTTTGATGTGGTGGTCCTTATTACAAACGGAAAAAGAGCATATACTTCAATGGTCCAAGTTTGTAGAGCAATTGAAGACCACTTTCATGCCTCCGAGGTATGAAGAAGAAATGACCTTCCGCTGGAAAAAGTTCAGGCAATTCGATAACGAGAGTAACGCTGAATTTACAGCCAGGTTTTGGAAATTGTCTTTAGAGTTACCTTTGAATAGAGAAAGAAGTATATAGCAGCCCTAAGCCCGAAAATGAGGTATGAGGTTGACATGTTCAACCCAACCACCCTAAGCGACCTCACTAAATTGGTTGAGACTATTGAGAGGAAATTGAATCTTCGTAAATCCTTCAACAAAGGAAAGGAGAAAGCTATTGTACAAAATGTTAACAGCCAATCAGGTCCTGGATGGATACCATTTCCTTCCATGACTGACGATGAGAAGAAAAAGCTGATTAAGGAGGGAAATGCTTTAGATATAAGAAACATAAGCCAATGCATCCATGGCATAAATGTCCTACTCTATTAGCCAAAATTGCCAAGACCAATTTTGTAAAAGGGAAAGGCAAAGCAAGGTGAAGCTTCTACCTCCTCATCCAAGAGTAAATGCTATCCATTCAGTCAACACTGGTGTATGGATATGTGAATTGGATAGAGAGTAGGTATATTCATTATAATATGACAATATGCAGAGGATGGAGGAGCTACTCGGTGAGCTCCCCCACTCTGCCCACGGCGGCCTGTTTGCTCCGCCCGTTGCCCGCCCTGCCTCCTTGCCTCGCCCTCGCTCCGCCTCGCCCCTCCTCCCTCTCCGCTCTGCCCTGCCTTCCCCGCTCCACCTCCGCCCCCCGCCCTGCCTTCTCCCCACCCCCGTCCCCTCCCCCTCCGCTCCTTCCGCCTCCTTGCCTCCCCTCCTTGCCCCCTCGCACCTCCTCCCGCCCTTCTGTCCTCCCGCTAGTGCGCCCCCTCGCCTTTCTGCCTCCCTCCAATGTCTTCTTCTCCTCTTCTCCCGCCTCCCTCCATTTCTTCATTCCTTCCTCCTCCTCCTCCCTTTGCTCCCTCCTTCCCCCCCTGCTCTCTCCTTCTCTCTCCTCCACCTCTCCGCTTCGTCCTTTTTCATTTGCCTCCCTGTAGCGGGAGCATTCGTGTTTGTTACGATGAAAGAAAATCTTGGTGGTGACCTTTGGTCTGGCTAGAGGGGTTCTATGGCAGCACCCTCGACTCCCACAGCCGTTAAGGTTCTTCTTTCCCCAGCTGACAAGCAATAGGTACAGCAGGTAGTTCAGTCCCTCCAGGACAAGGCGCTTGTGGGCAGAATTGTGGGCCTCACGCCTACACGAAGACAGGTGCGAGAGTGGATCCAGGCGAGCTTGATATTAGAGGGCGACCACATCCAAGAGGTCACCATCTATGGACGAGGCGTTTTCCTCATCCAGTTGAGCTTCCCTGACACCGCCTCGACACTTGTGGAGCAGAGACCCATACTCCTTGGCCTGCACCTTGTCTACCTCTTTCCTTGGTATCATGGGTTCACAGTGGAGGACATGGATACGACACACCATGTTCCACGGTTTTCGGTTACACTCCGCTTCCTAGGGCTCCCCAAGGAGTATCGAGCCATCCTCCCTTCCATTGGTTGGGCATTTGGCACAGTGCTCGAGTCCCTGCCAGAGACGGCCGCCTCCGTTCTAGCAGATGATGGAGTCCCCAGAATTAGACTGGTGGTGGAGAGTCCGAAGTCCCTCCCAGAGCTGATCCTTCTCGAGACTCTGGAAGGGGGCACACTTTGCCAGAGGGTGGAGATCTCCGGGTTACCAAGCCAGTGTCTTCGATGCAGATAGATGGGTCACCTCGCCAGAGATTGCCCCCGTGGCCTCCCTCGTGCGCCTCCCCCCTCCTCCACAGAGTAGGTAGAGTCAGCAGGCTCGAGTTCAGCGCCCTCTCAGGCAGGAGCAACAGGAGTCTCAGACCCCATGGGTTACCCCCTCGGAAGGGAACTAGACACATGTTAAGAAGATAAAGAAATCAAGCAAGCAGGCCTGCAAACACCGTAGACATAGGGCCAACCGCAGGGAGAGGGACAAGGTTGACGGAGAGGCCTCGAAAGAGGAACAGCAGGAGCCACCTCCCTAAGCAGCAGAGGCCACTGTCCATCCAGCTGATCCTCTAGCTTCGGAAGTTCAGCCTCTGCACCCACCCTTGCAGGTAGCAAAGAGCCTCAGGAGCTCTAGATGTGGCGATGGCGGAGGCCGTAGACGCTAGCCCGACGAGGGCCGTGGAGGAGCCGATCTAGAGTCCCGGCGAGCCTGATCTCAGCAGGGGGCCTGTGGTCGCCCTTTTCCCTCCTCCCTCTCCCCCCCCCCCCCTCTTAAAGACCCCTCCCCCTCCTCCTCTTCACTTCCTCCTCTCCCTCCAGGGTTCCCTCCTCCCCCTCCCCCTCCCCCCCCCTCAGCTCCCCCTTCTATGGCCACTCTCACCACTTGTCCCGTGCCCTCCGTCCCCCGCATCCCTACCTCTCACTCTCCCGCCACCCCCCTCTCCGCTTCAGTAGCAACTTCTTCTGCTTCGACACCCTTGCCATCAGGCAAGGGAACGATGACGCCCCCTTTTGCTTCCTCATTGCAACAGCAGGTCCGCTCAGAGAGGGATCCTGAGGAATGAGGCTCGTCTTTCCGACCAGCAGCTCCCAACTTTCAGCCTGGGCGTCCCTTACCGTGGGACTTCTGGAGGTTAGGGCCCTGGAACTATTCGGAGATCCCGGATTCATACCCTCTACCATTGGAGGTCACGCTCATGGTCCTTCATTCCCGAAAGGGGGGTTTGATTAGTGCAGTGGGATCTCAGATACACCCCGTTTGGAGATTTCCGTTTGCCTCTACAAGGTTGGAGAAGTGGTTTCCGAAGGTGTTTGATGCTATTTTGGGTAATCAGATTATGCTCATGATGGACGAGTGGATGGGACCACAAGGACTAGATCTTTGGTACGCCCATGGCACGGAGGTGAACTTTCAGCTGAGCTTTATGCGCGAGGAGCCGATGTGTGGTTTGGTGACATGAGTTATCAGATTGTCGATGGAGGCAAAGGTGGAGTAGGCACACTTCTGGCCCCTCCAGACGTGCGTGGAGTTGCTCGGGGTGGAAGCTTCCTTCATGATGAAGTGGGCACGGAAGATCTGTATTGAGCCGGTATCCACTGTAGTACGACACTGCACAGACTGACCAATCGTCCTCCAAACCCCCGACAAAATCACACAAGGCAGTCTTTCTAGGACAGGCACCCACTCACAGGAGAGCCTTGTTCTCGACTCCCGCGTCCTCATGAGTTGGACCATAGTGAGCTGGAACGTACACGGGCTCCACGATCGGGTTCATAGTCAGCCGTAGCACCTGATGCTCTGTGAACGTGTATGCCCCAGTGTGTATGTCCCAGGAAAACCCCATGCACTGGGGGACAGTGGCAGCCTTCATATAGATGGATCTTCTTAGAGCCCTCCCTTACGGGGAAGGGCTCCCCCCTGATGAGGAGTCTTCATAGGGTTTGGCAGAGACTCGCAGGGGGTCTCATCCGTGCTCCGTCCAGATGCAGAGAGGAGTTCGAGCGTCAGTCCCTTATGTGGAACCCAGAGGTCAGAGATCAGGAGGGACATATGCTTGGGCAGCGGACTCACATTGGTTGGGCACAGTGGAACAGTGGTCTAGCAGGGTCTTTTGGTCGCTGGAGTAGACTACCTATGGAGGCAGAGGCGAGGCTTGACGTCCTAGCGCATCTGAGAGGGGCATGGCAGCGGATGGACGAGATCGACTTAGCCATTCTTGAGTCCTGGTAGGAAGGACTTCACATTTGGAGAGACAGCAGATGGTTGGGGCAGTTTTCCCATATTGGTGTTCCCTTGAGGATTTTGATGTAGTGCGGCAGCACGCATCCTGGCTTCTTTCGTGTAGAACCTAGAGACCTACTTCAGCCCCTCATTGGCAGATGATCAGAGTGGTAGGACGCTTGGGGAAGGAGTGGCACATTGATCCTCCCAGTATCTCAGAGCAGGATGCCTCTAAATGGCGCCTCTGGCTATGGGAGGGTCGACCCTGAGGGAGGTCCAGTGGGACCCGGGGAAGTGGTTCTGGCCCTTTAGGGGCGGCCTAGCTGAGATGACCCTAGCTGAGATGATAGATGAGGTGCCTTTCTTTTCCTACACCACACGGATTGGCAAGAGACTTCATATGGACTGGTCGACATGGACTCCCTCGAGGGAGAGACACTGGGTGACCGAGAGAGTGCCCCGAGATGTTCGCTCCAAGTTTTGGACGCGGTTGTGGTCCAGCTTGCGGCCGAGGAAGATTTCATATTCTTCTTGATGGCAGCCCACGGAGGCTTGCCCATGGGCCTGTGGTTGGAGCAGATGCGGGTGGAGGGACAGTGCCATTGTTGCTTAGATGGCGTCCTGGAGACTATCCCACACTGCCTATGGAGCTGTCATAGTGCAGCGAGGATCTGAATGAGAGCCCTCAGGATTATGACACGTATGTAGAGTCTTCACAGAGACTACACCTGGGGGATGGTGGCTTGGTTGACAGAGGGAGGACACGCGTTTCAGATTGATGAGATCTCCGCAGCCTACAAGATACAGGGTCAGAGCATTCAGAGGATTGCACTCCACGAGGCAGCCCCCCCTGACGCCCTAGCTCCTCCTCCTCCTAGGGAAGACAATGTTTGGGAGGTGGTAGCTAGCATCACGGCTTGGAATATTTGGGTGGCTCATTGCAGTCCTGTGATGGGAGAGCACCCGGCTCCACCCTCGGCTACCTTGGTTGCCATCTGGCAGGATATCATTTACACTCTACGGTCCACCTGGGAGCGTGGGACTCCAGGCTCCAAGGCGACTATTGAGAGGCGTGCTCGTTTCTGCAAGGCTTGGCTTGCAGGTGTTTTCTACATCGTCACTCCGCGAGGGATTCACTTGCTGTATAGTCCCCCCACTTGGCTGTTAGCCCTAGTTCCAGAGATCCCCTAGGCAGTGAGCTGGGCTTCTCTGGAACATGCCGGTTTTTCTTTCAGCCTTTTCCGGTTTTTTCATACTCAGCACCTTCGGGGCTGTTGTTCTTGTATGAAATCTTTCAAGCATTAATAGAAGGTTCCTTTCTTTGGGAAAAAAAGAAAATAGAAAAAAAAAAGGTATATTCATTATAGAGTATGGATAGAGAATAACGGATTTTCTCCTCCATGTAGAGCATCTTATAGGATGAATAGGGCTGAAATAGAAGGGTTGAAAAAAGAGAGTGATGATCTATAGTTTCTATAGACTAAGCAGTTCTCCATCGCAAAATTATCTATAGCCAAGGTCTACCTAGTTCAATAACACATTTGGGTGAGAGGATGTGTTTAATACTGAGCAATTTGTTGAGAATATGTTTCAGCTTATTGAGCAGTTATTATAAAGAGATTTCAACAGAATTGTATTTTTCTGAGCATGAAGAGAGATTAAAGAGGCACTGCAATGGTACTTCTGCATTTTGAATATTTAGCATCAAGAGGGATCAGAACTTGAAGATGAGATCAACTTATGATTCAAAAGAGATGGTCTACTATCAAGAGAAGACTATTTGCAGATTATAAAGAGGTGATGCAAATGCAGAAGTAAAAGAGAAAAGTGTACACAAGAGAGGATCTAGAAGAGGACTTCTAGGGAGTGTCATGACAAGAGAAATCACTAATCCGTGTAGAACATTATTATATATTATACGCCAATGTTGTAACATGTATTTGTATTTATGATGGACACCGATCAAATTGTTATGACGGTGAAATTTGGACATGTGACACTTATTTGATTAATAAAGATGTGCACCTACGTGTCTAGGTCCTAGGGGCAATAGGAAGGGAAGGGAGCATTAAGGTGCATTGAATGGTAGATGCATGGGTCATAGGCTAAGGGTAGGTGTAAATGGGAAGATGGAACTTGAGTGACCTCAAGGGACATTAATGAAAGGGGTATCACCCTTTCATTGTGAATCTCACGTAGCATTCTCTATTCACCTTGCATTCGTCTGCCATCTCTCTACCTCCTTGCATATAGGTCAAAATCGGAAATAAGTACTCTCACGAGGGCGCTTTTCCCCCATTGGGGGGCCAATTGGCATTCAAATTCTGCATGCATTGCACATATTGGCATTCTTGAGAATTCTGGTTCTTCATAGGGTCGTCGTCATTTTGTCACTATGCTTACCCTGTCTTATTTTTGTCTCCTGACTTTAAATATCTGATCACTCAAGTACTTATTTCATATACTTTAATAGTCCTAACGATATGTTCAGAATCCGAATATTAACTGACAGCTATCTTTTTGATGCTAAATCATGCAAAGCTTCTCAGTTCACACCACGAGTAAAGGGGGTATTTTCTCGTGTACTACCTCTCTTGGGATGTGTTAAGGATGGACAGCGAACAGTTTTTGCAACAGGTACACGTTTTTTATCCAAATTCTACTGTATAACTTATCCAGTGTAATTTTGTTGCCTTATTTTTTTTGGGAAATATTATGTGCTGCAAGCCTGATTATGTTTGTTATGGTGTCGAATTAAGCCTTTAGGTACTGGTGTTGGGCAATATCACAATATTATGATGATTTTCCTTCGGCAGTTCCTCTTCATGGTGATACCATGTGAGTTCCTAGAAGCTTGCCATGTGCCGAATGTTTATTGTTACAGGTTCAATATAGAAGGTGGGAGTCGGTGGACCTCTAGGTTGACTAAGAGCTGATTCTTTTTATTTTCATTTCATATTCAGAGCTTTCCTTCATTCTGCTTTTGAGCTGTTTCTTGGATCTTGGGTCACATCTCGTGAACCAAAGGTATGTGCACGTTTTTCCTGGTGGTGCATATTTAGAAGGTGTGATCTGTGAGTGGGAGTACTTTTATACAGCTGGTATGTATTTATAGTGTGTTATTTTCGCCGAGTCTCAATCAATTTGATGTATGGCTTGTAAGACATACCTTTGTTCCATTTTCTGGTAGTGTTACGGTTTGTAATGACATACCTTTGTGTTAGAATTATAGATATAATTCATCAGTGACCAATGTAATATAATAAGCTAGTTAGGGGCACTTTTCCCTCTTTAAGAGGTTTTTCCCCCTAATCGCAGTTACTTCACTAACTATGGTTAGTGACTACTAAGGTTTTGTCACTAGGACAAAACCTTATCTGTCACTCATTGAGTTGTACTCTTTCACACTCTTCTATTGCAACTCAGCTTTCAGCTTCCAAGCTTCCAGCTCTCACTCTCTCTTGCTCTCTCTCACTCACCATTCTCTCACATTTGGTATCAGAGCATTAGATCCAGCCCCCTACGACTTCCCCGTTGAGCTCCAGCTGCAACTCAGCTTCGCTGCAACACATATCCATACCTCCCGTACTGCTCCGCCGTACTGCTCTAGCTGCATCACGTACCGTACCTACAGACTCGAAATCAGACCGTACTTGTCGTACCTATCCGTCGTATCGTACTGTACCTGCTCGTCCGTGCAGCGTGTACCTGACCTGCTCGTCGAACATCGCGATTGTACCGTACCAGCCGTACAGTCCCGTACCAGGCGTACCAGCTGTACAGCTCATCGTCGTACAGATCTGCGCCACGTTTGCAGGCAGGCGCCGTCGTCCGTACTCTGTACAGCTCCTGTCGTCCGTACTCCGTACAGCTCCAGTCGTTCGTATCCCGTACATTCGTACGGTCATCCGTACAACGCACGAATTCCGTACAAGACCGTACACTGACAGTTCCGTACTGTCAGCTCACTGTCCGTACACTTCTGTTGCAGGCCTTCTGTGCAGAGTTTTATTTCTGCAGGCATTGTTTGCAGATAGCCATTGTTTCGCTCAGTTTTCTGGGAGTACATTTGGGGCATTTTGTTTGTTGCAGACATTGTAATAATTGTGTAGTTTCGGAGCTACACTTGGAGCAAAAATTGCAGATTTGGTCTGAAATCTGGGGCTTTCTGCTGAGGTTGCAAAATTTGGGGCTTTCAGTACTTCTGCCCCTTTCTGGTTGCAATTTCAAGCTCGAAATTTGGGGCTTTCAGTTCTGCAATACAATTTCTTGAAGAAATTTGGGGATTTTGTGATTACACTGCAAATTTGCAGTAAAATTTGGGGCTTTTGCAGACAGAGCGCAATTCTTGTAACATTTGGGGCTTTTGATCAATTTGCCCCTTTCCGGTTGTAATTTCAGGCCTATTTTGGGGCTTTTGTGTTGGGAGAGCAATTTTCGGAGTTTTCAGTTCATACTGCCTTTCTTGTAGTGTTTTGCAGCACTTTTGGCAGATTCGGGAGAGTTTTTGATGCTTGGACAGATTTCTGACAGTGCAAGTACAGAAATCTAAGTTGCATTTACAGCCCGTGCTTGGCTGTGTTTTTTTTGAGAGTTGTGCATTTCATTCCCAGTAAGGGAATTCAGTTTTGTATCTGCTTCAATCTCTTTTTCAGATATGTCCTATCAAAATCAGAATGACTTCCAGTTTGGTGGTCTTTCACAGGAAGACAAGTTGGATGGTATCAACTACTCCCTCTGGAGTTTCATGGTACGCAATATTCTGATTTCTCGCAATTGGGATTATGTCAATGGGGATGAGATCCGACCAGCAGATATTGCACCTGCTACCCCTCCCCAGCAAGGAGGTGGAAGAGGTCGTGCACAGGGTGCAGCTGCAGGACAAGTTGTTGGTGCAGCTACAGTCATCACTACTCCAGAGCAGAAGAGATGGGATTCACGGGATGCCTTAGCTTTGTCATGCATCTCTCTTTCAGTGAAAAGATTTATCATTCCGCATATCCGGTCGTGTAAGACCTCCAGGGCAGCGTGGGATATTTTGGAAAGCATGTATGCAGTTGGAATGATGCAAGGGTATCTTTCTTGAAAAGAGAGTTGAGTAATACACATACATGTCAGTCCACCTCACAAAGCTACAGGATCTCAGAGAGCAATTGTTAAATATAGATGAAATTATTCCTGATTCAGAGATGATTACAACCACTCTGAATTCTCTTCCTGAGTCTTATCTCAGCTTTCATACCTCGCTGAACTTATCATTGAGGGGGGGTGCAAATCCTCTCACTTTTCATGAGTTGATAGGACTTCTACTTCAGGAAGAGCAGACCAGGAAAAATTTGGCTTCACGTGCAGGTGAACAAGCCATGCTCTCAAAGTTTAAATAAAAAACAAAGGGACAGGCAAAGACATAAGTAAATCAGCCTTCCAGTGGGTCAGGACAGCCTTCACAAAAGGCTAAAAATGATGCAAGTAAGCCCAAGAAGAAGGGTTTTTGTCACTACTGCAAAAAGCCAGGTCATCACATAGCAGAATGCAGGAAAAGGCTTGCAAAAGAGAAGAAAAACAGCTCCGGTATGGCTGTTTCAGATTCAGCTCCTCATGCATCTGACAATGGGGATGCTGCAGCCAACTTTGTTGGACAGGATTATGCCTTTTTATCTTGCATTTCAGATTCTAGGTTGGCTGTTCCAAATGCTCGGGATAGTACAGCCACTTGCAGTGATGATACATATGCATTTTTGACTTGCAGTTATGACTCTTCTACGGATGCATTTGCTTTCAGTGTCAATGAAACACTTAACACTTGGTATATTGACAGCGGTGCATCCAAGCACATCACTTCTAGGAAGTGTCTTTTTACTTCCTTGCATCCACCTCCTGTTGGTAAGAAAGTCACTTGTGCCAACAACTCATCATATTCAGTACGTGGCACAGGAGATGTTGAGCTCACTGCCATTGATGGCTCAATTTTCAGACTTTCAGATGTCTTATATGTGCCTGGCATAACCAAAAATCTTCTTTCAGTGTCCACTCTTAACAGAGGTGGATTTTAGGACATCTTTGAGGATGACAAATGTGCTGTCCGAGACAGGGAAGATGACTATGCCTTCAGGTTATCTGGTACTCTGCTGCGTGGGCTTTTGCAGCTGATATTTTTGAGAAAAGAGCAGCCCATGCTCTTGCAGTTTCTACCTCTACAGCTGCCATGCAGAATGCAGAATTATGGCATGCTCGATATGGCCACATGCATTACAACAGCTTGATGACACTTCAGAAGTATTCTATGGTTGCTGCATTGCCACCTCTTGAGATACCTCCTCCACATGCCTGTGAAGGGTGCATTTTAGGCAAGATGCATAGATTCCCCTTCAAGAAGGATGGTTCAGTTAAAGCTATCCGCAAATTACAGCTTATACACAGTGATGTCTGTGGTCCCATGAGGACCCCATCGTTGGGTGGTCATCTCTAGTTGGTTACATTTATTGATGATTACTCCAATTTTACTTGGGTTTATGGATGAAACACAAATCTGAAGTGTTCACGGTGTTTAAACACTATTCAGCCATGGTTGAAAATGAAACCGTACTCAAGATATAGACATTGCGCACAGATAGAGGTGGGGAATACTTGTCTGCAGAATTTGATGCTTTTCTCAAAGGCAAGGGTATTGTGCATCAGCTCACAGTCAGGCTGACCCCTCAGCAAAATGGCAAAGCTGAGAGGAAAAATAGAACCCTTATGGAGATGGACAGATGTATGCTGAAAAGCAAACACATGCCTCACAAATTCTGGCTAGAGGGTTTGATGTGTGCCAATTACATTTTGAATCGGGCTCCCACTAAGGCTTTAAAAACAAAAACTTCTTATGAGGTCTGGAATGACAGGAAGCCTTCAGTGGATCACTTCCGAGTCTTTGGATGCCTTGCTTATGCTCATGTGCCAGTTGAATTTAGGCACAAATTGTCTGATAAAGCCATTAAGTGCATATTTGTTGGGTACAGTGCAGAAAGCAAGGGGTACCGTCTCTACAATCCTGCTACACGCAAGATCATAGTCAGTAGAGATGTGATATTTTCTGAAAATTCAGGTCACACTCAGGTTGAATTTCAAATGCCTTCTTCTTCATAGGATGTCTTTGAGGGGTTGCTACCCATTGCCTTGGGTTCCCCTGCTGATTTTTCTGATGCAAATCAGAATTTACAGCAACCTTTAGATGCTTTACTTCCGCCACAGGATGTCTTGCCCCTTCCACAGGCAGTGGAACAGGTGGTGCAGCAAGAAATTGCAGACATACATGCAGCAAAAACAGTCCCAAACTGGCTGTTACAGACTCTCAGGGAGAGTAAAATTGATGCTCCGTTACCTGGCAGGACTCGCAGTGCAGCTAGGCACATGGAAGGTGCTAATTCAGTGGAATCAGCATATGCAGGTACTCTTCTTGATGATGAGGAGCCTGCCACATTCGAAGAGGCAAAGGATAATGTGCATTGGATGAATGCCATGCACGATGAGTTGCAGTCCATTGCAAAAAATCAGACTTGGGATATTGTAGACTTGCCACCGGGTAAACATGCCATTGGCACACGATGGGTTTTCAAGCCAGATGGCTCCATTGACAGATATAAGGCAAGGCTGGTTGCTAAAGGCTATGCTCAGAAAAAGGGCATAGATTATGAGGAGACATTCGCTCCTACATCCCGGATGACCACCATCCGATCAGTTATTGCAATGGCTGCACATTTTGAGTGGAATGTTCATCAGTTGGACATAAAAACAGCCTTCTTAAATGGGGACTTGCTGGAAGAGGTGTATGTCAAACAACCTCCGGGCTTTGAAGCACTTCAAGTATGCAGGCTCAACAAAGCTTTATATGGGCTGAAACAGGCCCCTCGTGCATGGTATGCCAAGATCCATGCCTTTTTGACCAGCAAGGGGCTGCACAATAGTCCTATTGAGAGCACCCTCTACATCAAGATGGATGGGGGGGAAATTTTAGTCATCCTTCTCTATGTCGATGACTTACTACTCACATGGTCCAATGAAGACAAAATTGCAGATTTCAAAGCTGATTTGCAGACCAACTTTGACATGTCAGATTTGGGGCTGCTTCACTTTTATTTGGGGATCCAGTTCTCTCATGAGAGACGTGGCACTGTTATGTCTCAGTGCAAGTATGTTCAGAAACTCTTGGACAGATTTAACATGCATGAGTTGTAAGAAATCCTAGATTTACTATATTTAGAACTGTGCTAAGGAACAGAAAAGAGACTGAGATAGCAGAGAACAAGGAATAACTGTATTGCTTGAATGTCTGTAGGGTGGATGTGATTTTCATCCATACAATTTGGCCTCTCTTATATAGAGAGTGAAGAGTCACACATGAAAAGGTGTGAACTCCAAAGGGTATGTGCATGAAGAGGTGTGTACCCCTTGTGAAGGGTGTGACCCTTGATGAGAGGGTACATTACAATAGGAATGTCTCTTCATTAGAATGTCTCTTGTGAAGGGTTGTGCCTCATTAGGAAGTGTCCCGTCGAAAGGGCAAGTTTCCCGTCGAAAGGTCATACCCTTCCACAAGTGTCCATTCATTAAACCATCCATAAGTCTAGAAAGAGAAAGGAATACGTCACAGATCGTGACATCCCCTCCCACTCAAAAGAAGACCCTGGTGGAGATAATGAACTGATGTAGAAAATATCATGGTAGATTCTGAAAATACTGCTGTAAAAGATCAGGGTACTGCTGTAAGTCTTCATCAAACTGCCAAGTAGCGTCGGAGTCGTCCATATCTCGCCAAAGAACAAGGAATTCCGTGATAAGTCGATGTTGAGTCTCTCGCTGTCGATGGTCCAGAATACGCTCAGGAATAAGGAGAACATAATCGTCTTCGATTTCTGGGACATAATCACCTGTAGGAGGAATTGCTTCATCGCTTGGAATGTACGTCTTTAGCCAAGAAATATGAAATGTTGGATGGATTTTACCCCACAATGGTGGTAATTCCAATTTATAACTTAAAGGTGAATTCTTCTTGACGATCCGGAAAGGTCCATAGTATCTTGGTCGCAACTTAGGAAACACAGACTTAACTGTCTTATAGCGATGTGGGGCTACAAATAATAGCACCATGTCACCAGTGTTAAATTCCAGGTGACGTCTATGTTTGTTGGCAGACCGTTGATACCGCTCTTGCGCTTTTCGCATATGATCCCTGACTTGCAGTAGAATGTCTTGCATTTCTTGAACCAATTGATCAGCTAGGGCCACTCGATGTTGAAGTACAAAATTTGTTGGTACAATCGGAGTGTGTCCATAAGCTGCTTGGAATGGAGTCATGCTGATGGCACTATGGAAAGAGTTATTATAAGCAAACTCAAGGAGTGGTAGATACTCTTCCCAGGCTGCGAGGCGTGACTGAACATAATGTCGAAGCATTTCTTCCAGAACTTGGTTGACTCTTTCAGTCTGTCCATCTGATTCTGGGTGGTAGGCTGAACTGAACAGTAGCGTAGTACCCAAAGATTCGAACAGTGAAATCCAAAAGTGACTGGTAAACTTAGGATCTCTGTCGGATATGATATTCTTGGGTAATCCATGGTGTCGGAAGATGTGTTGTATAAAGAGTTTGGCTATGTCCGGGGCCTGTGCACTGCTTTTGCAAGCAACAAAGTGTGCCATTTTAGACAATCGATCAACAATTACCATAATCTGAGTGTTACCTCTAGAGGATCGTGGTAGTGTTGTAATGAAATCCATGGAAATACTTTCCCACCTTTCAGTTGGAACTGGAAGAGGCTGAAGAAGTCCTGTTGGAAGTCGTCGACTTGCTTTCATTTGTTGACATGAGAGACAAGATGTAACCATGTTGATGACATCTCTTTTCATCTGAGGCCAGTAGTATGTTGCACTGAGTAACCGATAAGTCTTATTGATGCCTGGATGGGCAGCATAAGGAACTACATGATGCTCTTTTAACAAAAGACGTCGAACATTCTTGTCATGTGGTACACAGACGCGATCTTGATAATACAGAAGGTCGTCCGTATAAGAATAGGATGAGAAAATCTTTTGTTCGGAAGTCGAAGGTTGATCTTTGGAAAGAACCTGTACTGCGGTGCCGAAGTCTTTATCATTGAAATACTTTCCTTTGAATGAGTTCGGAACATTCACAGATAATGTAGAGATTACCATGGCTGATGCTAGAGGTAACCTGCTGAGAGCATCTGCAACTACATTGCGTAGTCCTGGTATGTACTCAATGGTCATGTGAAAGTTGGCCAAAAACTCAACCCAGCGTGCTTGTCGAGCGTTCATGACTGGCTGAGTAAAGATGTACTTGAGAGAGTGATGGTCTGTCTTGACCACAGAGTCGGCACCCATGAGATAATGTTTCCAAGAGCGATAAGCATGTACAACAGCAAGAAACTCCTTATCATAAACCGGATATCAGGTTTGGATATCAGAATGTTTATGGCTGTCAAAAGCAATAACTCTGCCTTCTTGCATCAAGACTGCTCTTGTAGCGATGTCGGAAGCGTCGGTCATGACCTCAAATGGAAGATTTGGGTCAGCAATAGCCATAACTGGTGTGGTAGTGAGTGCTTGCTTGAGTTGTTGGAAACTATACTCTGTTTCGGGAAGCCACTGAAAAATTTCTGTGCTTTTCAATAATTCGGACATAGGAGCTGCGATTTCGAAAAACTGATATACCTTTGTATGGTAGAAGTTTGCCAATCCGAGAAAAGAGCGGACATCATGAACATTCTTAGGAGTAGGCCAGTTTCGGATTACCTCGACCTTCTTGGGGTCCACAGAGATACCTTGAGCTGAAATAACATGTCCCAAATATTCAAGTTGGGTTTTGAAGAACTCACTCTTCTCAATGTTGATGTAGAGGGAATTTGCGCGGAGAACTTCAAAAACTTGGTGAAGATGTTGTTTGTGCTCATGTAGGGATCTGCTGAAAACAAGGATGTCATCGAGGTAAACGATGACGAACTTATCGAGGAAAGGCCTGAAGATGTCGTTCATTAATGTCATGAATGTGGCCGGGGCATTGTTTAACCCAAAAGGCATGACTAAACATTCATAGTGTCCATACTTTGTTCGAAAAGCTGTCTTGTACTCATCGCCTTCTCGTATACGAATTTGATGATAACCGGAACGAAGATCAATCTTGGAGAAGTGTGTTGCATGTAGAAGTTGATCGAAAAGGTCATCAATGCGAGGCAATGGATACTTGTTTTTGATAGTGAGCTTGTTGAGGGCTCGGTAGTCGATGCAGAGGCGCATAGACTTGTTCTTTTTTTCCACAAGTAGTACAGGAGATCCGAAAGGGCTGCGACTGGGCCGAATGTGACCTTTGTCGAGTAGCTCGGTGACTTGTCTTTGGATTTCTTCATTTTGAGTGTGAGAAACCCGATAAGGAGGTTTCGACGGTGGATTACTGCCGGGAATAAGTTCGATTGGGTGATCCACTGGTCGTCGAGGTGGTAACTGCTTTGGCAATTCCTGTGGAAAAAGATCTAGGTAAGGCTGGAAAAAAGGTTGGTTGAGGTATTCAGGAGGATCCTTTGTTGGTGTCTCCTCTACTGCCGTAACCAACAGAAGTGAAGTCTTTGCTTGGCGTTTACGAACCCACTTCTTTACTTGTAGGGCAGAGGCAACTGGGGTTGAAGGAGAATCCCTAGAACCAGTTAGCTCAATAAGTTTTCCCTGGTGGACAAACTGGATAGTATGGCTACGAAAACTGATTGATGGATCATAGTCGTAGAGCCATTGTTGTCCGAGTATGACATCGTACCGAGAAAGAGGCATGATGTCGAAGTTCAACTTGTCCGTATAATGTTGGATGCGAAAAGACAAGTTTTTGATCCTGGTGTTGCACAAGAAAGTTGTTCCATTTGCGAGTTCAATCTGATAGTCCATGAGACTAGGACTGGTGGTCAACCGAAGTTTATCGACCACAGAACTGGCTAGGAAATTATGAGAACAGCCACTGTCGATGAGGATGGTGACCGTTGTTCCACGAATCGATCCTTGAACACAAAGTACTTGAGTGGCCAGGGAAGGTTCGGGGTTGCTGGCAAGGCTCAGGTGGATGGTATTCGCCATTCGAATAGCTTTGCCTTTCTTGTCTTGTGCTGAGGTAGCATCTTCTTTTGGGGAAGTGCTAGGTTCCATATTAGAATTTTGCTTTGGTCGCTTGGGACAATCGAACCATCTATGGTCGCCTGTACAGATGGTACAAAGTCCTTTGGAGCTGGAGTTGTTCTTCTTGTCAGTGGCCGCACCTTTATGTTGGGGCTGTCGGTAATGACTTTGTGAAGAAGAAGAAGAAACACGATCCTTGGGGGAGTGCTTCTGTTGGAATCCAGCAAATGATTTCTGAGGCTTCTGGGGATCTTGAGACTGTCGCTGACCTTGATTACCGAAGTTTTTGCGAAACCTGGTGTTATCTTGAGGGCGAGCACCTTTGGCCATATGAGAGTTCTGTGTGCGAGTAGCACTCTGCTTCCCTGTGTTGAGGAAATCTGTAATGCGCTCTGCGTAAGCAATAGCGCCATCTGTGGTGGTGATATTGGCTTTAAGAACATCAATGCGTAACGAGGGTTGTAGGCCTGAGATGAAAGCATGAAGGCGATCATCCTCAGTTAAACCATCAATCTCTAGCACCAATGTGGTGAACTGAGAGATATAAGAAGACAGGGAACCCGTTTGCTCCAACTGTCGAAATTTTGATCGTGCTTGGAAGTCCGCATTGGCAGGTACAAACTGCTTACGGAGCACGTGTTCAAAACGTTCCCAAGTTAACACACTTTTTCCGTCCTTTAAGCGTCGTTGCCACCACAGAAATGCTGTATCCTTCAGGAGGGAGGCTGCCAAGGCGATCTTTTTGCCTTCCGTGAGGTCAACAGTGTCAAAATACATGCGCATTTTAGCGAGCCATTGGTCAACAGTTCGGCGATTACGTTGACCAGTGTAGGCTTCCGGAAGTTTGACGTCAAGTCACTTTGTTTTGGAAGCTTGAAGTAATCGGTAGAGAGTACGCAGTTCAGTATTTTCTACCTCGGGGGGGGAAGAGTCCGCATCGTCGTCGGGTTGCGTCACGTCGTCCTCTGTATGTGCTGGACTACGAGAATCTTGGAGTTGTTGAACTTTTTGAACCAGGTCGGAGATGCTGTCCTGAAGCTGAGATATTTGAAGTTGCAATAGAGATTCACTTTGGGTGTTGCCTTCAGGGGTCTTTTTGGGACTTGATTCTTTA